>NW_021940754.1:1310321-1383971 GCF_001715985.3 Manacus vitellinus | reverse complement strand
AGGTAATGTAAGGTTATTTGTTGTGATACAGATGCTGTGAGAGAATAGAATTTCAGACATCTCTGTAAAGATACCCAGTTCACACTCCTGGGACGAATTTCAAATAAACTGTCTCAGAGCTTGACCAGAAGTAGTATCTGAAAGAATGGTTCAGCCAAGTGGAATTTAAAAATCTTGCATAGAAATAAGAATTTTTTTAATAAAATATTTTTGTATTTTAAAATCAAGTTCTAAAAAGGGGGCAGTTATATATGTGTGAGGGAGGAAACCCATCCTACTTAAGGTGTGGAAGTCTGAAATTATGAGAGTATGTAAGTCACACTGTGCTGCTACCTGAGCCTGTTGTAGCATTTACAGACTCAGACTTTGGATTTTATTTAGAAATCAAAACCAAACAGTCTCATTTGGTAAATATGTGCTTGATCCAAAGCTTGCTGAAATCAGTGACAAGTTTGGGGATGTGATTCTAATTGTCAAGAAGAACTTCTAATTACTTAGCACATTTTCTAAAGAGAGAGAGAGAGAGAGAGAGAGATACGATTTCATCAGTCAAAGATGTTCTTTTTCAAATGGAATGAACTCTAACACATCCTTCACACTGTAAGCCTGTCAAATTGTAGTAGGAAGATATGTGATCACGCATTTGGAGGTGCCTGTCTTGTAACAGGGAAGCAGAGGCTGTTGCTCTGGTGTCAAATGATACAAAGGGATGGTTGGACTTCACAGAGTCTATCTTCTCTAGATAAAAGGCCAGTGACCTTTTCACATTAAGCCTGGAGAGAAGGGTCTGGTTAAGGGTGATATGCAAAAGTGTTGGCAAGGGGGCTGGTTCATTAGGGCTGCACCTCCTTTCTCTCACCTTAGGGAAGTAATTTAAGATGTGTCCATCACACTGCTGTATCCTCACAAGGATGGTGGATTATTCTTTAAAAGCAGAAACACAAGGAAAAGCATTCTGAAATGCTGAAGTAATACTTTTCATTTAGAGAAGTGCAGAGTATTTTTCCTTGGATCTTTTGAATATTTTGAAAGTGTTTTAATTTAAAAATTAGCTGCCTATAAGAAGGAATCAAAAAGTGAAATGGAATAGTTGCAGTGAACTACAAAGTCTTGTGCAGAGAAAAATTACTGGTAGTTATATTTTGATCTTTATTTTCCTTTGTCTAGCTGAAATCCAAAGAATTAAAAAACCTCAAATTGTTGTTTCCCTTCCCGTCTTCAGTTCAGTCACAAAATAAAAGACCTTGGTTATGTTATTGCTAGTAGGAACCCAGTTTTCTATAAACATTTTTGTGTGGTACTCCACGAGACAATGCTGGTTATAGGCCAGTCTTGTAGACCCTTCTGGATGTGTTAGAAAAGCTTGAATTACTTCCTTACTAAGAGAAGAGGTTTCATCTGTGTGTACCCGATACAGTAATTATTTACACCTGAAGTGGCAGAAAAGAACCACTCATGTTCATCAACCATTTCAAACATCTTTCCTTTCTACAGGTAGTTTGTCTGTGCCAACAGGTTTTTCTTAGTAAGTCTTTGCACTTGCAGGTGCAAAGTTTGGTTTTGAATAAAGCGCTGGGTGTCATAATGCAAAGTAACTTTGATCAGTTTTTTTACCAGTTGGTGTCAGCCTTGATAACCTCACTAGACTTGCACGGTGTGTGGGCAGGAGATTAGAATTTGCTAAGAGGTTGCATCTGTGTACCTGATATAGCTGTATTACTTACACCTGAAGTGATGTGGAAAAGACCCACTCAGCATCAGCTTCTCTCATACTCTAGTAATCCATTGTGGATTATTATTGAGATCACCTTGGGAAGGTAATACTATTTTAACACTCCAGCGAAGAGTAGGAAAGAAAGGGAAAGGAGAAAGAGACTTCAGGCAGCAGTTGGCATTCATCTTGTGATGTGAATGGTGAGTATTTTTCAGGCTCATGAAAAATCTTGTAAAAGGGAAGAAGGAGCATGACAAAGGTCTGAAAGACAATGATAGGATGTTGCAGAAGATACATTAGTGTTTCTGGTGACAAAGAAGAATTTTGGTGCCTTTTTTTTTTGTGTGTGTGTCATTCACATAGCTTATTAATGCAAGTAATACTTTACTTTTGGTATTTTACAGGCCAGCCAGAGAAGAAACTGAATATACTTGTTTGGAGAAAGAATGGAAGTTTCAGAGAAGACATCTAAGTCTGGTAGGATACTGAGATGAGGGTGCTTTTGGAAAAGCTACAGTGATCAATATGCTTGACTTAAACCAGAGCTGACTGCTGACTAAAGGACCCTGCCTTGTTTATGGAGAAAACATAAAATTATCCTGTGTTTGTTTCTTCTCCGGTGTGCAATGGCAGGGCAGCATTCAAAGTCTTTTGTGATGGTACAAAAATACATGAGGGGCTCACAGTCACTTTTAAGTTCCACTACTACTTCCATAGTTTTTGATTTAATTCTTCTCATTCATCAGACTGTTTGGATGTGATATTTGAGTTGGTGGAGGCGAGCAGTAAAGTGGACTGAAAATACTCATATCAAAGAAGACACCGAAAAGATGTGGAAATTGGGCCGACTCAGGTTTCCATAGTTAGAATAAGAATCCCTCAAATAAACAAGCAGAAAATTGTTCTCATCTCTGGTGCCTGTGAGTCTGTTAAAGTCAAGTAGATCTGACAGAGCTATGCAGTGTCTCTGTTTGAGTTAACAGTGGTGCCATTCAGACAACAGACAGAAACTCTTCTGCATATTCACATGCGTATTTTTGGAAAGAACTCCTCACTTTTGCAGAACCATTATTAGGAAACTACCCCCAACAATTTGTTAATGATGTTGAAAATAACATAACTATAACCCTTTGCACTGCACATTGCTTTAGCTCAAAACACTTCTGATTGTTTCTGAAAGGGATCTCGGGAAAACTCTCCCACCCAAAGAAAGCACAGTGAGAGCTGGTGGCCACCAGTAAGAACGACTTGCTGGTTTGTTTGTGATGAATGGTAAAGAGTTAAGTGAAACCGGAAGATTGTTTGTTTGTGGCATTGCTGCTGTGTGCTGTATTCTGTTCAAAATCTGTTGTCACAGCTTTATCATCCATGTAATCAGGTGTGATATTGGCTCTGTGTAGCCCCTCCTGCCTGCTTTCTCCCAGTTTACTCTGGGAAGAAGCAGAGTAGTAGGAGAAAGAAAGGGAACAGAAGCATTTACTTGGTCTGAAGTGCTGTTAAAAGGACATCTATGGGCCTCGTGGTTCATACGATTTCATTCTGTAAATGCCACTTGAACTAAAATATTCCCTTTCATCTTTCTGACAGAAATATGACACAGTAATTCTTTGTGAAAATGTAGATGATACGCTGCAGTAGTTACAGTGAGTTAGGATTAAGTGGCAAATGCCTACTCTTAAAGGCTTAATTAAAGACACAATAGCTCTGGGAGGTCATTATTGTAATTACAGTGCTGCCTATATTGTTGTAGCCAAGTACATGGTTGTAGTGTCATGTTATCTCTACATAGCATCCTGGTTTGATGAGGCAGCTATTGCATACATTCCATGGACTATGATTCACATGAACCTTTTACTACCCTGTTTAAGCTTGAAAATCTTATTCAGAGCTCAGTTTACTTATACCAGTTTTATATGGGTATGAATCCATTAACGTAAGTGTGACCACCTTAGATTTTTTTACCCCCCTGTGCTAGAGAAAAATCAGGCCTTCTGGCTTTGCTTACAATATTTAGAAATTAAAGAAGAGCCTATGTAGAGCTTAAGAAGAAATGATAGTTCTCATACTGACTAATCCTGACTAATTTGAAGAGTAGATCCACAAAAGAGGAAACCACTGGGCCTGTGTAAAATTAAATCATGATATTAAACCATGCAACAATCATTTTCACCAGTGTATTTGAGGGCTGTCCAACATACTTATCTTTCCTAGAGGTGAGATTTTTCCCTACAGTATCCTTCCAGTGCTTTGTCCAGTCTTGTATTTAAGTCTTCAAGTAGTATAACTGTTGTTTACCGTGAGAGGAAACTCCACAACTGGCTAATCTCATGCCTAGAAGTACTTTAATCTGAGTATTTGGGAAGGGGATTACAGTGCTAGTAAACAAAGCAAAGTTAAAGATAGGGTGGGTACCAGTCCAAGTGTAGTGAAGGCAAAACAGTTGTAGGGGAGCTCTATCTGCCAGCAGGAGGCTTGTGTGGCCTGCTGAAAGGACAACTTTACTAGTGTTTGTGGGATGAGATCCAAGTGAGCTTGGGTCATGGTGGAAAGGAGCTGGAATTCATCCACTGAGATGTCTTCTCTGAGAGGACTGAAAAAAATATGAAACCAGGTGTCCAGCCTTTCAGTTGCCTTCTCTAAATGCTGATATTTATTTATTTATAAAATCTGACTATTCAAACAGGGCCTGCAAAATGGAATGGGGTCGACAGGATAGGTGGAGTTACCCCAGAAGACTTATGTTTTTGCTTTGGGATGTGGGAGGCTGAACTTCGGAACACCTCATGTAAAGGAAACTATTTGAATGCTTGCAGGATGTGGCAGTATCCTGTCTCTGAGGTTATGGTCTAAGAGTTGGTCACAACACTTACTTTCTTTAGCTTATACTGCAAGTGCCCAACAATAAAAACAAAAGTTCTTTTTACATTTTAATCTTGGGGTAGGATTTGCCTCCTTTCAGCTATCTTTAAAATGTGGGTTGCTGTTGAGAATAAATGAGACATGGATTTACTTTTATCCATTTTATCCATTTGTAGCTTGTGCAGGTTATAGTCTTATTATTTTAACTCCTTATTTAAAATAGGAGTCTCCTTAGTTCCCTGACCCCTTCTCTGTTCCTCCTTTTAATTAATAACTCTCCTCATAATATCACATCCACAAATTAATGTAATGATCCTGGATCCAAGCTGTGTAGCATGAGAATTACCAGCTTTGTGGTCTCTGCTGGGATATTGTCTGCTACAAAATATTGGCTTGGCTTGTGTGCATGCAATAACATTACCTTTCCATCTCTGTGCTATCTATTGCTTTTGCTGAGATGGTCTAATTAGTCTTTCTTGGGTTTCTTCTCTCCTTGTTGCAAGTCATTTTTTAGGTTATGTTCCCTCCAAAGTCTTCAGCCTTACCTTGTCAAGGGGTAACAAGGTTTCTGACAAAGATCCACAGCAAGGAAGACATAAAATAAACATTTGCTTTTTTCAAGAGTTTTTTTTTTTTTTGAATGCATTGGCCTGTGTTTCTGTACTGGAAATAACTCTTTCGATAATGTCTTTTTTTCCCCTGTGTTTCTTTATTTCAGGGGTAAATCCATTCCTCAGTAGAAGTGGGAAGGTACTAAATTCTTGTGAAAGACGGGTTGGTTAAGGGTTGAAATAACAGCATCTATTGAAAGAGAGGTGTTGAGAGAATTATACATTTCTCTAATCAGCTCAGCTGAATCTGGTGCTCAGCTCTGTATACCTGAATTAATGAGTAAATTTCTAGCTGTGGTGTCCATTCAGGACATATCCATTTTAATGAGACTGCTGTGAAAGGAATTAAAGTTATGTGCCAGTGCTGGTAGGAAATCTGTCTGTACATGGTGTGGTAGGAGGTTGGCAGAGAAAATTTGGACCTTATTCCACCGTTGTTATTTTTTTCTTCCTCTCTTTTTTTTTTTTTTTTTTTTTTTGGGTGTCTTCTGTGTTACAAGTAGGTGAAAAGACAGGAACTCTCAGCTTTAAATGAAAAATAATGTCTTTCTCATACCTTTAGTTTGATATTACCCCTGACTATTGATATTGTTGGGCTATACTAAAATTAAGTGATGCGCTTAAGGGTACAGTTTGTTCACTCAGAGAACTTGCAACCCTCTACTAAGTTTCTACTTTTATGTGGAGTGCTTGTTTTTAAAGAAATACTCAAGCTACATGGGCTTTCAGCTCGCAGCATCTCTTGCCAGTGCTGTCAGGATCCCTCAGGCTGATCTGGCTGCAGCCTGGCAAGCAGATCAATGGGAGAGGAGGTGACCACTGGCAGTGGTGTTTCATTTGAGCCTGGGAAGTATTAATTGCTCTGGCAATGCTTGGAACTTGGAAATTTGGGAAAAAGATCTCATCTGTTCTGCAAGTTATTTTGATTTTAATTCTCTGCCCCCCTGCCTTCCCCCACCCCCTAGCTTTTTCTGTCTTTTTTTCTTCTTTAGTGAAATGCTTTCAAGGCTTTTCAGTCTCTGAAAATCGGGGAGGGTGGAACTCTTTTACTTTTATTAGTTGTTGGAGGCAAAAGAGATGGAGGAAGAAAACAGAGGAACACAGGCTAGAAGACGAAAATAATAGTTGTTTTTTTTTTTTTAATAAGGGAAATGCTGTCCCAAATCCCCATTAAACATGTTTTTCATGGATAGGTATTTCATTAAGAAAACAAAAAGTTATTCGTTGAAAAAAAAGCTAAGTTGGGAGAGCACTGAACAGCTCTAATTGAGTGCTCCACTTGATTGCTGACATATGTTTGGGAGAATGAAGTACATGCTCCTGGCTGGCCAGGACAGCCTCTCTCGTGCTAGCCAAAATCTAATGGGGCTACTGTTGTCTCTTGCTATTTTCATAACCAGAGAATAGGAAGTGGCCAAAAGAGCATTCTTGAATTTCAAAAAAACTGTATTTGCTGAACATATATGCAAACATACAAACCCCAAGGACATGGATATGACCATCACGATTGGCTTCTGGCAGTTCTTCAAAATGTAGGGTGAGCACTAGTAGATGATCTGAAAGCTGTGGCAAAGAATCCTTCGTTTCTCTTCTTTACAGCGACTCCAGTTGTAAGTACATGGTAGGTATTTGCCAGGAGTCATTCTGTTGGATATAGTGCTTTTAACTCTTACAAAACTCCTAAAAAACCCTCTCTGTTCTTATGCTGGCACTGTATAAAAGTCAGGGCAGACCTTATCACTTTCTGTGCTCTGTGATGCTTTGTAGATCACACTGCGTTATTCAGCTTGGCAGGAAAGGCAAATTCACTAGGAAGCAAGACTGAATATTTAGCTGGTGGCATGCCCATGCTACAATTTTTTTATTATTCAGATATTGCCTTGAAATGTAGTTTTTTGCAGACTGCCTAGGTCTAAATTCATCTTCTGGCTGTTCAACCTGTTTGAATTCAGAGTTTGCCATATTCTGGGTTGGTTTATGGGTTGTATAATTCATAAACCACAGATTGCATTGAGGTAGCATGTCTGAGTCTTTGATTTTTGTGAGGCAAAAAATGTGTCTGAGTGTTAGTTGTGGAAATATTTTTTTCCTCTTTTTGGAAATATGCCCATTTTACAGAATTCTCTGAGTAAACAGACTGGGAATTCACAGTAGCTTGAGGACATCCAAGATCCAGCTTTGTTTGAGGCTATAATGAGCCTGATTAAAAGATTTTTTTGGTGCTAAAAATGTAGGCAATTTTGCTGAATTCACTGAACAAAACTAATTGAGAAGTCAGCTGTTGTTTCAACCTCATATGTGTATCAGATGCTAGAGGAGAACAAAGTTGACATTCCCACAGAAGAGAGCTCCAGGGAGATCTCAAGGATGTGTTGCCAAATACCAGGCTCCTTTGCTGAATGCTTCTACTCTGCCTCATGAATCCAGAGCATAACATTTGGATACACAAACACTTGTTTCATTTCATGACAAAAATCCCAAGTTTCTTCTAGAGTATTTACTCACATCAATGGCCTTTGAATTCCAAGTGCCATTGTGTGTTAGTATTCATGTTGTATCCTGTGGCTCTCCAGCTGCATGTAAGTCTTCCAGAGACAGTGAGAATTTGAATTTCTGGAGAAATTACTTTCAGGGGAAGTAAATCCTGTCCTCCAAATTGCTCCCCCGGGTCTGTTCCCCCTTAGTGCATCTTAGCAACTTCAATTGCTCAACTCTAAGTACGATTTTAAAAGTAAAAAGAATTAATGAAAACAATATATAGTCTAATGTTAACACCTCAAATCACCACTGCTAATGCCATTAGTTTGCATAAGAGGACTGTGAAATTCCAGGTATGCAAAATGAGGAGCTTCCTGTGCAAACAAAAGGCAATTGGAGCTGGACTATATGTTACCAAAGCCAGAGATTCCAAATAGATATTATTAGGTAGATCTTCACTTGCTTCCTTTATTGGGTGACTTTTTTCTCATCTTTGTCATTTGAGAACTTTCCATAAACATGTTTACCTGGCCAAGCCATTCCACTGTGGCCCTGATGGGGCTGTGTTAGCTTCACTCCCTCATCCAAACTCTTCTTCTACTCTTCTATTGCCTTGTAGCCCTTCTATGGCTACAAGATGACTTGTTCCAGGTGTCTGTAGAAGCACTAGGATGGTGAGTTTATACCTTTTTGTCTGTGACTCCAGAGTGTTTCAGGATTTGATACAAATAGTTTTGATTTAAATAGTTTCACTGCTTCTCCTCATGTCACCTCCTTATCTAATTATTTCTCCAGTGCCTTCCATGCCATTTTCCTCAGAAGGATGTTTCTTCCAGCAGGGCTAGGCTTTGGACTCCTCCTTTTGAGTCTTATGTTTAGCTCGGCACTCCACCAGTTCAAATCCATTGTGATTTCTCTGCAAGATTTATTTTTTCCCTTGTTTTCTTTTTTCCCCTTAATTATTCCAAAGCAAACGCGCACTTATGTTTGTTTCACATTCCAAGTATCTTAACTTTCTTAATTTAACCTGCTGTTTTCCAGGTAGCAAGCTCCCTGCTGCTGCCTCACTTAGGGACTCAGGCTGCTACTGATCTCTCCTGCATTCTTTCCAAAACTCATTGTAGATCTAGGCTTTCTCAGGTAAAGAGTGAAAGTGGTCTAGTGCTGGGGAATGTTTTGCAGGGGTGTGCAGTTGTGGGAAAGTGTTATGTGGCTGTGCAGGACTCTGACCCAGTTATATAATTTTTAGTGCTGTCTTCCTATGGAAACAGAATTTTTAACCATTATTTGGAGAAAAGCTACTCTGTATTCTGCTCATCCCTTTGATATTTGCTGTCAAAATAAGTACAAAGACTATTGGGCCGGCAATTTTCAGAGGATGCTACATAGGATTGTTTTATATGGCAAAATAAGAGATAACCCTCAGATTTTGCTGATCCCACCATTCTGTCCAAATGCTCATTATCACACTTTTTCAACTATGCCAAAAATTGCCCTGGGTAGGAAGAGTCATTTCTGAAAACTCAGGATATCACAATTTACCCGTCAGGGCTAAATGAGGGGGTTTAATGAATTCCAACACAAAAATTCCTAGGGTGGTTGTACTAACAGCAAGTTGCTTTAAAAGGACTATTTTCCTCTACAGGGATTTCAGTAAAGAGACAATGTTTATTTTTTCAGTGGAAAATTGATTGTAACTAAGAGGATACTTGGCTTGAAAGTGGGGAATTATCATATCATATGATTAAATGAAAGCTTACCTTGTTATAAGGTAACTAGACATATCCCAATAGAATTGAGACAATGTTTGATTAAGCCAGATTTTCCTACTTTATATTCAAGGAACAAATTAAAGAATAATTGAGATCCTTTTCAGATCTTTTATAAGCTGAATATATAAAGCTGCAGCTCCAGGTGGCAAAGCAATTAGCTGATGAATAAAATCAACCACACTGTCATTCGTCAGATGTTTAAATTCTATAAGCCAGATAAATTAATGTGTTCCTTAAGCCAAATAAACGGTCACGCTCTTCATGTTACCACTGAGTTCCCCTGGGAATGGGCTTGGGAACATGTTGATAAAAAACCTAGGAACTGTCTCATCAGAAGGGTCATAATTAAGTTGCCTGGTTTTGCATGTCTAAAATAAATGTTCCCTTTCATTGAAAAGATGACTGTAATGATGTGCTGTGCTTTATCAAATGGGAGGATAAGAATGGGAGGATAAGAATTTGAAACCAAAGATTCATGCCTCTCTTGCTGGCGGTGGGATTTTGGCCTCTGTGCTTCCGGTTAAAGATTGGGAATGGCACAATCACAGTTTCCTTTGCTTGTGCTACTGCTCAGTTTGGCTTTGTAAATGATATTGGGAAAATTGGGTGAGACTTATTAATCTGAAAGGACCTATTTATCTATCAGCAGATGAACTGGAAATGTGTTTTTTAACCTTAGCCTTTTTATTGTTGAATTTAGAATGTGGGATTATAGTGTAAAATGTATTTCTCCTTATACTGAGGAGTCTATCTGAAATGGGCATGCAGCTGCTCAGTCTGTTTGATAGTCAGTGTCCAGCCAATACTTTTAAAGAGTGGGCTGGCAGAAATTCTCTCTCTTCATATAGACCTGCTGTCATAAATGATTTTGCAAGTTTTGATTATTTTTGTGCTTGTTTCCTTCATTACAAAGCTTGGGTAAGTTCTTCAGGTGATTAGTAACACAATACCAGGGAATGTGTGATAATTGGGTAAAGGTAGTCTTGCACTTTCACCTCTAGTGAAACACTGCTCCTCACAGTGATAACTCAGTACTGATGTGCCTGTTCAATGTAGTGTCAGGATTCTTGATATCTGGTTTGAGGCATGAACTGACTTTGGGGATGTATCTGCTTTCTCTGAGTGTTTTATAACCTGCCAACTGGTTTATAACTAACAGTGAATACTGCTGTTCCTTGAAACTCTTCCTTATTTTTTGTCTTTAAAAAAACCCAAACAACTATATTTAAAAAAAGAATGCTTTGTAATGGAATATGTATTCTGTTCCAAACGCTTGAATTTTGCTCAAGCACTGATTTTTTTTTTCTCCCCCCTCTGACTGAATGTTCTTCCTTTTATGTAATGTGAGTTAGTTTTTAAATGCTTCTGATTTTCAGGCATTTAGAAACAAGAAATAATGGAAGTTATCCTCTGCCTAGGATTTAAGAAAACCTGGAAATGCACTAGTGAGTGCATGACTGCATGATGAAGCAGCTGTCATAACTCACTTCAGGCAGAATGGGTGGCCATTTGAAGGCCATTTAGGCTCAGCAGTGGTGACTTTGATTTGATCTTTTGGGTCTATCTGATGGACTTGAGTTCTTTAATGGTGAACAAAGATCATTAATCCACATTGAAAATTGTGTTCTTTAACTTCTATTTAAACATCGAGTACTGCAGGCAGCTGAAAGTATCTGTAGGAGGTATTTATTTTGAGAATAGTAAGATGTTGGCAATCAGTGTAAAACAGCAAGTGTTGACAGACTTTATTTATGGGTGCATTTCACAGAAATTTGGTAGAAATTTCAGTGAACTTGTCAGTTCAGCATCTGCTTTTGTGCAGCTTGCTGCAGCTCAGAGTGACACTGAAGTCTCAGAACCTGCAGTGGAAACATTTATGTCCTGTGACAGGGAGAAAAGGGAGATTAAAACCACTTGGGCTGGTCTGCAAAAGGAATGAGAAGCAGAAAATCTCTTGATGCAGAGATTACTTGAGTAGTCTACTCTTTTCTTTGTGGGCCTTTTATACAGAAACATTTATTCTGAGGCCTTCTGTAGGTTATTAGAGCAGCATGCATTGTTTAGAATTTCTGGTCAACTGAGAAAGAGGGAAGAGTTCTCAGATCAAGCTCTTTTTGGTGCTCACCCCAGAGAAGTGACTACCCTGGGGGAACTGTTCCACCAACCTGGCTGTAACATCTGACAAAAGGAAGGGAGTTCTCATGCTGTAGAAGCTCTGAAGAGTGGGGTCTTGCAACTTGTGTATCGTTATGGCAACAGTTTAGTCTGACCTGCACTGAACAGGAAGGAGAGGGAAAGAAATAAGGATTTGTAATGCTAGTGACACGGTTAGATTTTAGTGTCTGAAAAGAGAACGTTCTGTCCAGCATTTTTAAATAAATTAATACAAAATTAAAATAATAAAAATAAATAAATAAAAAAATAATAGACCCCCCCCAAACAACAGCTAATTTCAGTGACCAACAATATTAAATCATCTATGCTATTAAGATGTATCATGATAAAAGTTCATGATCAGGAAACAGTTCTGTAGCTGAGAACAGTGAGAAACCCTTTTGAGTAATGAAAAGTGTGTCTGAGTGATGCTTGAGGGAGCCTTTTACACTGGTTGATTTTTACATGTGTGTGTCACAGTTTTACTTGTATACTGAAGACAGCTAAGGCCTTTGTAGCCCTGTAACTTCAGACTACTTCCCTTTGAAGTAAAGGGGGGCTACTCACAGGCTTTATACTCTGCATATGCTGAAGTATCTGGTGCCCTAACATCTTTGTAACTGCTGGGATACTTCAGCTGGTGTAGTTGGTACTAACTGTGATGCTAAGATTAGACCAGGGCATCAGTGTGAATCAGTCTGTGCCCCAGAACCTGAAATAGAAAGTGAAGGGAAGGGAAAAATGGTGTGATGACTCAAGGTTACCCAAGAGGAAACAGGGAATGGGAGGCACACAGCAGCCCTTTCTGCTTGTCCTGCTCCTATTGGAATTTCATCAACTAAAAATGCACCTGGAATCTTGATCTTTATAGAGCATTTCCAACAGCAAGTACCTAGGACTGATATTCATATTACATTATGAATAGAGGCATGAGCTGGACCAGCTCTTGAATATACAGCTGTGATTTTGTTTCCATTTTTGCCATCTAGGGTAAACTGAAAACACTTATTGTGAATAATGGCAGCCACAACATAAGGCCTTTACAAAGTAACTTTGTTTATGTTCAGTTTGGATTGTACATGAAAGATGTTGTCTTACTTTCAGGTTTAAAAGGAGATTTTTTTGTAGAAAGCTTAGCTATGCTTGTAAGTAGATGAGAACACAGAACGTGGTCATCATCTCAGCACCGATAATCGCTGCAAAGAGCAAATCAGTGGTTTTAAAATCGGCACCAATGTGAAAACATTTGGCCAAATGTAAACAATTTCCTCTCACAGGACTTACTGAATTCAGGATAAAAGCGTAAAAGAGTTTTCCTCCTATCACAGGAGAGCAGTTATACAAAAAAGATTACTTTGAATTTCTTGTTCATGAAAACAAGTGAGTAGAAAAATCTTTGTTTGCCCAACGTGGCCGGCCGAGTGCAGTTGTGGATTTGTGGGTTTGAGGGAAAATGGATGATAGCCCCCATATTAGTGTTTACTCATTTTTCACATCTGCTCTCAGTCAGTTGAGTGATATTTATTAAAAAAATATTTTCAAGGCATGCCTAGCGTGAATCTTCTGACTTCTTGCATACATGTTAGTTGAGATAATGTTCTCACTTAACATTAAAGTAGTTCAGGTAGCTTACTGAATCTGAGCTTCCTTGTCTTTACAAAAAGAAATGGAAGCAGAATCCCGTTTCTCCACTTAGGCTACTAAGGAGCTGTGAAATGTTTTGATACTGGATATTTATAATTTGACTATGCAGGTCAGTAGCCTACTTAAAAGCTTGCAGTACACACTTGCCCTTCCCTTAGAGAAAAGTTAATATAAAAGTTAATAAATGTAAAATCTTGCACGGTGTACACTAAAATGATTGTCTTCCTGTATTTATCTCTTTATTTGCCTCCCATCTCCTTTACAGTCTCTGTAAGGGAAGTTATAAATGTTTGGCTTGCATGTAACTTGAGATGTACACAGAGCCAAAATCTGTTTTCCTTCCCCCAAATGAATGACCTAAACATCACCAAAAAGTTTTCCCACATTTTGCAAAAGTGCATCTTTTAAGCAATATTTTGATGACATTTTGGAGGCCAATTTAAGCCCCAAATGAAGATACTTTTTTTTTCTTCTCTGACTCCCTGAAAGTTTTCTGCTACTAGAAAATAGTTTAACAGAAGCTGCAGTGCAGCTGTTACCAACTGAGTATTAAAAAATGGCAAGAAAATGGGGCCCTGTGTTATCATATTAATAATATATTAGCATGAATGGAGGTAATAAATAGCATTGTTTTGGAAGGAGCAATTATATAGCTTATGAGTAGCAGAGCAAAGCAGGAACCTCAGGGTGGTCTTCTGTACTTCTTTACTGCATCTTCTGAGAGATGATGCAGTAAGTGGTTTGTATTCATCCTTGTATGCTATTTTTATATATATCCTCTTTGCTTATTCCATGATTAAAAGTGTATCTGTGTGCCACAGCAATGATGCAGAAGACTGCAGTCATAATAGATTGAGTTATATGGTGTTTTGGGCAAATTGTTACAGTGTTAAAGGATCCTTCCTTTTACTGCCTCAAGTATTTTGTGTATTGTATCCAACGGCAGAGTTGTTCCACAGCTGGTGGATTGTGGGGTTAGGCACACTTTACTTCCACTGAGGCAATGACCTCCTTCATAGTTCACTTTGTGCCCCTGTCTTCAGGAAGAAAATACCATGGCAAGTTCAGTCAAAACTCATCAGCCTGATGTAGCCTAAATTAGTTTAATCTCAGCTTAGCTTTTCAGCAAATTGTTTATCATGGCTGAATTTGAGAGATCTAAAGAATAGTTTTAAATTATTTTTAGGCATTTCAAACAATCTCTACCTCCACTATCCTTACTCACATTTTTTTTTAGAAAAGGCGAGGAGCTCCAATATTGAGATTAAATAAGTTTGAAATAGCTGGTTATGAGAATTTTGGCATAGGGAAAAAAGGAATAACTTCAGAAATACTGAATTCTGTTGATCTGTTACAGCTATTACATGTCAGCAGTTTTTTGTCAGAGAAAGGCTGATGAAGGTTAGATCTCTTCTCTGTGGGTTTTCCTCTTTGAGTTGGAACGAGCTGCTAGCTTAAGGTGCTGTCCACAAAAGCAAGTGTGTCTCTAGTTAAAATATACACAAAGCTTTTGAAATAGGCAGCTGAGAGATTTGTGTGCTCATCCCAGAGGTCTGACAGGCACAGGGGAATGTCCTGCAGTTAATTGCAGCGCTTGTGGATTTGGCTATTTGGCAGTGCAGCACTAAGGGTTGCTGAGTATTCCAAGGGAGTCCTTCCCTTAGCTGGTACAGCTCTGGGTTTGTCTCTGCTTTAACTTCTACTTGCCCCTTTGTAGATGTAGAAGGATACAAAACCACTTCCCTGTGATCAGGTGGAAAGTTTGGTGACAGCAATACCCTGTACCAGAGGGAATGAAGGGATGCAGCTGTTCCTGTGTCCTTCGTGGGCATATTGCACTTAGAAGGAAAATAACTCTTCTCCAGCTCTGTGCCAGTCAGCACACAGCTGGACCAGGAGAGGAGAGCAGCTGGGTTTTCCCAACAGGACACGTTTCCTACTGGTGGCTTTGTACCTCTCCCTGCTGCCCAGACTCCCTGCTCCACCCCTCGTTGTGCCTTATCACAGTGTAAGGCCCTGGGTATCAAGATTGAAATTTGGCACAAGGAAAAGCAGTGGTTTCCAAATGATGAGTGTGTGCAGTTCCCATATAGCATCCTGCTTATCCTACTCACTAAACTGTATAACAAATAATCTGTGGTGGCAATGGGATTAACACATTTGACCCTTAATGGCTCTGAAGGAATAATCGTGATGTCTCGGGTCAATAACTGTGTGAACTAAGGAGGATTTGCTTGATGCACCATAACATCTTCTTCAGAGCCATTCATCCCTTTTGAGGGTCTATGAACCATTTGAACTTTTAAGTCTGTGTTCATTATGCTCTGTCCTCAGTGTGCATGTGGTTAAGACCTGGTATGCGTTAAAAGTAAACTCTCCAGAACGTTGACAGGTCCCCTGATTCAATTCTAAGATACCACATTTCTGTCTGATTCACAAATATCTTTTTTAATTGAAATGAGGCCTGCAAGCAATCTGAGATGATACAGTAACAGGCTCTGGGATAGCTATTGCTTCTACAGTCCAATAGGAATTTCTGTTCTTTCTTGCCTTCTCCATGCTGAAGTTGTCTGCTCTATTTATATGAGCTGTCAGTCTGCTGGTTTTCCATGGAAAGGGGAAGGAAAGGGGAAGGGGGGAGTTGGACAGAGTCAGCTTTTGGGTTTTGTTTGAGGTTTCTTCTGCAAAGCTTGTTTCTATAGTGAATTATTTCTTTTAGTTTTCTTTCACTCCCCCATCCCACCCCTTCTGTCTGTATATCCCCCAGATAAGGGCAAATATGTCTGCATGTCTCCCAAATAAGAGTGAGTTTGACTTTAAGGAAGACAAGCTTTTCTGATGGAACGGGTTAAAAAGTACTTTTACTCTGAAAAATAACAGCTATTTTCTCTGTCTGTTTGCAGATATAGTTTGGGTATGAGAGAACAATTTAAATCAATGCGGAAAGAATCCATTGAATTAGTGTAAAATTATCTGTGTAAAATTGAGGAAAATGTTATCTATTTATAGGAAATGCTGTTTGTCTTAACACATATTGGAAGAACAAGTCAATCCAGCATACAATTATTTTTCCACTCATTTTTCTGTTGTGGTTGGCATTAATGGTTCTGATTCCATAAATACCTGTGTCTGCCACCTCATTTGATGTATTGTGTGTTTTGGATTAAATACTTTGCAAATGAAGGACCTGATCCTGGAATTGCTTTCTGCTGGGGTGATATTTGATCATCAATAGCATTTAACTTCTCAGACTTCTCAGGAGGGGAATATCTGTGCTCTTACTAGAGACGTTTGCTGCATTTGGGATTGAACCCTCGCAGGAGTCATTCCCACTGTTTGATGTGTGAGCACAGCAGCCAAATGGCAAATGTTACCTGACACAGACCAGTGTCACCACCACTCTTGGGGTGGTCCTGTGCAGGGCCAGGATTTGGACCCTAATCCTTGTGGATCTCTTCCAGCTCAGGATATCTTACAGTTCTATGTCTCCAGGTGCTGATGTACAGCATTTCCTGTGGAATCTCGCAGATTCTCGTGGGTCTCTATCCTGTGGGTGAAGCAGACCAGACCTCTGATTTTAGTGTCTCGGGAGTTCTTCCTTTACTTCTGGTGTGAAACACTCAGCCACGTGCTAACAGCCAAGTGTGGAGCAGTGGGGTGTCTCACTACTCAAGGGAACTTTGTACTGGAACTGATATTACAGCAGATTAAAAAAAATAAAAATCTTCTGCTTGAAATTTGCCACTGTCACTTTTATTTTGTCTGGTGTCAAGAGAAGGCACAGTGCCATCTAAGAAACATATGAAGTGTCTGATTTGTACAAGCTGGGGGTGAAGAATTTCTCAGTCGAACAGTGTCGTTTCAGCCCGTTCTGTTTTCCACAGAAACCACACGGGAGCAGTGTGGTCCAGCCTTTGAGAAAGGCACTGCTAGTCTTTCCTCTGATGACTGAACTTATCTGTCAGAGGATGTCTCAGTCTGAGATATAAGAACACAAAACTGATGACAAGCAAAATATTTCACAGAATATCCATCTTTCACTTTGCAAATACTCCTTTGTGAGAAATCAGATTGTCAGTAAGGGCTACTCAGAATACTTACTATATTGAATGGAAATAAAGAATAAAGACTGTATTTTTGTGCTGATACATTCTGTGGTTGGATAATATGAAGTAAAAAAGAAGAATAAAAATCCGATGATTATGATGAGTCCATTAGCTATAATCAACTCACAAATGGAAGATACCAATATTTCATTACATGTCTCTGACAAGATGTAGCTACCAAGAAGAGGAAAAAAAAACCAAAAAACCTTGGGAAAATGCTTCAGGAGCCTTCTGGGTGAAGATATAGGTGCAAATGTTTAAATGTTACAGGCTTTGTATATACTTATAATTTTGAAATTACTTGAGATTGAAAATCTCTGCGCAGGCTTTGCATTAAGATTAATAACTTCACTCGTCAAAGCTGTGCACTGAATCCTTTCTGAAAGATCAGGTGTAAGTACAGCACAGAGGAAAAGGTCTTTGTAGTATCTGGCACTCCTAGGAAAAGAGAAGCAAAAGGTTGCTGTTGCATTTAGCCCCATCCTATGGGGTCATAAGATGGGGGCACCATAGTGTGCTGTAGGGGAAACTCCATTTCTAGATCCAGAAGCACTGATTGTTTGCCTGAGGCTTGTTACAGAGAATGAAAGATCTCTCCTGTCCAGTCAGCCCTGGGGCTAATCCTTTTCTGTCTCCCTAGGTGTCGGCCTAGAGGGACTCAATGCTCAAACTCCTGGCAACACCTACACAGGCCTTCCAGAGGAAACCGACCTACAAGCCAAAAATAAAGTGTAAAAAACAGACTTGAGAGTGGTTGCTGCTGTTCTCTCCTTCGCTAGAGGAAGGCAGACTAGAGCAGCGATCAAGACGATTTTCAGTGGAAGAACTTGGGAGCAAATTTCAGGTCTGAGAAGGTGTGCAGGCACTTGCTGGTTTAGAGCCTTAGGGAACATTACGGAGAGAGTAGTGCAGGCATCAGATTTGATTTCCACCTGGACTGAAATTTCAGAGACTTAGAGTATGTTTTTGTTTTCAGACTCAAAACCTTTTATCTTGTTAGTTGTTCCTCAAAGCCTGAAACAATAGCATAGATTGCCTGGGGTGCATCAGGCAAAGCATCACCAGCCAGTCGAGGGAGGGGGTTGTCCCACTCTGCTCTGTGCTGGTGCAGCCTCACCTTGAACATTGTGGCAGTTTTGGGCTCTGCAGTATAAGAAAGATATTAAACCACTAGAGAGCGTCCAAAGGAGGGCCAAGAGGATGGTGAAGGGCCTTGAGGGGAAGCCCTGTGAGGAGTGGCTGAGGGCACTTGGTCTGTGCAGCCTGGAGGAGGTTGAGGGGAGACCTCATTGCAGTTACAATTCCTCGTGAGGGCAAGAGGAGGGGCAGGCACTGATCTCCTCTGTCTGGTGACCAGTAATAGGACCCAAGGGAACGGCCTGAAGCTGAGTCAGGGGAGGTTTAGGTTGTGTACCAGGAAGCGGTTTTTCCCCCAGAGGTTGGTTGGGCACTGGAACAGGCTCCCCAGGGAAGCTGTCACAGCCCTAAGTCTGTCTAAGTTCAAGAAGTATTTGGACAATGCTCTCAGGCACATAGTGTGATTCTTGGGACTGTCCTGTGCAGGGCCAGGAATGGGACTTTGATCCTTGTGGGCTCCTTCCAACTGAGGATATTCTATGATTCTATGAGTGAAATTCATGTTTAGCTACTCTAATTTATGCCTCATCAAGATCACCTGATTCTGAGTGCTTGGCAAATACCACAATTAACATAACAGAGCACTTTATTCTGGCTATATTTGCCTCTTCCCAAAAGTAGTGAACAAGATCAATGGTTCTTTACTGACATAAGTGATTTTTACATCAGTGATCCTTAGTCCCTCTTTGTTTATGTGTAGAAAGAAAGACCTCCTATTATTTTGATATGACTCCTAAGTTCACTTTTTGGGCTGGTTGTATTTGGCTAATGATAAAAAGGGCTGTGAAATCTGGTGTTTGGTATTTTCCAGGAAGCCCCATCTCCTGGAGTCAAGGGTGGAGATGTTTTGTTTTGGATACCCTCTTTATTCCAAAAAATGAAATTCCAAGGGGAGGATTTTGGTTTCTATAGATTTAGGGGTGAAGTACCAAAAACTTGAAGGAAAATGACTGAGCATTAAAAAAAAATGGAACGACAATCAAGAACTATCAGTCCTCTTAGAACCTGCCCCCCCTCCCAGGATAACATTGCAAAGATCATCTCCTCTGACCACAGCAATAAATAACTTCTGTCAAAGCACTAGATCCTAGTTCAGCACTTTCACTGGGGCTGGTTAAATTCTGATGTGCAAAGTACATCAGGGAATTTGCAGCATCTTTTCTTGCTTCCAAAACGTTGAGGAAATACCAACATATTTCTGAAACAAGCCACCAAATACATTTATTGTATTTGCAAAAGCAGCAATGGTGGCATACAAAGGAGTTATGATGTCGACAGTTCTAAATCAGGAGATTCTGAACCAGATTCTAAATGAGAATATTCAGAATTCAGCCTTCTGATTTAGGAGAAACTTTATACTAAAGAAGGTGGTTTTAGGGTATACCCTCATGTTGCCCCTGTTCAGAAAAGGACTTGTGCAAAAGTCTGGTTGGAATAGGGATCTTGTGATCCTTATTTGGAATACCTGTTTGCAATAAATGTACTTGCAATAGTCAGGAATGCTACCTGCAGTGGTTCAGCTTGCCTGCAATACCGACCAGTTTTTGACAGGTTCTCACAAAGCTTTTTTTCAGTAACCCCCCCCCCCCTCGTTTTTTTTTTTTTTTATTAAATCTTTCTCTACTTTTTTTTTGCCACTGTTTTCAAAGTGCATCTCTGGCAAAACAACAATCTCAGCAGTCTGACACTTAAAGCAGTGTAAGGTGCACTGTGTTGACTAAATTTTTGCTGCTGGACAGCTATTTTGTGGTTCAAAAACTCCCTGATAGTTTGACTCTAATTAAAAATGGAGCAGACCCTCAAGGCATATAACAAGATCACTGGGAGAGAGCAAAAGTTTCTTCAAGGACGGGGGCCTCTGTAATTTCAAAAGTACAATATTTTCTTAAGAATGATTTAAAAAAAGGATACAATCAAGGAGAATGCACAGGAGATATGATGTTTCATTAAATGTAGATTACAGTGATCTTTGTCACCTTACTTTTAAAAAGCGAGGCAGGGAATCAGCACATAGTAATTTAATAAAGATAGTGTGAAATTCTTAGTGTGTCACCTCATCAGCTCATTTCTGGGGTAAAGCTCAAGTTGTTGGGGCAGGTACTTGACTGGGGCCATACTATTCTTCCACTCTAATTTGTAAGTATTGCACCAGTGTCAAGTGCAAATCAACTTGTCCAGCATTAGTAAGATCTCCATTAATTTCCTTCCATTTGAAAATATCTCACTCAAGTTTTAATTAGGTGAAAAGCATGTTAGATAATTTATTAAGAATATGGAAGATGTGCAAAACATATGAACTTGATATTTTTAGGGTTGAATCTTCACTTTGAAATTGGCATAAATCCACCAAAAATTGATGGAGGTAGCTAGATTTACACCAGCTGAAAGGATCTGTTCTCAATTTTCCTCACAGCTTTTATGGCTTTTTTTTTTTTTCCCAGCCTGGAAACAAATACTGAAAAATAATATACTGCAGTGTTATTAGACTGCATATATCTCAGTCAGCATCAAGAAAATAGTTGCATAACCGCACATAATACAGGTGTGATAATCAAAGGTGAGAAGGGAGAAGGTGCCCCTGTGTACCTTATTAATTCTGACTGTGGCTCTGAAGTCTCAGTGCGTGGCTCAATATCACGCTTTGAGCAGGATGCACAGGCCAAACAGCATATGGCTAATGCAGCTCCCCAGGCAGGGTGTCTGGCTTTCATTCAAGTGGGATCCCTTGTGGACAGTGGGAGAGTTGAAGGCAAGGGAAATCAATCCAGCTGAGTCTGCTGGCAGAGAAGGTGTTTGGAGCTCTGAAACTTCCCCAGAAGTGGAGCAAAGCCATTGAGTGCTAATGCTGCGTTTTGAGCTTCAAAGGTTGTGGGAGAAGGGGAAGGGATCTTGGAGGCACATGCAGAGATGAAGAAGTTGTGGGCAGGAAGGAGGAATGGAGGGGTATGCTTCGGTAACACGTTTGTTTGTCACTTTAAGATTGGCTTAGCAAGAAGGAAACCGTCTGCAGAGGGAGACAGTGTGTGAGTCCCAGAAGACAATACGAATAAGGGAAGAGGTTCTTGATGTGAGATGACTTGACCTATGCCTGAATAGTGTCAGAGGCACAGGAATATGTACAGGTGTGAATTGTTTTGCCAGAGTCTCTAGATAAAGCAAAGAGGCACACACAAATGAGTGTGTCTAATCACTTGGGCTGGACATTCCTTGGGACATCAGCTGTTCAGCTGGAGCATCCTTGAAGTTGGGAAAGAACATTTCTCTACTGATGAGACATCAGGGGTGTCAGCACTGGTGTCAGGAGCAGAAAGCAGCTGGATTTTACGGCCCTATGTCTTTGACAGGATTACAGATGCCTGTCCACAAAGTGCTTCAGAAAGAACACTTGTTGCAGCCAGCTCAGATGAAGGGAAGTGAAAAGCACACAGGGCTGTGTGGGATGGAGCCAAGGTGCAGCAACCTCAAAGGAACTTAGTGATGAAAGTCTTCCAAGGCTGTGTGGGAAATGATCAGCTATGGTTCAGGGAATGGACAAAGACGTGAGAAACCTGCGTTCGGTTCCTGGTTTAGATCCTCTTCAACAAGTCATTCCATTCTGGCTGTGGTGTGTTCTTCTCCACCTGGAGCCTGAAGGTAAATGCTTTTTTCCTGCTCCTTTATTTGGGTTGCAAGTTCTTTTCTTCCTTTACAATGAATGTTAGGTCCCATGGCTCCACAGCTGATCCCTCAGTCTTAGTGTCATACAAATCATTAATATCAGTTGTTGAGGATCAGTTGTAATGTCAACTGCAGGGAATAAGCCTTTGGAACAGGTACTTCTGTGTTGGACCTGCCTTGCACCCTTTCTAATCCTGAACTGGCTTGTGCCCCTTCCCCTCCCTCCCCCCCATGCTGGTCCAATGCAGTGGAAAACAAGGATCCATCGTGTTTGTGAGTCACCTGCTTTTCCTTCATAGGGTTAGACTCTTGACAGGAAAGGATATGACAATGAACTGGCAGACCTTTGAAATGCTTTACTTCTTGTGTTTGTTTCACCTCAGCAGCAGGAGTCTTCCTAAATATAAATTCCAGCTGAAACTTGGTCTCCTTCTCTCTTTTCAAATCTGTCTGTTTAGATCACACTATTTCAAGAAACAGCAGATGAAGTTTTGCTGTTTTAGATACTGGAGAAATGTATGCAAAACAAAGTGGCAAGACAGACTGGAATATGTCTTTTCACAGGGAAAATTCTTCACATCATTTTGTTTTAGAGGTAAAATAGGACTCATGAGAAGATCCTGAGGATCCCTAAGAGGTTGTAGCACCGACATACCACGCTTTATTTAAAGCTCATTTCCAAAAGTAGGAAGCCTAGCTGGAAATGAGCAATTGCATGTAGTTGTGTTGCTGGCCTTAGTGAAGTCTGCTGAGAAAAATAGCATTTCTCAGTAATGTGTCATTTACTTAGTCCTTTTACTCCTCTTACTCCCTTCTGTAGCATATCACAGTCTGTTTCAGCAGGTATTTTCTTCTGTTAGATACCTATATTAAGCTGCTTCTAAAGTAATCCTCTTGGTGTGGAAATTAGTATAATTCCTTGGTATGAGTAATTGAAATCTGGTAGTACAAGTTTTAATGACTTTGAATGGATCTATTTACAAAGATTTGTCTGTGTGTGTGCAAGTGCATACATGTAAAATCACATTTTTACATGGCTGAAATCTTAAGTGTGCTTAATAAATGGGGAAAAACATTTAATGCTTTATTTTCGTCAGTGGCTTCATCTGAAACAGATTATCATTAGTTTTGTGATTTTAATTGTATTGAGACTCCTTTTATAACCTATTGTTTAATTGCATTAGCCCATGAACCTGTGGGCCATGGAGCAGCAGTGGAAAGCCTATTCTTCTTTCTATCCCAAATAATTTGACTGTCATGTTCATTGTAGGTTTCAGGTTTTTCAAATCACTGGAGTCTAATGTGAAGCTTTTTTCTCTTAAACTTCAGAGGCTATGAAAACCTGACTCCCAGACCTTCTGTTAGCCTGAAATCTTTTTTGGTTTGAAAGATTCAGAGTGGCAAAAGAGCTTCAGAAACTACATTTGGTGCTGAGTATCTGTGGCCACATGGCTTTGATCTGGGTAGAACAGTTGTGAAGGGGCTGTGTTTTTTTGCTTAGGATTTCGAGCACGTTACCATTAATCAAATATTCTGACAGGGCTCTATGAGGAGGCTGATACATGCTCTGCTTTTTAAAATGTACATCTGGCACACTCCTGTCATGGCCCAAGATGTGGAGATGTTCATCAGTGGCTTTTCTGGTGGCTCTGCATGGAAAGCTCTTGGACATCACAAGTAACAAAGACAGTTTAAGTAAAAAGAGAAGTGATAGGCCAGCTAAACAGAAGGTTTTGTCAGCTTCCTAGAAATATTGCAACACTTGCAACAGGAACTAGGAATTCCTGATGCTTGTTTTTCACTCTGGGTAAACTGTAGTTTAGAGACCCCAGCTTCCTATTGGGATTGTAAGGACCTCAGATCTTAAAATGGAGAGGAGCAGACAGGGACAGACTTTCACGCTTGAATTCTATCTGCATGTTGAGAATGTTTTCATTTAGATCACACTATTTTTAAGCTCCAAAGTAGCATATCACAAGAAAACATACTTCCCTGAGCAGACACAAGCAGATAGGTCAAGGTGGTCCTGCTCTGTCCTTACTGGAGCTGTGTGTGGTGATTCTGAGGGAGATGGTTCCTGTGTCAGTGGACGAGAAGAACGACCTCTGTATCAAATGCCATCCAGCAAACCAGTGGAGGAGGGTTGAGAGGGCATGTAAGTCTACAAAACCAACACAGCTGAGCAGAAATGCAAATGTCTCATCTTCTTTTTTGGATTAACCGGGTGCAGATAGCAGCAACTTGGAGCTATAACTAATGTAGCAGGGTGCAGCCCAGCGTGGGCAACTTGGCAGGACTCCAGCATTTCAAAGGACATGATTGCTCTCCCCCCTTCTCTGTCATGCACTTCTTGAGTGTTGAGTTAATAGAAATACCTGCCCTGCTGGGAATACCTGGAGGCTACAAGGTCTGGCTGTTGGTCTGCAGTGGTTCTGTGGTGGGTGTTTGAAGGAGGAAGTACAGCCTGGGGCATTGTAACATCTGGTCACAGAAGAGCATCTCCCTCCTTTGTGGTATGGCTGTGAAAAGGTTGAGTGGGCTTTGTGAGGAGGGTAAAGCAATTGATGAAGCAGCTACTGCCAACTCTGCTGTGTAGTTGGAGGGAAAGAGCACTCCCCAGCTGGGAAGCTGTTGGAATCTTATAAACAGGGGGTGGTTTGCTGCAAGTTAGCAGCAGTGCTGTGGAGAGGGCTTGGGGTTAGGCATGCAGTGTTAAAGGTCTGAGGGAGGAAGGGGGCAAATGTAGCTGTGATTTGTCACTGCCCTGTGACAGCTGCCTGGGGATCATGTCAGCCCCCTACAACAAGGTGGAGCAGCTTGAACAATTCCAGCCTGTTCTTTGCCTTCACAATTGTCCTCTTCCATGAAGGAGCACTTTTGACCCTTTCATATCCCAGAGTTGTACAAAGGGAATGTCCCCTGTACTAGGTTTTGCCTTGCTGGTTCAATACTTCAAAATCCTTCCAAAATATTTAATTTCCTTGTTTGGTGCTAGAGTATTTGATAGCAATAAAGTCTTTTAAAAAAATGTTAGAGGTTTCATCTTGATTATGAGGGTCATCTGAATATTGCACCCTGACCCAAACCTGGCTGCTTTCTTGGTGTCACTACAAATCTACTTTTACTTTGTTTTCTTAGATGCTCAGAAAAGCTATAACTTAATAAGCTTAAAGCAAACTAAGGCTGTTCCAAAGTAGAGGTACTAGAACGAGGCTATATTTATACTGAAGTTTGTTTGGACCTGATGCCTTAACTCCATCAAATTTGACTGCCATTCTAATCAGGGTGAAGCCAGAAATGGCTATAATCATAGTGTCTGACCATCCTCCTTGAAATTTTCTAAAGCCCTGCTCTAAAGTTATAGGGAAGGGAATATTGAGAGGCTGCTTAAGAGGATTTATAAACCCTCCTGAGCCTATTCTTTCTTTTTGCTTTTTTATTTCAAAGCCATGGCATTTGCCTTTCTTTTTTTTTTCCAGGTCAGAATAAGTATTTCTTTCTCTATAGCAGACTTCTTAGCAGAGCTTCAGCATTTAGAGGCCAATCCTGTGTTTGCTGGAGCCACTGATTTCTAGGTATGTAGAAGGGAGTCCTTCATGCCTGTCTTTGCCTTCTTGCTCTGAACTTAACTCTTTAAACACAGTACTCAAACTTCAGTCTGAGTTATCCAGCCACTATTTGCTCAAGGCACTTACCTCATCATCAAGGGATTTTACACCTCTCAGTCTAGGAATTTTTATGCCTCCAGCACTTTGTTTGAAGGGGGGAAGCACAGTTATCTCTGTATTACACAGGGATAGCCAGTGTACAGGGAGAGTAAGTGACTTGCCCAACATTCCTCACCTGCTCAGGGACTGGGAAGAGTGGAACCTTTGGTATCTCACTGTGACTGTCCCCATCCCTGTCTGCTGTTCCCCTCCCTGCCCTGTACTTGTGGGAATAAATACTCTGAGGGGGGCACTTCGTATCTTGGCAGAAGTGAGTGGTTGTTTCCAGCAATATGAGAAACAGGCCTTCCAATGCACCCTTGTGAAGTACCGTCATTCTGGCATATTGGATAATTTGGATAATTTGCATTGAATGCTGCTGTTGAGGAAAGAAAGTTGTCATTGAGGATATTACAGTATTGCACACAAGATGAGGGGAAAAAAAGCTAGTGGTAAATAATGAAGCCACCTGGTAGGAAAAGTATGAAACAGAATATTCATTTTTCTTTGATGGGAATAACAGATGACAAAAGTGAGGCTTTCTTCAGATTGTTTGTTTACAGAAGATTCATATCCACTGAGGCTGTATGTTAAATTCACTCTCTGATGTTACTGTTTGCCGGATGCATGTGGCCACTAGAGTATGTTCTTATGATCTTACCATTTATTTACCTTGATACAAAACTCCAATTACTGTCAGAGATGCTTCTTGTTAAATATGGTAAGATCTCTAGCTTCTAAGAGAGTGAATATGTATTCTTTACTCTGGGGCCACACTGATCATGATGCTAAGGAATGAAAATACCGGGGACTTTGGTGCAAATTAATTAAGTATCTAAAGATAACAGTGTAATGAAAATAGTTTGAAAAGTTTGGGCATTAGAGACAGATGAAATTTGGAAGAGAAAATAATAAAGTTCAGTGTTTATCTTTCTGTTTAGGAAGCCTTTTTAAAGCTTTGGTTTTTCTTTTATGTGTGTGTAAAGTCTAGTGCTTCCAAAAGCTGAGGACCTATCACTTTTATTAGAGTTAATTCTTAGTAATTTAACAAATGTCCAGGGTAGTTGTTGCTGTGGTCCCTGTAGACACATGGAGTGCTTGGAAACTTTATGTTGGAAAAGTCCCCAGCTTTCAGTTGTCATTGTGATCTGAGAAAAAATCAGAGAAACTGTAACATGAGAGGTGAAGAAACTTGAATAGAAAAGTCTTTAGGGCAAAAGTCTCATAAGCTCAGTTGTGGGGTGGACCCGAAGACTTTGTGTCATTGTCCTCATGTGAGACATTAAATCACATCCCTCAATAGTAGTCTGAGCTAAAAATTTTGCTGGCAACCCTGAATGCCTCCCTTTAAATCCTGCCTGCTAATGACAAATTATTTCTGAGAGGACTCTGTACTATTGGAACATCTAGACTTCAGGAATTCCAGTGTCATACTGCCTCAAAAAACTGTCAGTTGGCTTAAGAGTGGTGATGAAGATGGATGAATTCATGAACAAACACTGAGATGAGCAGGAGTTGGGAACATACAAGAATCTACATAGATTTTTTTTTTTATTGACTAGAGATGGTTCTGAGTATCCCAAATTCCAGACTCAGTAATAAGCAAAGAAAGAATATTATTTAGATAAGAAGGAAGAATGAAAAAGGGAAATATACCTTTACCAAAACTATTTCATGTAAGTCTCTTTGGATTAATTCCTCTTTATAATTGATTTTTCAAGCAAAAGGAATTAGTTAGATCTGCTGTATTGCATCATCAGAGGTCTCTGTGGTGTTACATAGGCAATTCTTAACATAAAATGTTAAGGAGGCAGCTACTAGAAGCATAATGTGGGGTGGAACTGGTAAAAGAGAAAAGAAATACTACCATGCTGAAAACAAGTTGCAAAAGGAAGGTCTTTTGAGTGAGTTTTGGCACTGGATTTGGTTGAAGATTTTTCTTTAATGATGCTGGCATGAAAATTGGAGCATGCTCGCCTTGATAGGGAAAAATGAGATGCACTGGCAGTACAGAGGAGGCCTTAAATCTCCCATGGGAAAATTAAGATAACCGTGAGAAAGCAAGTGGAAGAAAAGGAATTAAATGCACTAGTGAAAAATGTAAAGCTACACTCATAAATATCCTGTTTCCATTGGAAACTCATAATTTAGAAGTAGGTAAGTAGGAGGGGGACTGGAATGTAATAATTACTATAAGATGATTGAAAAATGTGAAGTATGTCCATAAATGGTGTTTTTGGATGAGAAGAAGTTCTACCCTCTGTAAACATCCCCATGTGCTAATACAAACCAAACGTGTTCAAGAAGAGGAATTTGAAGAAGAGTTCCTGGGATACTCAGAATTTATCTCTTGTGGGAGTATAGTTTGTTTAGCCTGGAAAAAACAAGGCTGAAAGGGAACAATATCGTTCTAAAGGCATGAATAGAAGGTAGGAAAATGCTACGTATGAAGTGAGAGTAAAAAAAACCACCACCACGAAACAAACTTGGAAGAACTTAAAAATATGGGTTTAAATACCCAAGGGAAGGTGAACAGACATAGAATACATTTAGTCTGGAAGCTACAAGGTGGTTACTAGTTATGAGAAAGGACAGTCTCTGAAACAGGTTTAGCAAGAGCAGGATGTGTTTTCGTGGCCCTGTGCCTGCTTCAAGGCCTCCAGTACCATCTCTAAGGATGAAATTCCAATGTTCATGTAGCCCAATCTTTGAAAATAATGTTGTGCTTTCATCTTTTTCAGCTAAAAAGCTAATAAATGGCTAAATTCGGCTCCATCTGGTTATTGCAGGTGTCTTGAATCCTGCTTCTGGAATGATGTAATCCCAAATGATGACATTTATGTTCATGAATGGTCTAGTCTTGGCTATTGGCTGACATTTTATGGTCCTGAGGCTGGGTCAACTGTTCCTGTTGCCACTACTGGATTTGAAGCTGCCTTTTTACTATTGAGTTGTACAAAGATTTTTGAGATGGTGCTTTTTATTAATTTCAAAAAAACCCCCAAGAAGCCTGAAACAGTTGTAATAACTAATTTAATTTTATTGTCTTTCCAACAACTTTTTTTTTGTCTCATTCACATTGCTCAGCACCTTTCTTAAAAAGCTGGTGTGTTTGTGTGACAACTGGAACTCCAGCAACATGCTGTTGCACATCCTCTTTATACCAGAGGCAACTGACTCCCTCTCCAGCTTTCTGCCTTGCCTGGGAAAGATCAGTACCTGGATGAAGGCCAGTCAGTTGTAACTGAATCCCTTCCACAAGAGATAAAAATGCCCAGGAATTTGTCCATCCACAGAGCAAAAAAGCAAGATTTGCTGGCTTTCCCACAATCAACCAAGCTGCCATAAGTGGGTGGACAGAGAGAAACTCTTGTGCTTAGTGCAAGAGTGATAGTTTCCTGGATAATGTGGTGATAAACACAGCACTGATATCTAGAGCTGAAATTTTTACAAAGCCTGTCATTCTGGCTTCTACCTCTCCAGGCTATGGGAGAAACTGTGTAGGTTTCAGAGCAGGCAGAGGTTAAGTAAATTCCAAGTTATTTTGAAAAATTCCAGTCAAGGTTGAAATAAAACCTTAGATTTGGTTAGAAGTTTTTTTTCCCTGGGTATTCAAGGAGCAGGAAAAACTTTTCTCTCCATGGTGAATAAAATAGTTCTGTAAGGTGGCAGGTAAGAAAAATGCCAAATTGTTTCTAATAATAATTAAAGCAGTCACTAAGTTTTACTGATTTATTTTGTTGGCCTGAGCTGTATTTGTGCATTTGTTTTATTTATCACAGAATACTGTAATAACAATATCAAAAGAATTTACAGTGGGGTATGTTACTTTACTTTCATCAAAAAAAGCTACAGCAGATGCTTTGAATTTACTGCAGATGGTGGCAAATATTTGTCTTATTATAAGGTTACACTACTAGAGTGTCATGACTGTTATTATAAGGTTACACTACTAGAGTGTCATGACTGTTATTTAGTAAATCAGCTCATGATTCAGGTGGTAATATCTATTAGCTGTGGCTGGCAAGGCTCAAATGAAATAGCAAATAAGCCAAATACTCAGCCAGTTCTTGCTTTTGAAGAAAGTGTTTTTTCTTTGGAGAAACAAGATTATTTTTTTTTTGTTAACTCTCTCATATCCCCCTTCCCTACTTGATTGTGAGAATTCCTGTAGCACTGCAGGACTCCCACCTCCCCAGAAGTGATGCCTCAGCATGAGCAGGACTGTTGATGTGTGCTCCTTGGGGTCCCCCATCAGAGGGCTCTAAGGGGTGATGTTTAACCAGAGCTTTGCCAAATCCAGTGCTGCCTTCTGCTCCCAACTGGCACCTGTATGGATTTGTCCAGTGCAGGAACACTGAGCCTGCTTGAGAGGCTGGGCAACACAGCAGGATTTTTTTCTTGGGACCTCAATAGAGCCAAGCTTTCTTCTTGAACAGTAGTGTGAGTTAGGGGATATAGGTACCTGCACATGAGGGCTCTCTATACATGAATTTGACATGGAGGTGCAGGGACGTGGCTTTGTCCCCTGGGACTGAGGAAATGATGGTTTTGTGGGAGACCCATCACTACAGTCTCAGAGGAAACTGCATTTTCGTTGCCAGGGCTCCGAACACACTATCAGCCCTTAATAGTCAGCATCACCTGGGGCCTCCACCACACCCCCATCCCAGGTGTGTTATTTAAGGTCTGTCCCTGGGTAAGCTGAGCTTTGTTGGAGTAGTGTTGGTCTCTAGTTCAGCTGCAGCCATGCCCCTCTCTGGCTGTGAATAGCCTTGATCTGTGGGCTGACTTGCTGCCTTGGGCCTGTGTTGTCATCATGAACATCCCTGGTGACCCCTGGGTAGAGTCTGACCTGGTTGCCCTCAGCAGATCTGATCCTGGCTCTGACTTGTGCTCCCAGCCTTGGTCCTGCCTCATCAACATGAGCTCTGGGATGACCCTGGCTGCCGTATGGGGACTGCCTTGCCCACCTTGCCCAGGTACAGTGGAGCTGGATTTTTGCTGTTGAGGCCTCGGCTGTAGGGTCCCCCTCAGATCCTGGTTCTCTGTCCCCTGGGGAGAAGCTGACCCCTATGGTGCTCTGGTGTTGGTCCAATTAGTCCTGTCCATTAAAAATGTCACATATATCTAAGCCCTTCTGCATCCGTGAACATAAAATAGGAAATATGGATGGGGTAGGTTCACGTGTTTTCCTCCCGCCTTTATTTTTTTATTTTTTTTTTTATTTTCCCTCCCAAGATATGTGGGAGGAAGCCAAACACGAAGAAAGTTGCTTTTATTCTCTCTTATCAGCAGAGCTGTTGCACCTGGTGCCGAGCTTAACACATGAAAGGACATTGCTACATCCTGTGTGAAATGACGTGAGTGCCAGCCCATGAGGTAATTCCAAGCGGATTGGGAGCAGGAAGCACAGGCCTTCTCCTCAGATATCTAACTCCCCGGGCAGGCTCTAGAGGTTTGAGCAGGCTCAGATAAGTATTTAAAGTTTTTCATGCTTTTATCCCAGCTGATTGGAACACATAAATCTCTTGGGCGTACAGAAGGCATGAAAGATCTGCCTGAGGTCGTTGAGTTTGTCCCCTGAAAGGTGCGATGGTTTTCCCTGGTGGGAAGTGCATCCATACAGCCCAAGGATGAACAAAAGATTTGCTCATTGTGGAGCTTCATGTCATAACTGTTGAAAGTCACAAAATCTTTTAATCCAGACACTTCAATGGGGTAAAAACTGTCTTATTTTGCCAGTTTGATCTTCTGTGTGAGATAATTGATAATATCTGGTGTGCCAGAACAGGTGGTAGGGAACAGAGGGAATAAGAGGGGACTAGAATATGTTTAGGATAAGATCAGAGAAAATACTCCTACTTTAAATTAATAACTGCATAATTTGAGATACTGGAGCATTTGCAGCCATTGAGCTCCTTTTGGGAGTAAGGGAATATGTAAGAGTTAATCCAGTTCCACAAAAGGTAATCTTGTTATAAGTTAATGCTAGCAATTTCTAGGTTAATGAATATCCATGAGGAATTGTCCGATGTTTATGCTATCTAATGCATGTCTACATTATGAGGGGAGTGGGATTCACTACTCTTGCATATTTTTTAACAGAACAATTGCCATTAAAAAAATATATACTTTAGAGAGTTTTAATTATGTTAATTATCACATATTTTGTTAATAACATTTTCTTTTGAAGATGCCCATTAGAGGTTTTAAAGCGTTAATTTACTAGAAAATCAAATGAGAATGCTGTTTGAAATTTCCTTTTAAATTAACTTTACTTACTTTTATGTCCTAATTAAGTGGAGATAACAGTATTGATGGAAATATTACAGAACTAGAAATTAGTGCTTAGATATTTTACTTAATACCAAGACTTTAATCTTAATGTAATGTATCTTTTGTTCTAATCAACATATAGCCTTTGCATTTAATTTACTGATGTGTTTTGATCAAAACATCTAAATAGGAACATTGAAGCAAAGTAAAACTATCTTAACAGATAACCCTCTGATACTCTTGGGTTCCTTCTGAGAAATAGATTCCCCCCCCAGCAGCTGTAATCTCTGCTGGAAAAAGTGTTGAGGGTTTTTTAGTATTTTAGCATTACCTCATCATGTATTAGGTAATACACAGTGATCCCACTTAAAACAAACTTTCCATAGTGTTTGCAAATCGGTCTGGGATGTGTAACTCCCTTCAAGTTTGAGTGCTTTAATGCCGGGTCCTACAAAAGCATAGAATTTGCCTATTGCATAGATCTTTACATCGATGCACAGATACATTGTATTGATACAACTGTTTCTCTGCAGTAAAGGGAATGACATTTCTATGTGTCATGGTTTTTATAGCGACAGAACTGCACTAATAGTAAGAGGTATACCGGAAAAAAAAAAGAAAAAAGTAAAAAACTTACTGTCTAAGCAGTTATATTCCTGCAGTGTCAGTGTGTGGATCAGACCTCAGGGAAAGCTGTAATCCAGCAGAATGAAATGGGAGTTCTGCCCTGATACAATGGAGTCAGACTTTACTGCATATCCCAACCTGTCCTGAAGGGATTTGGCAGGGTTTTTTCCCGTTGTTCAGTACAAAACAGAGAGGAAGAAGTGGTGGATTCCTGCTTAGCACAGGGACAGTGACACTTGTGGGGTGCCCAGCAGGAGAATTGGACAGATTTTCGTGAAGTTCATGCTTCCTGTAGCGTGAATGCCGATGGCATCTGTTCATTGAGTTCTACCTCTGGGTTCACTTAAAAGAGAAAAGGGCCCTTCTGCAATGCTTGATCTTTGTGTGACTTTGTTCCTCTAAAGTCCATGCCTGACAGCCTTATACAGGGGTAGAACTGATCTGAAACTTTGGAAAATCCATTCCGTGTTTCCCTGTTCTTCATTTATCACTATATTTTTGCCATGGCAGGATATGTTAATGTACTGATAGTTGGGCTTGTGGCTTGTAAAGTTGTTGCACCATGTGATGTCTATGACAGGCTGAAGAAGATCCAAGCAGAGCAATATGAAGGGCTGGTGACCAAAGGGGGGTACTTGTTGTACAAGCAGTGCAAGCTATGTAAACCAAATATCCAATTTGCTCAGAAGGGGTAATTTAAGTTACTTTTAAATAGTTAGCTTTTATGGTCAATTGGGTACTGCCACATTACTAGTAATAAGCCATAAATCTATTTGGTATAATATGAAATCATTTTTTAAGACTCTCAGACTAAATTTTCAGGTAAAGAGGAGAAATTGAAATTTATAATCCATACCATTTTTGTGTAATTGTTATTAATAAATTAGCAAGAAAGAGGCAGCAGATGGAATGAATTGTTGTAGTTCATTAATTTTATGATGGCTTTCTTTGCATGAGCCAATTACGTCTGTCATTGTATCTCTAAACTGCAGTAGTGCCCAAAGGAAAGGGCACAGAGACAGGGACAAATCATCCAGGGGATTTCCTGCTTTCTGAGGTGGCCCGGGAAAATTCAGTCTCTATTCTCACTAACATCTTTGTTGGAGATAACAGGCCCCAAAAGCTGTTGCAAATGCAGTCCTTAATCCTACCTTCAAAGGCTAGGTGAAGAGATGATTAGTCTTATTGAGTGTACACAAAAGTGGAATCCTCTGTCTGAATAATTATCAACTTATGATGATGATGGCAACAAATCCTGAGTTGGGTCTTGGTGTGCCTTCAGGTTCTCAGGATGTGTTCGGGAATGCTTTCCAAAGACGCCATGCTGGAAGTTGCAGAAACAAGTGCCCATGTGGCTAAGGACAATAGGAAAGAAAATTATGCTTGTGGTGCCTGTGGCTCAAGAAAGCTTCCTTTATATATGGTATTGTGACCTCTTTAATTAGAAAACACTCTACTATCTCCTGAGCCCCCCTGTGGTAATATGCTGATAAAGTTTCATGTGGAATATAGGTTGATTTGCTTTACCTTCAGACCTTGTATTCTCAACTTGGAGATGGTGGTTGTTTTTCTGTCGGATGTACGCTTCACCTAATGACTGTAGTTTATTACCCAGCAGGTCATATCCTGTATATATTTTAAGAACAAACACCTCTGAGATTGTGACTTGGTGGAAGGAGGTGACATGTGTCATTGCTGTTGTTTTCACTACAGCCTTGTGGAGAAACTAATTACCTTTTCATCTTGGTAAATTCAGAGGTCAGTTTACCACTACTATATCACAACATGACAGGGAACATGGGTAATTAGGTAGGCTGTGTAACCTGGATATTCCATGGATCTCATTACATCTTATTTAGAAAGGCTATAATTTGATTGGTGGAAAATTAAGGCATCTCCTCATGGGTCATTTTATCTTTCTGCAATAATAATTCTTGGCTTGATTAAAAATTGATCCAGTGTCTTAAAGTGAATTTATTATTGCTGCAATCTATCACCCACAGACAGATAATCTGGTTCCCATCTTTATCTGATTTGAAAAATCTGTCACTTATTATGTGTTGTTTTTTTCCCAATCATTTAAATTGATGGTTTGCTGAGGCAAGGCGTGCTACCATAGGCTTCTTGGAGAAAGCATGTATGAGACTTTAAGCCAGCATTTTTTACTGCAAGGAATCTGATGCTATGTCAAATATCGATTGCAACTGTGTTGTGGCATCATTTTCTCGGGGAAAAAAAAAAACAGCAGAAATTTTGGATGCAGAGCAATAAGAAGGGCAGACGAGTCTTATTGTTGGAGAAAATGGTCTGTGTTCCAAGTGCCTGGGTGAATTTCTGCCTCGTGTGCTGCAGTTCCTGCTTGAACACAGATCTTAAATTACTGAGCTTACATAGAGGCTTGTCCCAACCTGCTGCCTTTAGGGAGTCCTGAAACCACCTTAGCCATGGAGCTGTGTGCCCAAACCCTGACCTGTTCAGACCAAATAAGCAGAAAGAAGCAAAAGTTAGATGCATGAGCAGCCTCACCAGAATCAGAGTTATAGGAAATATTTTTCCCTCCGTTGTCTGCTTGAGCTTTGATGGATCTTCTTTGGGCTTCAGTTTTCATCTCATTTGCTATTGTAAAAGCAGAGTGTGAAATTCTGATCAGGGAAGAGGGATCTTCAAATCATTTAAAAATCGTCTTGGCAGAAGAAATGTTGCAGTAAACATTGCATTAAGAATACTAAAAGGATTTGACACACACCCGTCTTTAAAAACAACAACATTTATAAACCAGATGGAGTTATTGGAAAAACACTGTATTTGTGGTATAATCATTAGAGAATCACAGTGATTCATAGGCAAGTTTTAACACACGTTCTTTCCAGTTGTCCAAAATATTTTAAAAAACAGGGTCACATTTGTTTCTGCCCAGAACCCTAGCAGATCCAGTGTACCCATACCTATACTTATAAGTGAACACTGGCAACATATGGTCTGATTCCTGCAGCTACCCCGGAGAAAAAGAGGATGAAAGAGGATTGTGCAGTCAGCCAGTCAAGGGGTGGGTGTATGAGGGAAGGAAAGGTTATTAGCAGTCCTGTTTTATGGCTTAGACTGAGGCAAAAAATGCAAAAAAATAGAGGCACACAATTTTTGGTTGAATTTCTTGAAGCAGAGTAAAGCCTGAGGCAGCTGTTTCTCTCAGCCAATTTCCTATGACTTAAACATGGTGGCTCTTATCAGATAAACTGATGGAGTTCAGTTCTGGAAGTTTGCATAGTTCGGTATGGAAGATGATCTATAAATTTAGACTGAAAACAAATAGTAGAAAATTATTGATGTGATAAACTTTTGGTTATGGAATAGAAGGTGACTGATGTTCTACCCTTTGGGAAGTTCAATGGGAATTTTGCTGCTGACTTTTTTAAGACTGAAATTTCACTTTGTGTACATTATAAAATGTGTTCTTTCTATCCTAGCATAGGTTGACTCCTGCCAAACATTAGTACCCTGATAACCCAGGATTCTAAAATGTTGACTTTTTTTGGTCAAAACAAAGGACTAAGTAATTGACAAATTAGCATAATTAAAAAGAAAATCACTTTTTTCCTTCAAAGTAGGCTTCAGGGCATTCCAGACTTTTTTGGAGGGAAAAAGTATTTTTTTTAAATTAAGACTTTTTAAATGTGATCTGCAAAATTGAATTGGTTCTCTTATGTTGAACAAGTATATTTGGCTCCCTTTCCAGGCCTGCAAAGAGTGCTTGTAACCTGTGATTCCAGATACTAATCAGAACAAGAGGTGGAACTTGCAGAAGTGGGGAGAATAAGCTCTGTAAATGAAAATTTCCTGCTTAGGGTTGCTTTCTGCATTTGTACAGTCTTGATGTCCTGCTTCAGTTTGGGAAGGGGCTGCTCTGAAATGTGGTCTTTGTAACTTGTACTGATTTGTTGTGAGTTCCCACCGTCCAGAGATGTGTAGTCTTTGGAAGGGCATTGTGACAGGTTGTGATTTTCTCTGTTTTGAGATGAAGCTTGAAGCTGAGACCCCAGGGCAGGGCAGGAATTGGTCCTTCACGGAGCAGTATTTTGCTCTAAGTGTTACCCCGGACCTTGGTGCAGTATCTTGCCTTTGGGGAAAGCAGCAGCTCCTGGAGTTTGGAAGTGGGAGCCTCGAGAAGGTGTGAGCTGCCTCTCCACGGTGTTCATTTTGCACTAATCCTGCTCCCCTCTCTGGGCTTTTTCATGAGGTGTTTGAAATCTGCCTCCAGTGAGTGACAAGCTGCTGACCTTTGGCCTTGGTAATGACTGAGAGTAAGGGAGAAGGTTGTCTGAAGAAGAGGCTTCCTGTTGCATGATCCCTCATCGATTTGCTCTTGTCGTGCTTTCCCCAGAGACCGCGTGTTCATTGCTTATTGCTTGTCCATATTGCCTTTAATTAGACTCGACTACAGGACTGGAATGTGGATAAAAGCAATAAGGTGTTACTTACTCTGTAACATGCTACTAGCAATATATGAAAAACCATCCAAAGGGTAAAGCTGAGTGTCATCTCAAAACAGAAGGGATCAAGCTCATAGACGTGGGGTAGGTTTCTCCTATTGTGTTTCACTGAGGGTAGCAATAATACATGATGTTTGTTTGGTCTCCTTAAAAAACAAATTTCAGCCCAAGCTACGCTTAACTTTCGTAATTAAACAAGATTTTTCTGGAAGCAGAGGGTTCTTATATATACTAATAGATTTATATTTGGACTAAACATCCCTAGTGCCTAAAAAGCCATTAACATCCATAGTAAGTGGAATGTTATCCTGTTGTTTTAATACGGATTTGGTATCGGCACCCAAGAAGTAACACCAGCAGAAAATAGGGTCAACAGCATGGTATGAGTAAGGATAATTGAATAAAACAAAATTGTGTAAAAAAAAAAAAAAATAGCCCCTATTGGATTTTTGTGTCCACATCAACATTAGAGTCCATAATACATGTTGGAAGTTCAGGCCGTAGTTCTGCACCAACTTTTGAATTATTAATGAATTTTTCTGCTGCCAACTTATTATAGAAGGATTTTTTTGCACTTTGTACCATTTGGGCTGAATCTGGATTTTTCTGACACTTAATGCAAGTATATGTCTGGAGCTAAGGAGTCTTGCGCCAACACCTGAGATTCCCAAGGCAGAGCTGACATGCTTAAAGGTTCTTCTCAGTCACCTCTTGCCCTGCAGGCTGCTCAGGGCCTTGTTCCCATAGACCAGCAGCCTGGGTTTAGGGTGCTGCAGAGGAGTTCTGCTTATGGTGTTTAAAAATGTGTTTCACATTAGAAATCATAAAATTACATTTTGTTAAATCCAGTTTTTTATGTGAGATTGTCTTGGGTTTTCTTCCTCAGTAAAGGTAACACCGGCTTTAATCTTCCTGTAAAAGTGCTTATGCTCATTCCTAGCAAATCTACAGTGTGTTGTGTTGTTTCCAAAGTGTACAGGCTTGCCTTGTGGGTGTGGGCACTTGGAAGAAGTCAAAGGGCTTTGGTGTAAGATTGCTGTGCCCACACTCTCCTGAACACAGAGTCACTCAGCTTCCCAAACTCACTTACAGGCTCTTGGGAAATTGCTTTAGAAGATGTTGGTCTGCATTTTTGCTTTCCTCTCCCATATCTTGTGATTTCCTCACTGAAGAAATACCCAAGGACATCCATCTCCTGTCTTGTCTAATTAGAAGAGCCTTCTCAGTCATTGTCGGGTCATTTGTCCCATTCATTTCTTCTCACAAGCGACAAACAAGGAAAGCTTCCTGATATATTCACTGCCAGCAGTGATACCAATGAAGGAGAGAGAAAGGAAAATAGTTTACAGGGTATTGGCACAAATGCTAGCACTGAACACTGTGCTGTATCTGAAACCAAATGGTTCTTTTTCTCTACCCTTCCCTTTATTTATAAAGTACTCTCCTTCTCTTTATTTATAACTCTGTTTACAAAGTGTGAGAACTAATTACCACGTTGTGCAGTTTCATTTACTCATCCCTCACCTATAAAGTATTTTCTGTGCTCAGAAAGTGCCCAATTGCGGTAAAATCCAGTAATCTATGTACAAACAAGGTGATCCCAGCACAGATGTACAGTGTGTCAGAGGCTGTGTGTGCTACCAACATTCCTGCCTGAGCAGAGGCAATTGCACTGGGGATTTGGTAAAGCTGACTGTTTTTCCATGCAATATTGAATACTGGAAGAGATGCCAACTAATTTGAGGTAAAATGAAGTCAGTGCTGGTGATCTTAAGTTGTTTAATATATCAGATGTAAGTTGGTTTTTTTTTTTTGAGGGAAGGCAGGAGGGAAAGAAAAGAAAGGGAAGACTTTGTTAATTAGAAAATGAAGCATGGGAATTTGTAACCTGTCGTTTCATAGGATATTCAGTTATTTTTTTTGAGGAACAGCTATTATAAACCCCATATAACCACCCTGAAATACCAAAATAAGTGTTCTGTTGGATCAGCAGGTGTTCTGAGGAGTCTGATACACACAAGGAAAAACTTTGCATCTCCAGAGTCCTCGGAAACATCTCTTTGGCACAGTACACCACCTGATGTGTCTGGTTGTGATCCTTTGAAGCCTTTTGTAGGTGTTCTCCGGGATCCTTCTGGGATGCATATAAACTAGTAAACAGTGATTTTGTGTATATACAGCTTTGTTCCAAGTGTTAGATGGGACAGAAGATATTCTTGTTGGAGAGACATACAACATGTGCATGTTGGTTGTGGATTTTTTCCTTTCTCATGTGGTTCTTCAAGAATAATTTCAGTAATACAGTCAAACACGAGCAGTGTGTCAGGATGTAGCAGGCAGCTGGACTGTACAGGAGGCACGAATGAGGGTTCAGTGTCTTTCTCCTTGTCAGTTTAAGCTCTGCCTCTTCTATGATGTTTGGCTCTAATAACTTAACACTATTTTGTGTGTACCTCAGAAGGTGTGCTGCCAACTCCATAGCAGAAGTGGAATACTGTATGAAAAAGATGGTGGAAGAGAATGCTGTCTATCATCTGGATTAGCTTTTCCATGGCCTTGTGAAACTGAGTCTTGACTGTTTCAGGCAAGAGAGATTCCACCTGGGCAACCATATTTCAATGTGTAATTGTTCTCATTGTGAAGAATATATATATCTGTATTTGTATAAAATTTGCCCTGGAGAAACTCAGTTCTCTGCACAGGATTTGGTGTGCTCTTTGTCACTGTGACTGAAGGGTCATTTTACAAACTACTTAGATCTGTTTGAAGAGAAGTATGTATATTGTAAATTAACACATGTATTGGAAATGTGTATTTTAAATGAACATTCAGGAAGTCTTTGAGAATGAAAACAGGCTTGACCATGATTTGAAATTATATCCAGGCCAGCAAAAATGCCTATTCCTAAAGCAACCAAGTTCAGTTTCATTTGCTAACCATGGCAATGATGGAATGATATTGCCTTCTATGTTACAAAGCTTTGATTCACCTGTTGATACCAATAGAAATATTAACACTGTTTTGTGGGCCTTCCTTCCTTAGCACAATGCAGACTCATTTTGTGTACATGCTTTCCTGTCAAAGGCATCATGACAGTTGTTAAATCTAAATCTGTTCTTCTGTATTGCTTTGAGTTAAGAGACATAGGCAAAGATGGAAAGAATAGAAGGGAAAGTTGAGCACTCAGGGAGAGAAATGAAAGCCATTCTGGGGAGCAGAGGCTGCAGAATGGGAGACTCACAGCAGCAAGGAAGAGATTTGTCTGAGGGGACAGGCAATAAAACCACATAAGAAAAGTGTGGGGAGTGGGGCAGAAGAAGAAATGGACAAAGGCGACTGTAAATTGATTCCTTGGCTTCCTGGAGATGTGCAATCCGAGTGATTAACTGCAAAATCTGTGATTTGATAGATCTGGTGCGATAGAAGAAAGATCACATCCCACTAATGAAGAAATGCATGGTTTGATTAATTATTTTTTTTCCCCTTGTAAGTTTTGATTTTTGTCTAAATACATCACTGTCAAACTCTGCGTTCGCAGGACTAGGTCATTTTGGATGTGTAATCCTTGCCATTGCAAGGTGCTGGAATGCACAGTGTCTTTCTAGTTAGAGTGTTCCCTTTTTTTATACATTTCTGAAAGGCTACTGTGATTGCCTCAACTGCAAAAGAACTGCTAAACTTGATTTTAAAATATATCAGGAAGGAGTATTTGTTTAGAATTAGAAGACATTTGATCAAAATACTGCAGGTATAGCAAGGTAGAAAATGGTTTATATTCTAGGCCTTTATAATGAGGATATGCTCCATCATACTGTAGGGGATTTTTTAACTTTGTAACAGCAGACAGGATTTCTACCTTCCCTGAAATGTGAAGAAGAAAATGTATTTCTGTTCTCCCTGGGGAGAAATGGATGGCTACTCAGTTGGAGATGTGCTATTACTTTCCTCTTCTTTTTCCCAAGGAAACTGGGTATTTAATAACTGTTTTCATACAAGTCCTGACTCTGGTTAGTAGGAAACAAGTGGTTGCATGACACAAGCCCTGCTTCAGAGTGCTGCTAAAGTCCATGACTGAATTTCTGGGTCGGGTTTCACATGAGTTTCCATGTGATGCACATCACCAGCACAACTGAGCACCTCTCAGTGGTGTATTAAAGCAACATGTTCAGTATTTCTCCCTCAGGGAGAGAAGAGATGATATGAAATATAGTCACAGAGTCATGGGACTGTTGTTCAGCTCTTTTTTTTTTTTTTTTTTTTTTTTTTTTTTGTGGAAAATAGTGAAATTTCTCTCTCTTTTTAAGGGTGCTTATTCCCTGGGGAGCACCAGGGAATGAGAGCCTTGTATTTGTCGTAGAAAGTCTTGCTTGCACCAGATAAGTTCTTAACTAGAGAAGTCATCCATGATATTTTGTCCTACATAAATATTTTGTCATGTCTTGTGCCTTTGGTACCATGTACTGATGGCAGTGAAGGCCTTGGTGATAAGCACCAAGTAGTAAGTATAAAACCCAGTTGTCTGTGAGAGTAGCAAGAAGCAAAGCTGCTCTGATGGACTCTCCAGATCAGTGTTTCTGGCTCAGGGCTGCAGTCTGTTGCACTGGCTGGCCTTTCCAGAGTGTTTAAGGCATCATGTCTTTGCACTGCTTTGAAATCAGTGTCTCAGCTATTTACAAAAGCCTTACATTTTTAGTTTTTTGCAGAAGAGAATTTCATGGGGATAAACTTGCCTGAATTGGCCGAGTCACACATCAGCTTGTATCCGTAATGGAAATACAAAACAATTTTTGGCAATCTGGTGCTTAACTTCCTGACCTTTGGCTTCAGATTAGTTTGTACTGAGCTTGTCATACAGTTGTGGTTTTCTGTTCAAACTGTGATTTGAGTGACTCCCCTCCCCCAGCCTTAATGAAGATGTTTACCAGAGTTGCATCTGTCTGGTGTGACTTGCAGACTTGGTTTAGTGGAGGAAGGCCCAAGGCTGGCCTGCCAGAGGTGAGATAAATTGGGACTGAAATCCCCTGGGAGAGCCTGAGGTGTGAAAGCTGTTTTGCTGTGACTAGCTCTCATCAGTAATGATAACCCCTCAATTTTGTGCCACCTAAATTCACCCAAAATTATATGCTAAATATAAATATTCATTTTATAAATATGCATGTTAATTAAATATACATTTATTTTAAATGCATGTGTTAATTATACATGTTACATCAGATCACAATTAAGTCAATAGAAATTGGAGATTTGCATATAATCATCCTTGTATACTAATCAGTTGTCAGTCTAGAAAGCCATTTTCTGCATCTAGATAGAATATAGACCTTGGACCAGTGATCTGTTCAAAGATTGTTTAGCAGCGCCAGTTCTTTTGTTTTTATGGATTTTCTTCCTCGAAAAGAACAGGAAGAACCGTGACTCCTCCTTCTCAGTGCATAAAGGATGCCCTGTAGTTTCATCATGTTTTACATTTCTACTTCCAGGTGCCCTGTAGAGTCCAGATTTTGGCTGGATGAGGTTACTCCTCTGATGCGTCAAAACCGTCGTAAACCTGCCACAGCAATTCTGTTTGATGTTTGATGCAAATTCAACCATTTTTCTTCTGCTGAGCTAATGAAACGTAACTTTGACCCTAGATCTTCTGGGAAAAACATAAGAAATTCCCCATGATGTACTTGGATAGTCATTGCCTTGTCCCGCCTGTTGATTTCTGCTGGCTCTGAGAGTTGGGGCGCGTATTGTATTTACTGTATTAAAAGCCATTTAAGATCACCATGACTTTGATTCTATATCCATGTAAGTGAATCTGGGCATTTATCCTGTTCATAAACGAATATATAAGCATCCCTGAGAAAACACTTGAGGGCTGAACTGTTCAGAAATCGGTGTTACTTTGCGAGTCTGGTTTCCCCGAAGCGTTTCTCTAATGGAAGCAGATGACATTTAGGGCTCAGTTTTGCACAGATGTATTCACTGGTAACAAACTTTACCACAGCAGTTGGTGTGTATCCAGGGCCATCCTTGTTCAGCAGTGCACTTCAGTCACCACACTGTACAGTGCCATCCAAGCCAAAGGAATCAAGTGCATGTGTTCTGGTCAAGGAATTTCTTCCTGAACTGAGATTCAGACATCAAAGAGGAGATGAACATCCAGCTCCTCATGGCTTTGGCAGTGGAACATGGCAGCATGGTTTTTGGGAATAAGGACCCCACCCAGAGGAGCAGTTAGACTTGTTTTGAGCACCACCAAGGAACTTGGTTCATGGAAAGGAGTATATCCTAAGTCAAGACGGCTTTTGTGTCAGAACAGTTTTGTAACTCCTTTTGGGGGGTAATATGAGAAAGTGTTGTGGTGCTTTTTACCCCAGCATTCTCCTCACATGCTCACACCCTCTGGTCAGTGTCACAGATGGAACTGTGGTCAGTGCAGTGTCTCTGTGTGCTGTCACTGTCTTGTTGACTTTTCCTCCGAAGCTTTAAATTCACTTTTCCTTAGAAGCATTATCATTATAGAGTGCTATTCACTCTGAATATTTTTCAGATTAAAACCCATCAAGGTATTAAAACAAACCCTGTGAAAAGTAGCTATTTCAACAGTCATTTTAATCTTTAAAATATTCACTTTCAGGTATCCAGGACACCATTGATTGCTTGCTATATTATGTAAATTTACAGAATAAAATAGGTCACTCTTCAGATTGTCTTCTTGTAAGGATGTAATTAAGCTGCATTAAGACAATTACTGTATTTTAAGTATCTACTGAATTTTTAAAAAAACAATGTAGTTTTAGGTTTTGACAGAGATATAATTTCCTATTTATTATGTTTTAATTAAAAACACTGGTAAATATAAAGCCAATTGTATGGTAATTTGACATAACTACTGCAATTCTGAAGTAACACAGTCTGCAGTACAGCAGTAATAGAGGGGAGATAGGGAAAGAAAAACTCAGCTGATTATTCAAATAAAAATTCTGGTAAATAGGAAGCCTGAATCAGATACCTCTGGATTCTGCTCATATTTGGGTCTGAATCTCTTCCCCATTAAAGGAATGGTGAGCTTGGTCTTAACTTTTAGAGTTCCAGAGATTTTGTAAGTGCTGGTGTAAATTTTTGAAGGTTGACTGTAGTTTTGATGCCAGGGGTGTGATTTTCATCTCAGTGTGTCCTAAAAGTCTGTGTTTTGGCTTTCTGCAAATGTAAAAAGTCAGATGAACTGAAAAACTCAAGGACTAGAAGATGGAATCAACTTCAAGGTGACTCCTAAAGGTTCAAAAAGCATCTAGAACTTATACCCACCTTTCAGAAAGTGGTAGGTAGAAGTTGGTTACCTTGGCATGTCCAAAAGGTTAGGAAAGAGTAAGAGGAAAATCAAGAAAGCATGACACAAATGTGGGTTGAAATGTTGTTCAGCATAGACACCACCAGCACTGTGGCAATAGAAGGAACAGACAAAAAATTTGCAAGATATCAAGTAAATTTTGGCCTTCCAAGGGTGTGTCAAATCCGTGGTCTTCAGCTGTATGATGACATGAAAAGGAGCTTCCCAATCTGTCTGTTCCATGCAAATTCCCAATACAATTATAAGTTTTTTTATGTCTAATTTAAGACCACTCTTTCTCTGTCCTAAGACCAGAAGCTGTGGAGAATAGATGATTCCTTCAGAATCAGTCCTTCAATGATACGCTTCTTGTGAGACCTCAGATTATCCTCCCTTTGGACAATTAGATTATATTTGTAAATATTGCTCATGTTTGCACAAGACCAACCTCATATCTTGTGGTGGTAACTTTTATTTTAAAGAAGGAAATACAATAGGCAAATTTGAAAGTTCCTTTGAAGCTCATGGTGTTCTGGCTGCAAAGGAATTTACTCAAGTGAAGTGAAAGGGGATTAAAGCAACTGTAACCTGGCCAAAGAGAAGGCTGAAAAGGTTAAGGTGAAAGGGAGCTGCTTGGCTGGAGGGAACCTGTGAGAGGTCATCCTCAGGGAGGGAATTTTTGGTTTGGTCATGTTTAATGTTTTCTTCAGAAGCTATAGGGCACAAACTGTTGAAACTTATTTTTGAAATTGCAGAGATAGAAGATGTACATCTCATCATAAAGAACTGGAGAACTTTGTAATTGAGGAAGGAGAAAAATGGGATAGTACCGTTGCATCAAATTTTAAGTCATGAGTATGAGAAGTTAAATAAACTTCTACCACAAACAGGAGATGCTGCATTTGGACATACTGGTGGAATCAGACCTACATGTATTAAGTCGTCTTCTGATCACAAATTTATGGCCATTATTAATGGTTGTGTTTAACACAAGCCTGGGAAGTGTCATGTGAAATTTTTTTGCTGTGGGAAAAACATGGGTGAAAACTTGTGTACTTACTGTTTGCTGTATTTGGTCATCCACGTTCAGGAAGGAAGAATTCAAACAGGAACACATGCAGAGAGGTGAAGGAGGAGGAGAAGATTCCTTTTACATGGAAAAGCTACAACAGCCTACATAGTTAGTCCAGTTAAAATCAAGGACATCTGACCACTTCATGACAAATAAGGTGAAGATTCAGGATAGGGAAAGAACTATTTATTATATAGGATAATAAGTATTAAGAATGAATAGCTGTTAATAGGCTAGGAGTGTGGTTTTTACCTCCATGAAGTCTTCATGAAACATTTGCTCACCATGGGGCTCTGACAGGTGAAATGTCTTCTGAAATTTCCCATCTCCTCAAGGCTGCTGTGAGGAGTGAGCAGCTTTCTGCATCCACTTCCAGGTTCTAGACTTTTGGATGGGCATCCACTTGGAGCCCATTACCCTCTGCAAAGGGATTAAGTGACACATAAAACTGAGAGCAGCACCTGGAATTGAATTTGGCATTACACCAGAAAAGTGTTGTTCCCCCACATCTGATCTGCTAGTTCTGAGGACAGGCAGGTTCTAACCTGGTCACTGTGATGACCACTGGAACAGTGGAAGAAATTCTCTTCCCAGAAAACCCTTACCTAAAGCATTTGCAGGATGAGCTGCAAAGAAGGGATTTAAGGGAAGCAAAACCTGAATACTGCTTGTCTGTCAATTTTACCCAATTTGCACTCATGAATACAGATTTTTTCTTTCCTTTTCTTCTTGCAGCACAGGTGCACCCCTGCTGCACCAGGCATATTATTTCAGGCTGCTGTGAAGATGTGGCTGCCAGGATAAGGTCTTACAGTTAAATTGTACATCTCTATTGTACAACATACTTAATGCTCATATCTGCAGATATTCCCTTTTAATAATTATATACAGAATTATATGTATGTATTTACATTTAAAAAAAAAAAATCCAGCCAACTGCCCACTGTGTGTTTTGCCATTTTTGTCCTCTCCTGTCCTTCATTCCAAACATCCCTAGGACTCCAAGACAACATTTTTAAATAAACATTGGGCATTTAAGTAAGACTTCTCTGTAAGGAAAGGTATTGTGACTCTTACAATCTTAACACACTAATCCCTCACTGCGCCTTCCTGGAATAAACTAACTCTGTTTATTAATCTGAAATAAACAGCAGCAACATCTCTGGCACCATTGAAAAAATGAATGCTGCACGCTTTATTTTAAATGTAACCAGTGGAAATTTTGCTATTTACCTAAACCCAGATCAGGTGAATAATTTAAGCATGAAGATGTGAGTTAATTTGTGTTATTTTTTTTCTCCCATCTTGGTTTTACTTCATGGATATGGCTCATAAAGTTGTATCCAGGTATGGAGTGAGATATATTTTGTTTAAACCTGTATTCCAGGCGTGTCCATGGAGGTACCAAGTACCCTGTAATCATCTGGCATGTGTGGGAGTTGCAAGAGTTCAGTGCTGAGCAGAAAATCAGGCTCTTTGTGTTTTGAGAATGCTAATCCATTGCTAGGGTTTCCTTTTAAACCGAAAATAAACACAATGTGTGTGCTGTTAACTTAGACAGGTGCTAGAGCCGACAGCTCGAGGTTTAAGGGCAGGGGTCAAGCAATCAAAAGTGGTCCTCTCTTGCACAGATCATCAAACAGGGAGTGCATCAATGGGCTCAGTGGCCAAGGCTGGAAATTAATCAGCTCAGCCCTCAGTGTTTAGCCATGCTGATTATACACCGGCAAAGTGAGCAGGAGCTGACAGGCCAGGGGAGCCAATGTAATAGGACTTCGTTCCCAACAAAGGCAGGGAAGAAAGATCAATTTGCAATATTCTTTTCTGTACCCATGCAACAAAGCAGAAACATGAAAGCAGAACATTAAGGGATGCTCCCTATGAACTGGACAAATCAATAAACATCAGTGGTAAGGGGAGAAAAAAAAGTTTCTTGTTCTGTCATGTACCCTGAGGCCTTTTCTGTCTTTGTGAAGCGCTGGGTAGCAGTGGCCTCTGTCATGTTTTCTTTCACCTACATGATGTCATCTGCTTCAGTCTCAAGGTGAGTGCTGGTTTGCACAATCAGAGCGAGTGTTTAAGGAAATTATTCCATCTCTTTGGGAAGAGAAGATAGGAAGTAGTACTCAGCAGAAGTTGCAGTGGCTGCTCCATATGTAGCTCCGTTTCTGCATGAGAGCTGGGGCTAAAAACTGGGATTTGGTGCTTGCAGCAGGTGAAAGGTTTCAGCAGTTTCAAAGATTTCAATTCAGAGCTCTTGAATAAGTACCAGTTGCCTTCATATGGAGAACCATATGCAAAATCTAGTTTGATGTATAGGAGTTTAACTTTTCTTGGAAAATTAATTCCCACAATCAGTAGTTGGAATAATCTTAGTAATCTGGGGAAGAAATAGAGAAAGATGGATCCAGTTGAGGACACAAATATTGAGTTCTAGTAGCATTTGGGAAAGGGAACTACAACTGAAAAGAAAAATGTTTAGTGCAGCCACAGCCAAATCTGGTGTTTGGCCAGTTATTTTATCATCTTAAATATTTGTCTGTGAGAGCCAAACCTGTAAATGACAGTATTACCAGCAGTGTTACAGCTTTGCACTGACCACTTCCACCTGTATGTGAAGTACCTTTTAGATGCATATTCAGTGTGTGCTGGTGGTGAAAGAATAGTTTTATTTTGGCTTCCTGGTGGCTTTGGTGGAGGAGTCCTGGCTGTCTTGGTACTTCATTTTAAAAAGCAGATTGTGTAGTATTCTAAAGCACACATTCAAGCATGTGATTCCTTCCTTTACAACAAAGCATGTGCTTTGGAGTGCACGTTGTATGAACAGGTTGCTACCTGCTGGCAGGGAACTGGTGCTGACTGCAGGGCAGGTGAGGGCCTTGTCAATCTGGGTACAGTCTCCTTCCACCCAAGCAGGACAGATCTTATCTGAGGATAGTATCCATGGTGGGATCCAGCCCAGGTGCTGGTGGTGACAGTGGTAGCTGCAAAGTGTTTTGCTGATGAATGATGATAAACTGTGAAACACTTTGGATTCGAGAAGATATTTGTGTTTGTCAGCAATTTTATTAAGTTAGTCTGTTATTTAAAAACTGTTTTCCCGAATTCCCAAATAGGGTAAGCCAGCCTGGCAGGTCCAGGCAGGAGGAATGCAGAGTGTGCCTTTTTAACACTACCCCCAAAACTCAGCAGATGCTAAAACTGAGCATTGGCAGCTCCTGCAAACAGGCTGTTTACTTGCAGAGCCAAAGCAGGTCATCACCAAGTTATATGTGATATTGTATGTCATGGCTAAGGCATGGGTGGGAAGGAGATATTCTTTTGGCTGACTGTTTTCTGGCAGATTCACAGGGTGAATAAATTCAGAAAAGGTTATGAGAAGCCATTAGTTTCTGTCTCTTATCTGTGATTATGAAGTCCAGCAAAGGGGATGGGGGAGGAGGGAGGAGTGGGAACAGTTGCAGAAGCCAAACTTGTGCATTGGATGAGTGTCTGGTGAAGTACTAGAGACTCAAGGAGAGGTGCCTGGTGCTTGCGGGCTGGTGCTCGGGAAAAGTAAATTGATGCGAGTTTTGTAGAACAGATCATCTTTATGTAAGCAAAGGAGCCACATGCTGAACTCAAATCTCTGGTATCCTGGTAAACAAGACAAAAGTTGTGTCGTTGCTGTGTTCCCCGAGGGAGCCCTGGGCTGCCTGGTCTTCCTGGACGTTACTGTGGAGAGACTGAGAAGAAACAACGACCTACGAAACGTAGCGAGTCTGGAAAATGATAAATCACTTAATAAATATTAGGGAAGGGGCTACGGAGAGAGGTGCAGGGGTGGGTGGTGTTCTTTTGTCATGCTGATGATCTCTTTATCATCAACAGTGCTTAATCACAATGCTCCAGGGCTTGTTAGTCTTTTAAAAAAATCGATTCTAAACAAGTTACTTTTGCACTCTTCAGAGACTATGCTGAGGTTCACGTGGACTTCATACACAGGAAAATCCTTGTATTGTAACCTCTTTTGTTTCTCTGCGATGAGATTTCATGAACCCAAGGGCTTTCAAGTAATCAGAGGACTACTGAAGACTTAAAATATTTAAGTTTGTTCAAGAAATATTAAATTAGGATGTAAGAAATCACACAAAATGAGCATATCCCAGGAAACAAATCTACCTTGGGCATTGATTCTGGTTAGAAAATTGAAGTGTGGAGTTTTTTATTTATTTCTTTTGAGCATTCCATTTTGTGCCACCTGACTTAGTGCTTGTGATGATTATTTTTCTTGGGATAGCACACAGACACAGTATTTTGACATTTGTTGAGGGAGAATGTGAAGTGTTCAAAGGTTAGGTGGGATAGTTGAGGTGCCACCTCTGTAAGCAGAAAGCATGCAAGAGGCTTATGGCAGCAGGACCTTTCTGCTAAAATAATTAACAATAGAATAGTTAAACTTAAGATATTTTTTTTAATATATTGTCAACTTCAAGGTTTAAGTGTCTGGAATGGAAAACCAGAGCCACCATGTGTGTTCTTCTTTAGGGACATCTTCACCATGAGAATGGTAGATGTTTTCTGTATTTAAATAAAATAAGTTTTTCTTTACAGTAGCTTCAGGAGTTCTGTTTATTTTTCCAACTTGATTAAAGCTGGATAGAGGAAAAAAATATTACATAAATTTCCCCAGTTCTAGTTTGTATAAGCTAAAAAGTTTTAAGTCATGTCTGAATACAGGTGTTGAAAACCTAATGTCACCTGGATGGACTTGAAAATGCTATCTTGTCTTTTCAAATAATGAAAATCTTGTCAATTGACAAGAACATTTTGGATGTGCATGTAGGTAAAAATGGAACAGGAATAACAGCTGACCTGTCTGACCTAACAAAAGTGTTCAGAATTTTTAAATAGATATCTGTTACCAACAGTTTCCATTGTGCAACAACCACAGTCTACTGAAAAATCTGTATTTCTTGTCATCAGGAAGACCATTGTTTCATTATTTAATTTCAATTCAATATTGCTGGTTTACCCTTGGAGTGCTATTCCACTTTTGGCAGATATCTAGAGGCTTGTAGATATTTTGGCTGTTAGAATGGTGATGGAACTGAGATTAAATTTGAGGAGAGGATGTTAGCGACTGCAGAGGAGGGACTGCAGAGTAGGGAAAGGGTCTAGAAAGAAATGAGAGGAAATGGACTAAAAGTCAGTGGTTTCTGCTACCTGAGTTCATCATGCTCAATCCTTTCCTGAATTAGCATCCTTCCTGCTAAACTTCTCCTAAATTAAGATATGGAAAAGAAATGACTGCAGGAGGAAATGCCTCGAAGGGTATGAATGGCCACCTGCCTCCTCCAAAAGTCAGAGGTGGTGCTGGGGATTGTGTCTCCCCTTTATATGGATGCTGCTCCTCACTTATCTGGGGTTGTCACACTGACAATCTGTATAAGATCTGGTTTGAAATTGATGTTGTGTTTTTTTTCTCTTTTCTGTTCTCTGGTGTAAACCTAAAGTGTGCCATGAGTTTTGAAAATCCCATGGAACATAAGAAACTTTCTGCTGAACACACCTGATTTTCTTAAGTTGTGTGTGGAATTTGTTGTTGTTATTGTGGGTATGGGTTTTTTGTTGAGTTTTTTTGCCTCTCAGAGTTAAAGTTGGTCATTGTATTTTCTGTAGAATGCTGTAACATTTGCATTGGGTCATCAAGAAATGCTTTGTGAGTGTTTTTGTTGAGTATTCATTCTGGGTCTTAGAAATATACCAATGCTAAATGCTGAAATATCAACAGAAGTTGGAAAGCAAATTGGATCTAGCTGATGTTAAATGACATACACTTTCTTTTCCAGATTGTTTTAATTTCTTGTAGTTGATTTTCATGGTATCCTGTCTTTTATGACTGAGAGTTTTGAGCATTGTTGCAACTGTGTTTCAGCATTACACCCCACTGTTGGGACCATCGAATTTTGACACTCTTCCAGGCACTGCTCTGTCTCTGAAATGCTCAGAAGAGACTTTATCTTCACTTGAGCATTCCCCAGAAGTTCTGGTTTTCACAACCCCTAATGTTTCACAATTTCCTAATGTTTCAGGATGTACCTTGTGATATATCTGAGATCTGCCTGCATTCTGTTCCTCTCTACTATTACATCGGGTTAGCTTTTTTAAGGGAAGTTGTGGCTAGTTTCTGGTGTGATAGGAAACTTTACATGTGATTATACTGGCTCTTCTGACTTCAGGAATGTTAGGACTCTGGACAAAATCTGGATGATTTTTCTCTTTGGTTTGTGGTAAGAGAAGCTGCAATTTAGAGCTTCTTACAAGAAAATCAAATTCTTAGAAACAATCATTTTCATTCTGCATGTGAATGAAAGCACAGATGAAAAGAGAAAGGAGATTTATTGGAAAATAACTTGAGTTATTTTGTTTTGAATTATTTCTTAAAGTGAAAAGTTGAATCAAAACATCTCAAATGAGTAAAATCCAGAATTTAAACATCACAGAAAAATTAAAAAAACCCCATATTGCTTTTTTTTTCCCCCACAGAAAACGTAATCAAAGTCAACAGCTTTGCAGAGTAGGGTTTAAAAGTTGCATTTTGTCAGTGGGTTCCGGAATTTGGGATTTGTTTTTTGGTTTTCTTGGGGCTGTTCTGTGGTGGCTCCTTCTGCCCTTATTCTGATCTCTGCCTTTGGAAATTGCTCAGAGGTAATAGTTACTTGTCTTGTCACTATTGCCAAACCTTATCAGTCCTGTTAGCTTGCTGCTTATCACTGAAAGAAGCAGAAGTTTGCTCTGTCATCTACTAGCTGCCAAGTATCATTCACAAGCTTTTTTTTCTACTGCAAGATGGACATGAAACACCTGCTAATTTCAGACTGGTTAGTAAATCCCTTTGGACCCTTTACAGGAGTCTGTACACAGCCTGTTCCTTCAGTCCCCAGCCAAAATGTGGGAGTGTTTTCAAAAGCTGACAGTGATTTCTCTGTGACCTGCATCCACACTTAGTGGCCCAACCTTTGGGACTGCAAAGCGAACTTCATTTTCCAGGATTTCTGTGGATCCCTCTGTGAAACTCTGTTATCGTGCCATGTCCTACACTGTGTTTAAAAATAATTACGTATTAAGCAATGAAGATCCCAGGTAGGCAGGCTTTTAAGAAGTGAAAACAGACTGTTTTTTGAGTAGCATGGCAATTAGCACGCCGGTTGTTGCTGACTCTTCAGAATCAATCCCTCCAAGTTTTGAGGGAGCCCTGCCTGTTGTTAACGCTCCTGCTGAGGCTACAGTGGCTATCTGCTGAGATTCACTGGTACGACCAACATATCTGCGAGCTCTCCGCGGACATTCTTGGCAGCTGCAGGACATAATTACCACATTTGAGAATATTTTTTAGGCATTTGGATCTACAGGCTGGCTTTTTAGATTGCTCCCCTACTAACGAATGTGTTACTGGTTTGACACAATTGACAGCTGGCTGTGCTGGTGGCTAAAGAACTGCCTCTGGGGCTGTCTCAGAATGAGGTTAATGATGGGCTAGATGAGTTCCCTGCATTTCCTATACATCATTTACCTGGAATTGTGCTCTTCGCTGGGCTCTTCCACGATGACAAGGCATCTGACCAAATGGCCATTTGTACTAAATGGTGCAGCTATTCCACTGGGCCAAATTTGGGCTTATTTACTGTTTTTTTTGAAGTAGTGACAACGGGAGCAAAAAAATGTCTGCTCTGAAAACGCACTGCTTTAATAAAGGGAAGGACTGTCAAACATCCATTTTGGGCTGGATTCAGACTTGTTAACTGTCTGAGTATCCCTTTTCTCTCTCAAGTTATTATGATCCACAAAGGAGCATTTGTACTTCAGTGTACTTTTGGTTTTCTTGCTTCCTCCCTACAGGGCTTCTGGAGACCATGACTAATGATGGATTTGTGAAGCTTCTATGTAGATCCCATGTCTATAAGTGCCTCACACATGGAAGCTTAATAGCTATTTTTCTTGTGAGACTTCATTTGTGGTCAGCTGTGCAAGGTGAAGAGCAATCATAATGTTGATATGCGGTGCTGATGTTTCAAACAGAGCCACAGGAAAATAATTATTCTATTTGGGGAGGACGGCACTAAAGGGATTTTTTTTCCCCTTAAAGCTTTTCCTTCTTTCTGAGATGGTTGAAATAGTTAAGTCATTTTAAAAACAAATTCCCATCCTCCCTGATTTAAGATCTGCTCCTGCAGTATATATGGAGTGGGGGAGATACTGTAGCATTTTTACGAGGAGATAAAATATTGGCTTAATGATAATTTGGCAAAGTTTCAAGATATCCGAGAAGACTTCCTGGAAATTAAAAACAACTCAAATGTAAGAGAAAATTAAGCTAGTGACCCCAAGTACAAAAGGGGATGAGTTCAGACATCCATTCTTCCTTGCTCCTTGATTTATCCTGTCTCTCTCTCTTTCTTTTTCTTTCTTTCTTTTTTTTATCCCCTCTTTCTATTCAACTCCCCTTGTCCCTGGCTGCTCTCATTCCAAGGTGGAAGGATAGTTTGGTGTAAATCTGCTATCACTATATCAGCAAATTTATAATTTTCCAGGGCTTTTGTTTTTTGAGGATGGTGAAACTTAAGGTGAAGCTTTCCAAGTCGAGCAAATATATCTGATTGGGCTCACTGAGGCCAAACCCCTTTTCTGTTTGCTGAGGAGGGAGACACTTGGTTCTTTGGGGAAATTAAATTCTTCCCTATGCTTGAGCCATTCGCACCATTTTTCTACAGGAAAATATGTAAATATCTGGACAAGTGCAGGATGTCACAGAGACTGTTTTGGTCTTCCTATTGCTGCTGCCTATATGGCTGTGTCTGAGCAGATTTCTCAATGCTATTCCCTCTTAGAGACCTGAGCTGATCCTCCTGGACATCCTCAGATGAAGATCTTATTTTTAGGATCCATATGAGATTTTTTTCTCAGACGGAACATACACACTCAGACTCACTAGATCTCATGAGGAGTAATTCCTTCTTATCTCTTGAGCTTCTGACTTCATTGCTGGGAAAAGTGGAAGGTGGAGACAAGTTTGTTGGTTTGGTTTTTCAGGGGGGTTGGAAAGAAGTTTTGACATTTGAACATGCAGAGCCAGACACACCACTGCCATGTTTCATTTAATCACATCAGTCAGATAGTGATAACATTTGGTTCCTTCACAACAGACAAACCATGAGAACAAATTGTGCAGAGGTTGAACACCTATTTTAATCCTTTATATTATTTAACCTTTTAGAAAACTGCCACTTTTTAACACCTTCATTCTGTTCTCTTCTCTGTATTGCTGGGAAAGACTGAACTGGGATGGAGCATGTGACACAGAAGCTTGTGAAACCTGAGAAAGCAAGGGAATGGATATCAAGAAGAGGGAATCAGAGTAACATTTGAAGAGGGTGTTGAAATGTGTGTATGGGAAAAGCCTCCAGCCTTTATAGCTGCAGGACACTGGATGGCACCTAAATGTAGTGGATGCCTGAGTCTGCAGGCAAACTGAACCTGTAGCTGTTGGGGTCTGCCCCACTGCATTGGTTTAAGCTCTAAAATTCACTGTTGCTCATTCGAGTGATTTGCTGTGGTATGGAGCACAGAGAGGGCTAGTGGACTGTGCTTAGAGCCCCGACTAGTTTTGACTTTGTCTTGGGAAAGGCAGCTGGTCCCGCAAAAAGCTCTGGAAATGTTGTCCCTGAAGGTCAGAGCCGTGTTGCTGTAATCCATCAGCCTGAGGTCTCCTGCCACCGTCTGTAAATCCCGCAGATGTCAGCAGTTCGAGTGCTGATGGAGTCCAGCCTTTTAGAGCTGTCATTCACAGCCTTGACCCTGGTCCCTGGTAAAAGTCAGCACTGGCTTTCAGGTTTCTTTCCTTTATTTATTTATTTCATTTACACGCTAACCCCTTAAAAGCAGAGGTCCAAGCCTTGCACTCTGACCTATTATTGCTTGCTGTTCCCATTCCAGGCCTCTTAGCTTATGTTCTGCCTGTCATCTGTGTGCTCCAGAACCTTTTTGGAAGGCTGCTGTAATTACCTCAGAGAGCCTGTGGAGCTGGTTTCTTGTCAAAGCTCAAGCAATGAAACTCTTTTTTTTTTTTTTTTCCATTTTTTTCAGATGCAAATTGCAAAAACTTAGCAGAGAAGCTCTTAATTCTTCCCCCTTTCTTCCTCTGTCTCTGCCTTAGATATTTTCTTTCATGACCTGCCTTTAAAACAATTCCATGTTCAACTGTCTGCTCGGGGTATGTCTTGAAGAACAGGGGTCACTGAGAAGAAGTTTAGAGAGGATGTTGGCTACTGCTTTGACCCTACAGCAAAATACTTCTGGAGCAGGATGCTCTGGATAGGCCAACTGTGTCTGCTCCATGACTCCTGAGTTGCTTCTGGGCGGCAATGGTAGGATAATGTTAGTGGAAATCTTTAGGAATAAATAGGCTTTGGTGCAAGCCAGTTGAAATGTAAAGGAAAGTTCAGAAAATCTACAACAGAAAGGTGAAATTTCATGATGTGTCTCCCTAGATGTCTGGGCATTACCTTTGTGTTTGCTAGCTACTTGGAGAGACATCAAGAACTAGTTATGTCCATCACTCCATTTTTTGCATCAACAAGATGCAAGCAGAGCCTGTTGGGGTATTTACCCCAGTAACTGCCCCTTACTGTACTTGTTTCAGAGAGAAACTGAGCTGATGGTTCAGTTGCCAAGACAAACCATCTAACTTGGATTTTGTGCCTGATTTCTTCCTACCAATCCATCTCTAGGACTACAAGATCTATAAAGCTTTCCTCCCTTTAAAATAAGGATACCAGCATGCTCAGCCTCAAAAAGAGACCTTTAGTCTACATTCTATCTCTACATTCTTATGTTTACAATTGTTCAAAAAAAGGGGAACTGGGGAAGAGATGGAACCTAAAGACATTAGTGCAATTTCAAGGTCTGGTTGACTGTCTGTTTTTTTTTCCCAAGGAAATTGTCCAGGGAACCAACTCTATGTCTAAATTGGCAAGGTCTGTGAAATTTTGGATAATCTCTAAAAATGTGTGTCAGCTACATAAAAAGATCTTGCTTGTGGGATTCAAGTAATTAGGTTATAAGTAATTAGTAATTAAGGAATTAAACAATATTGTGGGATTTCAAAGACTATTTTGGGAGACTGAATGGATGTTTCTGTGTGTGTTTTGTTTGCTACACTGCTTTTTTTAAAGTGTGTAGCTCAAATATTACTTGTGCCTGTTTAGGCATGAACTTTGGGGGGCTGAGGGGACAGAGGGCTTGTCCCAGGTGTGCTGAATGTGTTCCCTGTTAGCACTGGCTGATGGATCTGTGTGCCTATGTGTCACATGATGTGCTTCCCCATGCAACACACAGTCCTCTTGAAATTGTTCTCCCATTTAGTGGCAAGGGTAAAGCTTGCAAATGTCCTTTTCCTATTGCAAAAGGACAATTTCTCTCAAGGACTCAACTTCCTTGACCTGAGGAATCCAGGTGAAGCATCGGAGAACCTCAAATGCCTGGCAGCTGCTGAAAATTTGGCTTTGTGTCTGCATTGTTTGCTCTGAGTTGTGGATCTTCAGAGAGCCGCTGTGCTGGCTTAGCTGGGGATGTCTCCAAAAGGTGAACAGAAATTCCTCTCATCTTGAAAAAGTGAGGGGAGATGCGGTCATATACAACTTTACAGACCTGAGCATCACTTGCTGATGCTGTTTAATTAAAAGGGAAAAGCATATGACTGGGTTGGTTTATTTTTTTTTTAATTGCAGCACTAGAGATTCGAGATAACAGTCAGGGATTTCATGAGAAGGCTGATGACTGGGGAATAAAAAAGCTAGAAGAAGGAGGTAGACTTTTTCTCACTAGACTCCCTATGAATTATACTCTTGACAAGAATGTGCATTACAGATACACACAGTATAGTTTTGTATCCAGAGAATGACACCAGAGACTTCAGATTTCAAAGACTTTAGACGTTTATCTGTTGTAAATGTAATTGTATCTAGAAGTAAATAAGACTCTGCAATTTATAGGCACTTTAATCTTGCAGTATTTATGGACATAGGATTGCTTAGAATAATGCTGCCTTATTTTATACTGATGGCATTGTATTTTTACCACTGTAGTAAGGGTTGTTTCAGCTGTGAACCTTTATCAGAGTCTGCATGTTTCTAGAGGGTTATAAACTGGCTCGTGTTGTCTCTGAAGTAACATGAACTCTCAGGCTTGGAAGAACGTAGTTAAAAATTTAGGATCCATCAGTGTACCAAATATTTATGCTTATGGATAAATATAGAGGATTCTTTCCAAACACGGTTGGGTGTGCTTGTATGAATGTTCTGAAGAGAGAGTTAAAATTAACAGCAGTTTATCTGATTCTGCTGTTTGTTATGTAAAGAGAGAGGGTGTGCACACAGAACTAAACAGAAATACTTCTACATTCAGCGAAAGTTGCCGTAAATAGACCAAAACCCTTTCCTTCTTCTGGGAACTGGTCCATAAGCAGTGCTATTCTCTCTCACCAGGGCAAGGTGGATGTGTTATTACCCAGCTAAACACATTTCTGGCAGGCCCTTAGAAATGTCCAGGCAGGAGGGTGCCTGCAGGTGTAATATTTTAGTAAAAAGGAAGGTTTAAATTTCTAGCACAGAAATGGGCTGGTAGGAGCAATGTTAACACAAGAGAGAGTGTACCTCCTTTCTAATTCTAATATGCTGGCTTTTAACCAGCAGTGGTTTGACGTCTGCTGCTGAATAACACTGAAAAAAGAGAGTTGCAGAATCAGGGCCCAAGTTTCTTAGCCATTGTATCCTGGGACAAAAGAGACACGTCAGGTCACTTTAGAGTAAACAGTGGGGTTGGAAAGTGAGGTGAAATGGAGAAAATGTTTTGGATCTTCATCAACCCACAGAAAAATCTCAGCTGTTGAGTCAGCAGCCGAGATGTTTGTACCAACTTTAGCCCTTTTATCCTTCCTGCCCTGCTGGCACAGCTGCATTTGGATGTACTCCTGAGGCTTCTCTCAAATGTGGAGTTTGTGCAAGTCTCTCAGATTTGTCTACTTACTTCCTTCTACTGCTGCCTCTTATTCCCTTAAACAATAACCTTCCCAAACCCAAAATACACACATATATATGTGTGTGTGTGTGTGTATCTATATATACGTGTCTACACCAGCCCCCTACTTGCAAAGACAATTCACACTCTGGTGTGCTGGTGTCTAGGCAGGTCAATTTATAATTGTCTCTAAGTGCTTACTCCTGCAAACAGGAACGTTGTTTATCTGCTGCTCGGTGACAGAGATTCTTCTGAAGCATCATAGAAAATCAAATAAATTACTTCAAATTTTATCCTTACTGGAAGAATGTACATTGATCAGTGTGAGTGAGGAACCAACACATCCCTATCAGCAAGTAATAGCCTCTGGGAAGTAATGTTTTGAACCAAATAGGTGAACAAACCCTGTAAATGGTGATCAGTAAACAACCAAATTCCCCTGTACTTCAGTGTCAACAAGGATACCATCAATTCTCCTGCTGTTCATTTTTACCATCTCTATTATTCTGTGCTGTGCTGTCCTTGACTCAGATGATGGGAGTTCATTGTGTCAGATATTCTTGCTTTTCAGTAAAAGTAAATAGATTTTTGATTTAGGGTGATTTTTGTTTAGTGATAGAAGGGAGTGTTTTATTTTCTCCTTCTCATTAGTTACAACTTGTTAAGATATTTGCATTTGAACAAGAACTTCTTCCTCTCTCTTCACATCCTCCTGCCTGTTCAGGCACTTGAGTTGCATCCTTCTCATTTGAAATAGCCTTTTTTTTAAAAAAAAAAAAAAGGTTTAAAGGCTAATAATCCCTCAAATTACAATTATCAGTATTTATCAAAGTAAAACACGGTGTCATGCTGCATTTGATACAAAAGCATCCAGTTGAATATTCTGTTAGACAGGTCCTGTGAAGTTAAAAAGAGGACCGGGTTGAGTTATCTCACCATGGGAGGAAAGAGGCATGCACAATCAGATATTTAACACTCCTTTGCAATTATGGGAATTTTTATTCTCTCCCTAGTAGGGAACATAGCATTTTAATGCAGTGTTTCAAGTTTGCCTCCAATGGTATCTGATAGAAGTGCTTTTATCCCCTGAAGATACAGTACAAAATACAAATCATCATTGGTTTTATCTCAGCTGGAGCTGCCTATTTTCTAAATGAGTTTACTCTGTGCTACTGCCCATCAGGCACATTTTTCATCCTTCATCCCCACTCTTTTACTATAGCTGGGTTTAAGTCCTTTCTTCTGTCCTTTGTTCCTTCAGCTCAGCGAAGTAAACAGCAGGATTGATCTTACACTGCATTTTGGTATTGTTCCAACTGCTCATCAATAGACATGGGCTGGGAATGCACTGACTGGAAAAGAAGGGCAAGATTGAAATTCACTTTTTGTTCTTTGTGCCTTTTAGTGTGCAGCGGAATGTCCCTAATCTGAAAGCTGCTACACTGACTGCCTATCAACATGCAAATTAATCATCAAGTGACGAGTCCCATATTCACTCGATGTAAAAGTCTTTAAAGGTATCTATGAAAAGAAAAAAAAAAAAAACAAAGAAAAAATGGAGGAAAGAAAAAAAGCCTTTTTTTTTGTTTGTTTGTTTTTCTAATGCAGTTGCTGGTGACTGGTAGGGGGGAATAAATATCACTGGGTTTGTGCCTCTTCCCTTGTTTAGTCAAAAGCCTAATGCTTTGGAAGCACCTTGGTAGAGAGGGGAATCTTTTGTTATCCTTGTAAGCGAGACAACTTAGACTAAAGATTACCTGCAGTTAGCAGCAAAGTGAAGGAAGCATTGCAAACAAAAGCAATATCATGACTGCAAATTATTTGTACCTGCTTTCCTCGGGAAAGGCATTAGAAATAAACTTACAGATGCCAAATGCCATCATTTCTCATTTTTTTGAGCACACAATGTTTCCACTTGTAACTTTTCCCTGGGGTCTTGAAGGATTATAATTGAATTCGGGGCTGTAGCAAGAATATACAGTACTACTCTGTTTTAATATCCATTGGCTTTTATATGGCAGTTTGATAAAATGTTTGAATGCAGGAAAAATGTAGGTATTCTTTATGGAAGGCTAAACAGCTGGCTGAGAGTAACTGAGGGCTGGAGAAGGACTGGCTTACTTGTATGAGAGCTGTTCTAGTGTGCTTATCTAGGTGTTGAAGAGCAGTATTTCAGACCAGGTTTCTTTCCATCATTAATGGACTGGTAAGCCTGTAAATACATTGCACAAGAAATGGCACCAACCTGTGTCCCTAACTGAAGTAGTTTAATTAATTATCACAGCACTAAATTTATTTCATCTTCCTGTTCTTACTAGTTCTGCAGGACTTACTCTTCATCATTGCCTGTGTGATAAGACCCCGACCACAGAGCTGTATGTATTCTGAAATCTTGAAAACTTTATTTATTTATCTGCCTTGTCCACTATATGATCTGAATATCTGTCTGCATCTTAGAAATAGAAATAAGAAAGGATTGCATCCCGGTCTCACACCAGAGACCTACCCACATCCAAAGTTACTCATAATTTTTGTGTTAGCTTACATTTCTTTCAGCCTTCTTGTTCTGCACCCAGGGGTAAAGTATCCTTTGCTATGTAGATGGGGTTGTAATTTTCATCCTTTCTTGGAGGCAAAAATGCTTCCTCCTTGTCTGTCTCTGGAGGAATCTTTCAGAAAAGGGGAATGAAAAAAAAGAGAGAAAACCAGAGTTTTTTATGCTGTGGGTCTGAGCTGTGAAGCACAAATAACAGACCTGAACCTCCCACAATCTGGGGGGTGAACACTCTACTTTGTGCTGAGATGTCTGGTGTCTGGGCTTATGGAGAGCCCCAGGAGAGGAGGGAGCAGTATGGTGTGAGATGGAGGTATGAGCAGGGAGGCTGAACTCAGGGAAAGGAATTAAGGTCCCAGCCTGGACACGGGTGTGAAGGAAGGTGTGTGTGTCCCTATAATAATCTGTTAATAGCTGGGACTCTGCCTTCAGGCTCTGAACTCACATTTGGCTTCCCCCTGTTGCCTGGGCTTTCTGTCACCTTACTGCGTGGAAGCAGAGGTGGATTTACACCTGGGCAGCAGGAAGAGTGATATAGCCAGTGATACAGTGTTCTCATAACTACTCTTGGCACCTATTGGGAATGACTTCAAAGCCAGCTGAGAGCCTGAGAGGAAGCTTATCTGTAGGGGCTGGGGCTCTGCCTCAGAGCTCACTGCAGAGGCCAACTGGGCTGGGGGAGAGAAAATCTGAGCACACTGAGGAGAGTTTCTTTTGGGCCAAAAGTATTAGTGCCTTTAAAAATATAAAAGAGATTTCTTCTTGCTCAGAACAAGAATAAAGGCTCCTGAAGCTTTATCCATGGGAACAAATTCTAGTGTTTTAATTTGGAAAGCAGTGTCACGTTATGCCACTGTTCGATTTTAGGGGGTTTGGGGGTTGCTTTTTGTTTGGTTGGTTTTGTTTTCTTAAGCCAAGGGAAATGGCCAGCTTTCTCTGACCTACCACTGGTTAAAACCAGCAAAGTTTGCCCCAAGTTTTCAGAGTGTCTGTTTTAAACTGGAAGTGGCCATCTTCATGCTCCGTATCGCAGCGTTGTCCTTCGGCTGGGCTGCAGCTGGGATTCCAGCCTCCTTACCATTTGTCAGCACTACAAGGTCCATACGCAGTGAGAACTCTTGTCCATATGTGGATACGTGGGAATGTTGTCACAGTGGAGCTGCAATCCCAGTTCCCTGTCGTTCACAACCAGAGCCCCAGCGCGAAAGGGCACCTGGCTGCTGCCCAGGGGAGCTGAAGCTGCACAAAGCTTTCCTCACCTGGAAGTCACCTTCCATGCAAGACACCAGGCTCTTGACTCTCGGCGTGAAAGGGCACAGGGTTTGTTTGCAAGTAGCCACACCAGGTGGTATCTGTACAGACACAAACACGGGAACGTGCTGATTTTTTGTCTCGAGGGGTTTCAGGCAGAGCTTTGACTGTAGTAGCACATCTCTAAACTGTTGACATGCTGGTGAGGAATGTGTAAAAGCAGTAGCATAACCAAGATCTGCATCTAGCCTTGTTGGAGTCAAACAGCGCTTATAGCAAGACCTTAGAAATGGACCTTAGTCAAGACTCTGACTAGCCCTTCCTAATGATGATGCACTCCCTGTTGAGAGAAAGCTTATTAAACAAGGTTGGTAGGATAACAGAGTGCTGACATGTCCATTAAAATTAGTGAGATGTCCTTCTCTCTGCTTTTGCTGCTGGCCTGGTCCTTGTGAGCCATCTTTGTCAAGAGCACCATAGGAATAGGCAAATCATTAAGATTTGCATGCATATTAAGAAGGATGTCACATAAATCCAGAAACCTTAAGGTCATTCCCTATGCACCGTTTTGCTTTCCTTTAAGCATATGTGTTGTGGTTTAGGAATGGTGCTCCCCAATTTAGTGCTCCCACTGAGACTCTCCAAACCATGAGCCACTTGCTTGCTTCCCTTTCCCCTCCCCTTGTGGCGAGATGGAGAGGACAACTGGAGGCACAAAAGGTAAAGATCACGGGTTGTGGCAAGAACGATTTACTGTGAACAGCAATGATAAGAAAACGAACAGCAACAGCAACAATCCTGATGACAGGGGGAACAAGAAAGAGCCAAACGATCCACACAGAAACCTCCCTACTACAGACACCGCAGTGACTGGAGGAGACCCCTTCTCCCCAGAAGAGACTCCCTTCCCCCTTCCCTGGCAATGACACAAGGTGGTACAGAACAACCTCCAGGTCCTGGCCATGCTTCCTCCTGGCTACTGCAAAAATTAACCCTGTTCTGCCTGGAACCAGGTCAATATGTTGGACTAGGAGAGAGAGGCAGGCATTACTAAACATGTCCCTGGGCTAAGTCTGCCTGGATATATATTTTCTTAAACAGCTGCAGGAATTTTTCACTTGTGCGAGGGCCCTGTTTCTATAACCTCTGCATTTTGTGTGTGCAAGTGGCCTGGAGCTTCTTTGGCTTCTCTCTGAGATGCATTAGGCCAGGAGTGCTCTCAGTTGTTATAGCTCAGCATGTGGGTATTGATTGCTGCTGACTGTCCCTGAGCTGGTGTGGATGAAAGCTGGTTGGAGAGGGCAAGGTTGAGTTGTGATTGAGTGTGGGTGAAGTCCTACCTCTCTGACAGTATATCCAGGACATCAAGCTTGTCCTGTGAGAAGTAGTCTTCTCCTCTTTTGTATGATGTCGTGAGTGTTGCCACACTACTTTTATGCAGAAAACACTGGCTACAGGTATCTCTGCTCATGTTCCCTTCTCTCTGTGATTGATTATGTGCTGAAGTACTGTCATTTGCAGATACGTGTGTATATATATGCATATATATGTGCATACACATATGGGGCTAAGTGTGATCCTGGCCTATGCAAGAGCTGGATTTGTGCATGCTTGTGTACAGGTCCCGGGATTTTTCTTTTGTGATTTTGCAGGTGGATGAGAGCTTTTTCTCATCTTCTCTGCGTGTGCCTCCCATTCCTTTTCCAGGAGAGTTTGGAGGTGATGATGAGTGTTCAGCACCGCTGGACATAAGGTCAGAAGGAATGTTCCTCAATTGCTGGCTGGCTGAAGCTGGTCACATGCTGAGTCAATAAGTTTTGCTCTTCACCTTGATTGACTGCAGAGGTCAGTAACTTGTGACCAGGTCTGGGGTGTCACTTGCTGTTCCTTTAGTTCATGGAAAACTTAATTTGACACTTGAAGCATTTCACTGATAACAGTACAACTTTTTTTCAGTTAAACAGAGTGTTTTTCCAAGAGTAGTTTCCCTGTGGCACCTGGTCCAGCTGGTCTTTGAGAGATGTGTTGGAAAACCTTGTAGCAAGTGCAAATGACAACCATGCTTAGACAATGCAGGCAGGCAAGCCCAGTGTCTGTAGTTTAGGTGTAGCTGTGAGTTTTCCAGCAAAACAGTGTGTTGGATCAACCAGTCTGCTAACATCAAAATGTAGGTTTTCTTTTTTTAATGACCTTTTAGAGCTATGGGGACTGTGAGGCCTCCTTGGTTGGTCTGCCTGGTCTTATGCTAGTGCCAGGCTGCATTTGCAGAGTCCAGAGCAGGAGCTGAGCTGCACTGGGAGCTTGTACATTAGACATATAGCCTCTGCATTTAACTGATGTTTTAAAAATGTAAGGATTTTCTTTTGTGTGTGTGTGTGTGGTGTTTTTCATTGTTTCTTTGAGGGGTTTTTTGTTTTGTTTTTAAATAGTTTTTTTCCCAGATCATTAGAGGTAGGGTGGGAGAACCCTACAACTTAACACAACTTAAAACTGAAGGAATCTAGACAGATCCTCTGACTCTTTTCTTCCATACTAGTATGAAAGGTTTGATTATATTTGACTTTGCTCACGGAATTTGTCCCTGGAGATGGCAGGAATAGGCCTAAACTTTATGGAGATCAGCCATTTAGAGGTGACTGTCTTCTGCAGCCTCTCACCTTTTTTGGTCCTTTAAGGCTGTCAGTTGTGTTGGAGCTTTGCAATGTGTCTGGGATGAGATGGCCACCAACACCAACCTACAGCCTTAAAGGTGAAACCCAAACATTCAGCTACAATGGACTGCAGCGGTGAATTGAAAATGCAGAAAGAAATCTTTTGGCAAAACTAATTTTCTTCTAAAAGTGTCCAATACACTTACCCCCTCTCGTTTTTATAATGGAATGCACACAACAGTACGCATATTGACTTATGTTTTCAGTCAATATCAAGATTTATTGTCCCCTGAGTTAAATGAATCACAATATTGACCTCACTGTAAGCCAATACCTGCTTAATGTATTTTTTTAAAGTATTTTGTATTCATTTTTAGTAATAGGGCCCATACAGTAGTCTATAATATTCATTTGTATTCTCCTTCTTGCTCTTCCCCCCCCCCCTTTTTTTTTATTTCCTCGTCTGTCTTTGTTGATGGCTATCATAGCAGTAGACACTGGATTCATTTAGTGAATGAGAAATAAAGATGTCCAATAGCTGGTATATCTCCATTATAGAGACGGAATGAGTCATTTCCACAATCAGCTTGCCTTTAGCTTGGGCCAGGAAAAACAAGGTGCAGTGTTTCTGGCAGGCACCAACATAGAAACAATAGCCAAGCGTTACTTGTGTGTTACCACTTCTTTCTTTCTTTCTTTTTCTTTCATTTTCTTTCTGCATTTAAACTTTCCACAGGAGGGGAAAAACCCAGTATTTCTTTAATATTGAATTCCATTTATCTCCATAAATTGGTTATGGTATCCGATCTAAAGGACTCAGCTGTTTTTAAAATAGGTTTATTCCTTTTCCTTTAAGATTATTTCAGATTATTTCCACACAGTATAGGCGAGTTATAAGAAGACTCATTTTGCAGACTTCAGTGAGAGCTACACATTTGCAGTGCATCGTTTCAGATGTGGAATGTTGAACAAAGAAATTAAATTTATATGTATCACCTAAATTATTTCAGATTCATGGTTCAGCAAAGAGTTCAGATCCTAATCAAATATGTAGTTTGCATGGGCACTACACCTTTTCTCAATAATAATATGGCAGTTCTATTTACAATGCTTGACTAGATTTTGTAATAATGCTTTTACTGAAATTTACCTTTTGTTTTTTCTGCTGCAGTCTTGGCTGCCCATTATACATGTGCACCCTTAGAGCAAAGATAATGATTACAAGTAACTTTTCTAGTGAGAAAGGATGAGAGAGAGAGAAATCAGGGCTCCTGTCAAATATTCCTACCTTTCAAACTTTTCCAGTGACTACCAAATGCATACTGACACCATAAATATACCAAATACCGATACATGCTGATAAATAGGCATCTAGATCTGTATTCTCTGTTGAAAGGAATAGTTTGAATATTGAGGTCATGAGAAATTATCTGAACAGCTACCTCACTAGAATCACCCCAACAATTGCCTCATCAACATTCACTGCCTCTACTGTAGCATGAAGGAGAAAAACACCAACAGAAGATGTGGACGAGAAGAAAGGGATGAAACAAGAGGAGTGACAAGTTATTGGAGTTGATCCCAGGGGAGGAAAAGGTGGATCATCCTCCTTTTGCGTGCTGGCCCTGGCTGAGGAGGGAGGAAGCCCTGAAATTGTTTTTGCTCTGGCCTGTTTATCTGTCTGTCAACAGATTTTAGGGTATTCTGCAAGGTGATCTACTATAAATTAGGAATGTAGAGGCAAGGAATAAGCAACCCTTCCCCACTTTGTTTTTGCAGTGGGCCACAGCTTCCCCACTTGCCCCTGAGCAAAACCTGAATTTGTGAGAATTTGGGTGACTGTCTCGTGACCAGTGGAATATAAGCAGTCCTGCTGGAGTAGTGCTGAGCTGGAGCTGGGTCACAGAAAGCTACACTTCTGTCTTGCCTGAGCTTAACTGACACACAGTACGTTTTCTAGGACTGAGATTTTTAGACAGCAAGGGAAAAAATCGGTTTCTGTATTCTTGAGGTATTGCTGTAGATGGATGTGGGCTTGGGCCCTTTCCTGCACCCCAACATAAAACACATGTAGAGCTGGGCATGCAAACACTCCAACCTGCATGAGCAAATCAGCCACGTTTGTTCTCCTGAACATTTCCCTGATGGGTGATGTGGATCCATAGATGTGCCCCCTGACACAAACCTAACTGGAGTCCTTCAGAGCCTTTGAATGAGACCCAAATCCTCACTCTGTCCATATTCACATGGCCCAAGGCTGCCAGGATGGTGCCTGAAGCATCCTTAGGATGGGGATGAGGATTAGTTTTGGTTTTGTTTTTCTGTGTAGGGGTTTGCTGTCTTGTGCTGAGTGGTTCTGTGCTGAACTTCGAGGTCAAATCTTGTAACTGACATTATGTTGTTGTTTTGTTGTTGGTTTTTTAAAGACAAAGGAAAAATTCCTGCTTTTAAAACAGCATTATGCCTTATTTTCGTCCATTACTCAGAACAGGTTTAGGTTGTCCTATTCAGCAATTTCCACTGGTGTTGCACGCCTCCAAACCTCCTTCATGCCCTGATGGTTATTGGTTTTGGTTTTTTTTTTTAAACTCTCTAATTTTGTTTGTTATTTTGAACATGCTCTCTGTGTGCATCTGAAGATCTGAAAAAAGGACAAAGTTGTTTCCTAGTACAGAAGTTTCTTCCTTCTCCAGTCCTTGTTGAGAGGAAGTGGCAAACCCTAAGGGGAAAACATTCTCCCCCAAAGCAGTTGTTACGTTTCTCTCAGACATTTATAACTTTAAATTTTCCTTTTTATTTCTGTAGAGTTGCTGGTCTTAAATTTTTATTCTGACACTGTGGGTACTGTAACACCACTGCTTCTGGGGAATTTTGGTGCTGAAGACAGGGGGCTAGGGAACACAGGAAAAATTGTTATTTGTAAGGCTAACTTCTTTCTTGCTGAAAAACTCTTGCCATCTTGCCATTTCTGTATCTTTTCTGTTTGAAGGGCTCCATCTCCCTGGGCAGCTACTTTCTTTGGCAGGCATTCTTATCAGAAACCAAGTAATCCCAGAAAATAGCCAAAGGATGATGGTTTTCCCCTCTAAATCCTTCCTCTTTTCCTGACGTACAGCTTCTTTTCTTCTTGGTTGAGTGAGTGAACACTGTGAGAGGAAGTAGGTCCAAATGAGATATGAAGTTCCTCTGTTTTTTTCTAGTGTTTTATTTTTTTGGGAAAGAATTCCCAAAGTCCCCAGAAAGAAGAGAATGGAACAGGGGAGTTACATAGGAAGGGAAAAAAGGAATTGCTTGGAGATGACTGCCCCACCCTATATTTGGGAATGAGATGCTTTGGCTGAACTTCCTCATTTCAGAGGTAGGAAGGAATTCTTCCTCTCCCTCACAGTTGCCTTAAAAACTGCATACATGAATACAAGTTTAGAATAATTTTTTTAAAAAAAATTTCTTTTTGAGTCCTGAAATTCCTAAGGTTGTGTGAGCAGTGAAGTGTTTCCTTAAAGCAAAGAAAAAAACCCCACAAAATAAACAAACGAGGAGCTCAAGTACTCAAGCAGAGCTGTGATGATGTTAACAGAGAGGCTGTGAAGAAGCACACCAGGGAGGGCATAGAGGATTTGGATTGCATATCCTACAGCAGAGCGAGTGGATCTCTGTTAGCTATACATTGATTGGCACAGGAATGCAATTAGACACCAAAAAAGGCAAAATGCTGTGCTTGTAAATGCAGAGTTTTCTGTCCAGAGGTGCGTCTTTGAAAAATCCCTGGCTTGTTCAAACTTTGATCTCATTGATCAGACGTTAGCACCAGGTAATTAAATGATAAAATAGAAAGAGAGAGTCCAATAAAAACTCCTTTTTTTCTTAATGATGATGAACTTAACATTCTTGGTATCTGTTTTCAGGCAGAAGAATTACATCTGGTATCTAGTCAATAGTGCATTTGCTTATTAATAGAGCAAATGATTTAAAATTAAACAAATGACCACTCAGATATTTATGAGTAGACATGAAAATGCCTGTAGTTCTAATATGGTGCTCAATTTCTTTTAAAAAGTAAAGTAACTTTCTCCTACTCTGTAATGCTTCCTGGCAGATTGTGCTTTACTAGAAGAAGGAATGGCAAAGGAAGTAAAACAGTCCCAGTCCCATCCCCTTTATGCATTACCTGCTTGGTCTGGCACAAAATGTCATTTTTTTTTTCTTGTACTACACCACCATCTGTGTACTGGGGAGAAAAATCAGGAAAGGATTTGTAGCCAAACCCATTAGTTCTTCTAGGTGTGGGATTCAGCTGAAAAAAACCTTCTCTGGCTTTTGGGAATGCTGAACTGAAGGGAGTTAAAAAAGGTAAATACCATTCACTCAGAGACCGAGCTAAGTTTTAGGGGGTTAATGTGCATCTGATGGCAAGATGAGAGGGGAGGGGGCCCAAGGTGCCTGGCAGTGGTGCAAGGGCATACAAAGCTCTTTACAGTTTTGAAAACATTGAACCTCTTTTGCTGTTGACAGGTGCTCAGAGCAGTGCTGTATCATCCCTGTTTCACTGGTGTTGGGAGATTTGCTGGAAACAAACACTCAGAAAGCACTCAGGAGTGTCCTGTGCAGTGGAGGTGGGAGTGCGAGGCAGTAGAAGTAATACAGGGAAGTTAAGTGAAAAGCTTTTTGGGTGGACATGCAGGCTGAACAGACCTCTGACACAAAGTGTGAATCTGTTAAAGGATATAATGCCATGGGAGCTGGGTCATACCAAGAAGCCTGATTCCCTTTTATACCCTTCCTGTGTTGTGCCCTGATTCCCTTTGCTACCTCTGCTCTGACCTTTAGAAGCCCCAGGATGGTCTTTCCCCTCCTGCAGACTGACTTTCAACGAGTGCCATGGAAGGAGTTAAGGATGCAAGCTCAGCCTGAAGCTCAGTTTCCTGGCTTATGTTGGTTGTTGCCAAAATCTTAATGTTGTTTTAATGCATTTTTGTGTTCGTGAATCCATTTTCCAGAGCTGCCGATTGCACACACTGACCCTTTTTATGTGACTAAAAGCCAGCTGTAGTATCCTTGAAGAATCAAATGCTCTCATAGTTCTGGAAATTGCTCTGGGTGTGCATGCATGTTTATTTGTGCGTCAGCTCTTTTAATCTTTCTACTGAAAACCTAATATACTGTAACTGGGACATTTTCAAAAAAAGAGAACACTTCAAAACAATTCTAAATATAAATTAAATCCATTTCCAAATGGCTTGTTAAAAAATGCAGATGGTTTATATTTACTATATAATTTTTTTGTTTTATCACCTTGCAAAATTTTACAGCATAGAATCTTATTTAATGTGGGGGCATTTTAAGCAGCAATATTAGACAGCTGTATGTGCGTCATACTCAGAGATTTTTACAGGATATTAAAGTTGGTTCTGATGTAACCTGGTGTTTTGAGCAGCGTAGATTAGGCATTTTCCAAGTTTGTAATTCTTTTTTTCTAAGTAGGTGCCTTTTTTTTTTTTTTCTCCTTCTCTCTCCCTCCCCAAATATACTTTTAGTGCTTGATTCCAATTGTCCTCAAGGTGTAAGGAAATTCAGGCCAGACTGATTGAGAAACTGCTCTCTGAGACTATGTGAATAACAAAGCGTGGCCCAGATATTATCTCAGCCGAAATTAGGGATAATTATACTCTATAGCAAATTATATACATAGTTAAAATAAATAACAAAGCACAATGTTCATATTCTGGTGATTAATTTTTTTCCCCCAAGTTCTCTTTGACTTTACAATTTTTCCATTGCAATCAACATGAGAATATTGCTGGGGTAGCAGCAGCACCTGAATAAGTGCCAGCCCAATTTTTTTTTCTTTTTTTTCCCTCTCAACCTCCAACAGGCACAAGCAGGTTTAATGTTAACCCAACTCAACTCCAGCTCCTCTGCTGGTTCTCACACCCTCCAGGTCAGAGCTAAATCCCCTATTAATTAAACAGAAATTATATCTGAAATAAATCACTCGGTGCAAGAAATCCACGGTGGAATTTTTTGAAAGATGTTTGCAATAATTAAACATTCTGTGACTGGTGACATTTTAAATAACTCTTAAAATACCAACCTGTGTTGATATTTAAAATAGGCTCTTCAGTGGAAAGGCAGTGATCCCACTGAACAAATAATATAAACCACGTCATCGTATAAGAAGGGAAAAAAAAATCATCCAACAGCAAAAAAACCCCAACTCTGGTCCCATCTTGTTTTCATACGGCAAGAGTCTTGAAAGTGCTTGGAAGATACAGGTTGGGGATAATTCTGGAGATCCTTGTGAAGTAAGAGCCGATAAACTTTCAATATCTGCTGACTCCATCCCAGGCTGTTGGAGGATGTCAGGTGGGTTTGCTGGATCACGGGTGTAGGAACAGAAGGGGTCATGGATTTTGGCTGGTCTTTTAGGGTTTTGCTCTCTGCCTCCTCCTGCACTGCACCTTTCCTCCTGACCTGGCAATTTCAGGGGCATTTTGTGCAATCAAGCAGAAGCCCAGAGTATTTCGTCAGCGTCCCCAGGCAATGTGCCACTACGGCTGATGGGAACTTGCAGCAGTGTTGCTGTATGTTGCACAGGCTTGTTTCACCCTCTGCCCACTGGCTTTGGAAAAAATACAAACAAAATAACACCCCGCCATCACCAGAAAAGCCCTGCCATAGTTCCCTTCTCCCAGAGTATGTGGGGGAAATGAATAGTGAGTCTTGCCCACATGCAAGGAGGAGAGGAGGTAGGGGACAGCTGGTGTAGAAGAAATTGTTTACCTTGATGGTGGTGGATGGTCTTTTTGGCTGGTTGGAACACCTCGGTGCAATGCCTCTTGCAGGCTGGAGAGAGGGAGAGGTTTGAGTGTCTTGTGACAGCCAGGTTGGGGGTCAGTGTAGGCAAATTGGGTTTTGCACTTCCCTCTTGTGCTGATGGCCTAAGTGACCCCAGCTAGGAGGAAGCAAAGGAGAGCAGCTCTGCACTGTGTGCCCTGAGAAGGCAGAGTTTGTCCAGAGCTGGGCAGACCTAGGGACCCCTCCAGGCCTGTCCTTCCTCTGCCCTGGTCTTTGTGAGCTCCTGCAGTGCTAGAGCAGGCAGAGTTGCCTTGAGGTTAAGGTGCAAAGCCATGATGGGAAGTGCAGGCATCTCACATGGGTGTACTTCCATGCTTTCGTTACAGGTGTAATGGGTTATGGAAATGGATTGTATCTATCCAGTGACTGAAGACTCTCTTATGCCGTAGCTGTGCTCCAATTCCTGCAAGATGTCTCGTGTCCATCCCCTTTCCCAAGCAAACTGTCACTGCTGCATGTTCTCTTAGCTCAGCTGCCTATTGCTCCCCATCTAGGTGGACCATTCCACTCACTTGTAGTCTCTTGTGTCCTAAAAAGGACACTGTGTGCTGCCTAACCCAGTATTGACCTGCTTACCAAAGGAAATCTTGTTTGTCTTGATTTGGTCTTGTTTTTTTTTTTTTTTTTTTAAACTGCATTTTACATTCCACCTGGATTTTATAGCAGGAAATTTCAGTGAGAGGCACAGGGAATCAAGAGACTTGGCATGTCTTTACTCGAGGAAAAACTGTCCTTCCTACTGCTGCAGCAGTCTGGCTCCATGTCTGGAGCTTCCTTGTTTTTTGCTGGAGCTTCTCTCCTGGCTGCTCACAGGGAGTGGAGCTGAGGAGGGTGCATGGCCAAGGAACATGGGCAGCGTGGTGCTCGTTTGGAACAGTCGGGTGGCAGCTCAGACGAGTGGCTTATACCTGCGGGTTGGATTTATGCTCATTTGGGAAACCACAGCTATTCTACTTCCACCAAACCCAGGTCTTTGCCAGTCTAATCCTGTTTTTCTCCTTGAAGGATTAGTTTCTAAGTTTGGGACAAATCTTTCTGGGGGAAGAAGAGGAGGAGTGTGCAAACACAACTCTTGTTTGGAACAAGAATTAAGAAGATAAAATGCGAAGAAGTGCTGACTTGGACTGATCTAATTGCCATGCTGTAGTTCAGGGATGTGAGCCACGAAGCTGAGGCCGGACTGCAGAAACACTTGGACAGGTAAAATACAATAGTTCCTCTCTGTGCTGCTGAGTGAGTGTCCTCCTCCTGGTTTAAGGCCTAAAGGTCTGGCAGTCAGTGCCTGGTGACTGAGGTTACAAGGATCCCCAGCCCTGGCACCACTGCTCCAAGCCTCTTGAGCAGAGAGCTGGAGGGATGGGCTGGGAGGGTTTCCAGGCTCTGCCAGCCGGGCTGAGACCCAACTGTGATGCCCCTCCCGCCAGAGAAGCTGGGCTGGGGACACTCAGTCTCATGTGCCCATCAAGGTGATTTCTTGCCGTTAATTATTGGTACTGGCAGATGTAAATTATTGCTTGTTCCAGTCGCTTGATGCTTTTAGGTGGGGGTGGAGGGCTGTACCCCGAGGGACAGCGCCGTGGTTTATTACTCTTTGTTATTAATGATTCGTGAAGCACCGATTAGGCTGGCACTGTGAGCGCTACCAAAGGGTAGGTAGGAGA
>NW_021940754.1:1065576-1310001 GCF_001715985.3 Manacus vitellinus | reverse complement strand
AACAAACAAACAAACCAACCGAATTTTAGCCAGACCAAACAGTTTTTCCCAGTGGAAGCGTCGCCCCGCCATGAAGGGCAGCGTGGGGATCGCTGCAGCGGGCGGCCGTGGGACTGCAGAGCTGGCTGCGTGGGCCGGGGCTGCACAAACCCAGCCTCGCTGACGCTCAACCCGAGCCCACGCAGGGAGCACTCACCATTATATATATTTGTTGGACCAGGTTTCTGGCACGTTGGGGTGCTTTAAACTTGAGCGGATTCATGTACAAATCAATTCAGAATTGGGAAACCATCACTTCCCTTATATATACATCTCTCCTGCGTTACCAGTTTTCCAGCTGGGAAGGCTGGCAGGTAGACAGCTTCAGGGGTGGCTGCCAATGCTGATTCATGACCCAACCCACAAAGGATATTAATATGGTACCATAAGAACATTTTCCCCTCAAAGACAATGAATGTGTAATTTCTGTGATGCAAGTGGAGGTCAGTCTGATGCTGCTCTCCTGCCAGGAAGTTATACAATAAGTTTATAAGTATACTTGTTGGACAGAGCCAAAACCTCAGAATCCCTTTCAAAGCCAGTTTTTTACCCCATTTGGTTTACTGTGAGCCCCTTTTGGCCAGCTATAGACATAACATAAATTAATTTTATTCTGCAATTTTAGAAGGCACTGTAAGGTTTAAGAATATTTTTTCCAGTTGTCACGTTTCTAAATATGCTCTTTTTTTCTTGCCATATTCAATGCCAAAAAGCACAGCTTAGGAATGTAGTAGGAACATAGGAATTGCCACAACAGTCCATCTTGTCAGTCTCCTGTCTCTGTCGGCTGCTGGTGCCAGATGCAAATTCTTGAAGCAACTACGTAAAAGAAGTTCTCCTAAAATAAAAAATACTGAGGTGTGGCGGGAGGGAAGAAAAATAAGAGTTGCAGGAGGGAGTGGGCAGAAAGACTTTCAATTTATTTATTTATTTATTTATTTATCTATTTATTTATTTATTCCAACTACCTACAGATTTGTTTTACAGAACTTTAGGCTGATTTATCATTTTACCTTTTCTTGCTGAGTAGCCCTCAACTGTGCCACACATGGGAGGCAGCAAAAAAAGAGAAGGGAGCTTCTTACTTTTTGTTTCAGGAGAAGGGAGCTTACTTTCTGTATCAGGAGGGGACGTAAAAGGCTTTAAAAGATGACAACAATTTGTCAAAGAAAGATCATGGGAAGATGGAGCAGATCATTTAACAGAGGCGACAGCCAGGATGCCTCGTGGAGCGCAATGCCGGGAAGCAGGATATGCTGAATATCCTTACGGCAAGTTCATCTAGCCTGTCTAATGGCTAGTTATTGTTTGAAGTGCTTGCATGAAAGCACAGCACCGTGTGAGAGCTAGAAAATTCAATGGTACAAGGGAGTTATTTAGCTTATGCCCTTGAGATTAATCACAGGCTCAGTAACTTAACTCCAGAGCGATCTCTTCCTGCTGTAACGTGACTTAGATAGCAACAGAGCAGCCAAGGGCTGGGTAGTTTGCAAAAAATCATAATGTCAAATATCTTGATGCCAAACTATTTTGATGTGGAGTGGAATCGCCAGTTCCCGACGTGCAGCTTTGCAGCCAGCGGAGCAGCAGGACTCGCTCCCTGCCTCGGTTAATCCGCTGGAAACCTGTGTTCCTTATCGCCCTCGGGAGCCCGTCAGGGTTCAGTCACGGCAAGGCAAGGGAGGGAGGAAGCAGGTACAGATCTCGGGGACGCTGCTGTGAGTTGCGAACGTTCCCGCTGATGTCTGTGGAATCATTTTCCGTGCTGTAAAAGAGAGTGAAATATCCTCCAGGTGTTCGGTGTCGAGGACTGTGATCTGATCTTTTAGCAGGTTCATTAGCTGGACTCACGGCATTTCCTGGTGCTTTCGTGTGCAGGAAGCTTAGTGGAGACTTCAGACGAGCATTTCGGTGCGAAAGCACACAGAAAATGCAGTGGATTAGAAGAGGCTTCTGTATAGAAGTTACTAACCTGTGCTGGATCATATTCATAAGCGATTTTAGGGATCAACATATTCCTTGTTCAAGAATCTTTCCATCCTTGCTGATAAGTGTACTGGATGGAGGGCATAATTAATTTAAATGAATGTCTTGTGCTTGTTTCTGAAGCTTATCCAACATGGATCTTGTTCACTGAGAAGGAAAAGAAATGCTTTTTCCTTCTATTTATTGCTACTCTGGTGTGGGCCACCTACATACAAGGAGAGATTTTTTTCGATACACGTCCCCCCAAAATGTCACCCTAAATGATCAAGAGGAGAAAAAATAAAAAGGACATTCCACATACATAAAATATGTAATTAAAATGATGAATTATTGTAAGATAGAATATTAGCCTTTTGACATTTTAATCTGAGCAGGAGAGAGTGAGAGAGTGAATTCGGAGCCGCTCAATTAAATTTAGAATTTTTTACCCTCCATTGTTATGAATAAATAGAAAGATTCTGTAGCAGTCTGCGGAATTATTAATTGCAAGTACTGTAGAAGGTGCATGCACCGTATCATGAAATGGAGTATCATTGTTAGTGACTATATTTCTTGGTAATTAAGGCCCAGACTAATGATGCAAGTTTTCTTCAGCATGATTTTCATCTGATTATGAGGCTGCTTCATTAAGAGCACTCAGACTAACGAGCTGTAGCTGTAATAAAGTAATTTTCTGTCTTGTGCTCTGATTGATAAAGAGTTTCTATAGCTAAAAGGAATTGAAAATATAATTATAATTAGAAATGGTTGAATAAAGTTATTACAGGATTGCTGAAGGGTAGTGCAATTGACACCATAATGTTTTTTGGAAGTGTGCATCTTAAAATTAGACTTTATAAAAGGAAGGGGGGAAAAAAAAGCAACCCGCAACCCCAAACCCTCTGTGCTAATAAATGGGCAGAATGTTGCTGCTTCCATAAAATGAACTGTTAGATTAAAGTAAAATGAGGTTTTCCCACATTGTTCAGAACAAGAAAAACATATGCAGGAAGAATGCTGTTGCCTTTCTTCCCAGCATTCCTCTTAAGTGAAGTAAAGCTTATGAAAGTGCTTTTTACTCCATTTATAAAAATTTTCATGCTGCCATATGTTACAAAAAAGATCTTTTTGATTAAGCTGATGTGTTTTGAAGCATACAGTATAATTTTGGAGTTTCCCTTTAAAAATGTGCAAAGAGTTATGTGAGTTATGTGAGTCTTTTCTATATATTTGCATACAGTAACTAGTGGTCTTTAAATATGTTTTTTGAATGGAGAGGTTTTCCTTTCTTTCTCTCTTTTTTTAATCTCCTTGCATTGGCCAATATCAAAATATAACTGGGTCAAATACAAGGTCTCTCTTTTTTCCTCCAGGGGAAGCAAATCGACTTTTTATCCCAGAAACCTTATTCTTTTTTTATGATGTTCATATTATAAACAGCAGAAACTCTGTTAGAGCAATCCTTTGTGCATGTGTCATGGGATATATATGCTATGTTGATAGAAAATACTATAATAAGGCTTTTATTTAGAATTAGCTGATGCACTTTAGTACTCAGAAGTTGTTTGACTTATTTAATTTGGAGGCTCTCTGTATTGCTGTATCTCCCTCTTTGGAAGTCATGCATATATTTTAAAGCTACAGTTATGCACATTTGGTTATGTAAATCTGTCCCATGCAGACTCCGAGGAACTTTATTGTATTGGATTGAACCAAACAGTAGATCATCTAGATGTATATTTATGCTAATTAACTTAAATCCAGCATTTTGCATTGATCGCTCAGTCATAATGCTTTTTGGAAGATTTTTAGAATTTTTGAAAATCATTCTTAACACATTATATGGTGATAAAAGTGTGTTATTGGAATACCATTAGCAGGAATAAAAAAAGAGCAGAATTTTATTGGTTGTTCATTGAAAATGTTAGCTGTGATTAGTTACATAATCCTACATTAACCTGTAAATTAAAATTCCTTGGTGCAATTTGATGGCTGATTTAATTTTGTCTTTCTTTGTTTGCCGCAGGCTAATTCCATTATGAATTCTTTATACAGCCTTTTCCCTCAATGATTAGCAGCTTCTACTCAAGTTCTGATTACTATTGTACACTTAGCACTACATAAAGCTGGGGATTAATATTCCCCTGAAGAATTGTTGCTATGGATCTGCTCTATTCCTTCTAAGAGATGTTTCTGCAGCTTCAATTGTCCATAAATTATGATCTCTAGTGAATTATCAGTGGGAGTGAACTAAGCTTAACAAGCTGAAGAGAGCACTCTAGTTCTGAAAGAAAAAGGGAGAGAGAGATAAAAAGATTCTCAATTATTAATTGCAAGGTTTCCATAATACAGAAGTGGTGATATTTTCCCTATCTTCATTCCTGTGAGCATGTAAGAAATCAGGGTGAGTCAAAAACACCGAAGTCCTAACCCCCTCCAGCACTTAGAGATAAAACCTTCAGGAGGATCTTAATTATGTGGAGATGGAGGTGGAAAAACCAGCCCTATCACCCTGGGTTTTAAGTTTGTATTTTGGCTCTTCTCATCTCTGTCCTCCTGGTATAGTTTCCAGTCTGCCGATAGCCCGATCAGTAACCTGGCTCAACTGACTTTAAAATATAGTTGGGATTAATAGGGGATTTAATTGTAGATGTTTGAGGAGCTTTCATATTTGGAGAGGTTTTATTAAGAGACAGCTATTCCAGTTCAAGTTTGTGAGCACTTTGCTATGCTCCCATCTGTTCTCCTTTGTTAGGGCTTTAAAGTCATATTTCTCGTACTGATTCATGGCTGTTTTCCTTCTCCTCCCCTGAAAAATGGGTTCTGAAGGCTGGACTGCAGTGTTATTCTTTCTTGCTGGGTATGTTCGATTTTCCTAATTGAGAGGATCATGTCCTCCTGCTTTCCAGCCCCAGCCAAGCCCCCTCCTGCTCAGACTTCAGACTGCAGAGTGCTGGGGGTAAAAGGCTGCTGCAGACCTGACTTTGCATGTGCCTCCTTTTCAGAGAAGTCCTTGGCTGGCACAAAGCTGGCCTTACAACCACTGTGCCTGGTTTCTGCCAGGTGGGAGGAGGCAGTGACTTTGCATCACTGTCCAGCAGATGCAGAGCTACCCCACATTCACTCAAGGTACTGGAACAGAATGTCTTTGGCTGTTCTGTACCAAAGGGAATGGAAATCTGTAGTTCAGTTAGGCTGAAGGAGTGTTTTAGGCTGTCTTGAGACTCTTAGGTATTTTTTTAGGTGTTCTTCAGGCTAAAGCACTGTTGGACTGCATCTGCTAGAGCTACTTCGTGCACTGTGGTATATCAGCTGTAGTGGTAAATCATATTTAGTAACACACAGTTAGAAGGACTCTAGGAGTTAGTGTACTTTCCTGAGTGCTGTCAAGTAACTTGTGCTAGCCCAAAAGAGTTGTTCAGGCACTGAGATCTGACCGTACCTCAGTCCCATTCCAGGAGAAACAAATAACTTTTAACGTGTGACTAATAGAAGGTGTTTTTTCATCTCTCTTTTCAAAGCCCTGCTTGACAATATTCAGCAAAATCTGTGTATGTTTTAAATTAAAAACAGCAGCTGAGTCCAACTGGTGTTTTGTGCTTGGAGCTAGTGACAGGAAAACAAAGGTGGATTCGTTAGGTGACAGGGTCTGAATTCTCTGGTCTGCTAGTCCACTTAGTGCTGCTTACTGAAACTGCTGGAGATTCCCATCAAACAATTCCCTGTGGAGCCACAGCGTTGCCTATTGTCTCAGCCCATAGCACAACCAACAGAAGATGATGTATATGGCACAGTCTTTGATTATCCCCAAATGCTAGATGTTGGGGCTAGGAAAACTGAGGAGATGCTAGGATAGTCCCTGCAGAAGGGCAAACTGGATATTCACGCTTTTTTAAAATTTTTGTTTCTTTCTCACCTGTGTGTTCTCTGCAGAGCTCAGAAACTCAGTGTAATGAACGATTTAACCTTAGAGTGTCCATTCAGTCTGTCATGTTGAATAACCACTAACACTTTATTCTTCAAGAAACTGATCTTTTTTCTCCCAACGCACTCTCTTGTCTTCATAGTCTCCTGTTGGAATTTTACTTCTTTTGCTAGGATTTAAATCTACCTAGTGGTTTTAGGTGTTTTGGACCTCTGTTGTGAAAAATAGTGTCTTGCATCTTTGCCTCCTGTGTCCCCTTAATGATTTTAAAAGTCTCACTGGTACAATCTCCTTTAGATAGCAATTTCCCACCTTGAAGACTATTGTCTCCCTACTCTGAGTGTCCCCTCCTGTGCTCAGGAGTTGCCTTTCCTTCTTTACTCCTTCCCAAATCTGTTGGATTCTTTTCCAGGTGGGGCAATCAGAACCACCTGCAGTACTCCAGACTTGGATGTGCTGTGACTTTGTCATAATTACGTTTTCCTGTGTTTATTGGCACTGTATTCCCAGTCACCTATCGCTGAACAAGTCTCAAGGATTTTTAGTAGGGTAGTCTTAATGTTTGCTCTCATGTGCAGACAATGATCCTTCTGTTGTTCCTGCTATATCGACAGTGAAGGCAATAGAATGAATGCAAAAATTTCCTTCTTGTTTGTTACTTCTGTCAATTGATGCCAAGGTTGTCACAGTAAAAGTCTTAACTTATGCTCCAGGCACAATCATGTCACTGACATCAGTGCCAAACTAGATTGTGATGGCAACTACTTCTCTTTTTGTTTCTTTTCCTTTAATTTGGTGATGGTCATCATCATTCTGCTGATTTCTGTGTTTTCTAGCTGAGATCCTAGTTGTAGGATCAGCTCCAGCATTCACCTTGCACATCACTAGTCAAGTCATTGTGGAAGTGAAACAGTAATTGTTCTTATTCCTTTTTTGGGGGTTGTGTCTAGCTGTGACTGAAGCTGGTTTTGCTGCAGTTTGAATTCAGTAGGACTTTTACCCAGACTCAGACCAGTAGAATAGAGGAAGTCTTGGTCTGAGCTTGTTTTCAGTTCAAATTTGGCTTTCTGGAGGGATAAACCCCATAAGGTTTCTGCCCAGTCCCCTCTATCCACCTCTGTTGAGCGCTTGATGTCTTTCCAATGTTATCACTGCCTCTCTCCCCTCCCCAAAGTGCTGCCTTCTCTCTCTCTCTCTCTCTCTCTGCTCTGTCACATTCAAATGGACTAATTGGTGAAAGAGGGCAGCAGAGATCCTTTTTAATAGTGTGTCTGCCTCAGCTATGAAGAGGAGAGCTCCTAAGCAGAGCTTAGGAGGTGTTTGTGAGCAGCCCAGTGCAGGGCTGGGGGGGATGCCTGTGCTGATTCCAAGGGAGGAAGTGTGAGGATGAAGAAGGGTGCAGCACAAGGCAGAGATGCTCATGCGTACCTGTGAAACCAAGTTAGCAAAAAGCTGGGTCAGTCCTTAATTAAGAACAGGCCTCGGAATCGTGTTGATGATAGAGCAAATGGGATGCAGTCCCAGAATGCATGAAATATTCAGGTCTAAATGTGTGTATGTGTTCTATAGGTGTGCCAAGCCAAAAATGATGTTCAGTGGTCTTCTCTAACCCAACAGGTTTTCTGAATGTGAAGGTAAACGTGACCTAAAAGAGGAGGAAGTGTGAATTATGTTGGAGAGAAAGCATTGAATCCCCTCCCCTCGCTCCCAAGGGATTCCTTTCCAATTCCATGGAATTCAGAATCCATTAAAAGCTGGTCTGGAAGGTGTCCCTCCCATGTGTGGGGAGTTACAACAGTCGAGGTAGACTGGATGGATGATATCCTGTGGCACGTTTTCCCAAACCATTCTGAGGGGCAATCAGTGATGGAGGTTATGTAACTCCTTGTGTCAGTTCTTTCTGGTGCTTCTTTGTGTTTGCTCTAGTCCTTACCTTTTATATTTGTGTCTTGAACCTTCCAGAAACTTCATCCCACTGCTGCTCAGCTGCATTCAGTCTTGGAATGGATGCAGGGTTCATGTGAAGCCCTACTGACACTGCAGAGAGCAGAGGGGTCATTCTGTGTGTATTCAAGGCTGTATACCCTGTTTATCTATTCCAGCATTGTATTTTGCCTTTTCTCAACAGCAGAGCAATGTTCACTCTGATCCAGTAACCCTTGCACATGTTTCTGGAGAACTGCTGTTTGGCCACATGCTTCCTGTGCTTAAACAGTTAAATACTCCAACATTACTTTGTACTTGTACTGCTTATACTGGTTTAATTTTGCCCCTTTTTATTTTTTTCTGTCTGTTTCTCTGATTTGTCAAAGGCATTTGAATCTTCTCCCTTTAGCTCTCTGCTACTCTGAAGCGGGCTAAACCTGGTACAAACAAGTTTTTCTCTTCCTTCATTTTAAATTGGGTTGTCAAATCATAATTCATCTTTTTACACCACGAGCAGCTGATGCACATTGTTCTGTAGATCCCATTGTCCATGTAACCTTAAAGGAAAATTTTTACTGCTTTGTTGGTGTCTTTACCTCTTCCTGCAGGAAATAAACCTGGAATTTTAGGGCCAGAGGGCAGTTTTTCACATTGAAACTGTCATGATTAATTTGCTGTTTTATTTGTTTCTAAGTCAGATCATAATGACAATGTGGCATTTTTCATTAACAGTGTATCTTCCTGTCCGAAAATTCATATGAGAGTGAAAAGTGGCTCCCTAGAAAACTTCACCCACACCCTTGACTGTCTTTCTCAGACATTTTTTAGTTCAGAGATTTACTTAACCTCCACTCCCCTCCTGCCCTCCTTTCTAGCAGTGTCAATACTTTATGAGAGATCTAGATGGCACAGGTACTCCTTGAAAGTTCCTGGTCGAGCACCTAAAAATATTTAAGCAATATGACACAAGAGGCAGTGCATTTCTGAGCAATCATTGCACATCTCACACAGCAGTTTAAGGGCAGCAGCCAAAGGCCTGTAAGCAGCCCCCAAATGTCTGAGTACTTGAAAAGGGCACAGACTTGCTGTGAAGAACAGTAATAGAGACAAGAAAATGAGAGGATGGAGGCAGCCTAGACAAGAAGATTTACAGAGTGTTGTAGAAATAAATACACTGCCAACAGCTTGTCACATGTTCCATTCACGCGTTTACTGAACTCTGCAGAAATAGATGTGTTTAATCAAAGAAGTGGAACTTTTTAAGATCAGTTGGCAAGTGAACCTTTGCCAGATTTGTTTTCTGGACATAAAGTTATGTCTGTAGCAGGGTGGAAAATATTCCTTGATTCAAAGATTTACAGCAAGGATGAATTTACCAGTGAGGTAGATATTACACCAGAGTTTCACATGTATAATCCGAAGATTATCTGTCTGAAAATGAAACTTCTAAACTTTGATTCTGAAGTTTTGTGGGCCTTATAAATGATCTATTTGGCATAGAGGTGTTTAGCCCAGAGCACCTTTCTCAGAGTAGTCCTACTGCATCTGTTTCCCCATAGCTGGTTTAACCCAAAAGTGAGAACCTCTTTTAGTGGAATAGTACTTTTAAATGAGAGTGCTGATCTGGAGTGCATGAAAATATGATAATTCTCAAGTTATTGCCTCTCCTGGATTTTCATATTCAGTAGCTCCCACACTTCTCTGCAGCAGCACTGATGACCAAAGACCTAAATTCTGATTGCTGTGGACTTGGTGCTAACATTCATTGATGAAAATAGGCTCAGGGCCAAGAGTCCTATGTGAATATTTGCAATTCCTGTTAACCTCAGCAGTGCATAGCACACATTAAAATTACTTCAGAGACCTTCACCATCTTTTCAATTAAATTACTTACCTGTAATCTGGTCATTAGTGGTGTTCCCCAGTGGTGTTCCCCAAGGCTCAGTATTGGGCCCAGTCCTGTTTAATATTTCTATCAATGATCTGGATGAGAGGATTGAGTGTATCCTCTGTAAATTCATGGACAACAACAAGCTGGGTGAGAGTGTCAATCTGCCGGAGGGCAGGAGGGCTCTGCAGAGGGGTCTGGGAGGCTGGAGGAATGGGTCGAGGCCAGTGGTGTGAACTTCAACAAGGTCAAGTGCCAGTTCCTACACTTTGGCCACAGCAACCCCCTGCAGCACTAAAGGCTGGGAGTTGAGTGGCTGGAAAGTGGCCCAGCAGCAAAGGACCTGCACGTGCTGGTCAACAGTAGCTGAACATGACCCACTGTGTTCCCAGGTGGCCTGGAAGGCCAATGGCATCCTGGCCTCTATCAGGAATAGTGTGGCCACCAGGACCAGGAAAGTTCTGGGCCCCTTAATTCAGGAAGGACATTGAGGTGCTGGAGTGAGTCCAGAGCAGAGCAGAGCAGGTGAAGGGTCTAGATGGTAAATCTTATAAGGAGTGTTTGAGGGAGCTGGAGTTGTTTAGCCTGGAGAAAAGGAGGCTTTGGGAAGACCTTATCACTCTCTACAACTACCTGAAAGGAGGTGGTAGCCAGGTGGAAGTTGACCTCTTCTCCCAGGCCACAAATGACAAGACAAGAGGACAGAGTCTTAAGCTGCACCAAGGGATGTTCAGACTGGACATCAGGAAGAATTTATTCACAGAAAGGGCTGTGAATAGACTGGGCTGTTAAACACTGGAATAGACTGCCCATGGAGATGGTGGATCACCATCCCTGGAGGTGTTCAAGAAACGCCTGAACATGGCGCTTAGAGCTGTGGTCTAGTCGACATGGTGGTGATCAAAGGTTGGACTCGATGCTCTCTGAGGGTTTTTCCAACCCAAATGGTTCTGTGATTCTGTGTAATGATGCCATATTAAATGTTAATGTCCTCTGCTCCTTTTTATTGGGTGTTATTCACCATCTATTATCTTTCTCCAGTTTTCAGATTTCTGTCTCTGTATTTTCATGTATAAAGATTAAGTAATAATCAGAATCTCCACAGAAATACCAACAGAATAAAAGCTACTGTATTTCTTTAGACCAAAGGCTCAGCAAATCCAGTGTCCCCTTCCCATTGATAGCTGCAAATGGATACTTAGAGAAGATTGTGTGTATGACAGTTCCTTTTCAACACCCTCCCAGTCCTCTAGTACTTTCTAACCAAAGAATTGCTTGATCCTTGTGTGGTGTGTACATGTGTAGTTTTCACCTTGAACCCTTGTGAATATTTTATAATCCCAGCATCCTTTGTTAAGGAGTTCTCCAGGTAGCTCTTTATAGAACAGAGGTGTTACATATCCTTTTGTGTGTTTTAAATTTTGCTTCCCAAGCTTTATTTGATGACGCTTTTCTCTAGTATTGGAAGATTTGGTAAAGTCCTTCCCCTCAATCTTCTTGAGGCTACGTGCAGTAGTTTAGGCTCTTACCATGTCCAAAGTAATTTCTTTTGCTAGATTGAAAAGTCACAGCACATTCTATTTTGCATAGAAATATTGTTCAATGTGCAAGTGGATGTGGATGAAATCTAGCTTTCTGCCTGTGGTGGATGACAGGTGACTGAACCTTGTATGAAGGCTGCTGCAAAGGAGGTAGCTGAATCCAAGTTTCATTCATCCTTGTGTCTGTCCACTCTGAGCAACTAATTTCTGGAATTAATGAAGTGTTTGCTGTTCTTTCCCATAACTTCATCATAGAGTTTGTTGTTGACCAGTTCTCCAGCACAGAAGCTGAGTATTTTGTTTCTGTTGTGTTCCTGCCTTGAGCTGGTGTAGCGGAATGAATCGTGGGCAGTTAGTTCTTGGGCTGATATTAATCAGCACAGCCCTGTTATTTCAGAAAAGCAGTGCAGCTGAGTTAGCCAAGTCTTTTGATGTGTATGGGAACTGCTTAGTTTCCTATCATAAAAGTGGTTAAGTGTGTGCCTGACTTTAGGCATCTTCCAAAGAATCATGCTGAACAGGACTTGATGCAATAAACCTTCTCCACAACACAATATTCTTTCTCTGATGTTTCAGTATATGCAGTAGTCAGAATGTTTGCACATGCTGTATTATTATTATAACCCCCAGTGAACTTGTCTCCCCAGCTGGAGCTCAGATATACAAGATAAAGTTAATTGGGCTCCCTTTCAAATGGAGAATTTAGACCTCCTTCCGGCTTTTCAGGTAGAGGAACGTGTTTTGGACTGTTGTTATCTCTCCCTCCTCCCTTGGGCAATGCTAAGTCAAATACTGTAAACTGATAAACGTTATTCTAACATTGGTAACACTTGTATAAACTCTAGTGCCGTTCCCTTCTTAACACCTCCCACTTCCTTGCATCCGTGTAAATTCTTTGCCCCAGCGTGGTGCACAAAGGTCCGATACGGATCGTGTAACACACCCAATACAATGAACGCTTTCTTTCCGTCTTTGCTGGACTCTGGAACTCTTTTGCTTTCCTTCTGTTCAGCGCTGAAGCCCAGGCCAGCTTGCCAGTGATTTATTGGGTATTCAGGGTTTCCAGTGATTTCCATTTTCCATCTTCCCTTGAAGGCATTCGTGCTGCTTCAGAAAGATGTGGTATTTGGCTTAAATGTGAAATATTCTTTGCAGTGATTTGACTTCTGAATTCAATCGTCTTACCTTCTTCATAGGAGTTTTAAAAGCAGTACTAGCTGGATTTGGGCTTTAGAAACAACAAAGGGAAAGTTTCTATTTGGAAATATATAAAATACCTAATGGTTTTGGTTTATTTTTTCTTTGCTCTGGAAAGAGAGAAAGAAATCTTGGTGTGATTGACCTTGATGAATTCATTTGGAATATACAATGAAGTCCACCTTTTCATAGTTACTCATCTAATTGGAAGATGCTCTTTTCCTTCTGCTTAAGATGTAGGCAACAAGGGAGAACCCACTCTTCCCTTCCATACATAATCATTAATGAAGGATCAGCTTTTCTTTTTAGGAGTATTTCTGGGAATATTTATGAAGATATTGCATCCTTTGGTTATAAAGCAAGACCAGACTATTCCTTTCTCTCTCCCTGCTCACAGTTCATTTCCAGGTTGGTTGAATGAAAGTTGTCATTTAGCCTTTGGTTTGGAGAGGCCCAGGATACTTGTTTAAAGGGATTCACCAGCAACCCCTAAGTCTTGTCTTTCTAAATCTGCCCATAATGATGTGTTGGGAGGTCCTCTGCACACTTCAGGCAGTCAACCAGAAGCAAAGTATCCATCCTAAGAAGTTCTAGATTCTTAGGAGCATAAATTAGAGCTTCCTGCTGTTGTAATTAAAATAAATTTGGTTCTTCAGCTGGCTGGGTGTCTGCAGGGCACACTCCCCTTTGTCTGGAAGGTCCAGCTGACCCCAGGATTTTTATCTACTGGGGAAGTAATGTAGGCATCACTGAGGCTGTGCTTCCCTTTCCCTTCTGCTGAGGTGTGTCTTGCCTACAGGCACTGCATGCACAGTTGGAGGATGATTTACACATTCCCTGAGAGAATAAGAGACCAAAATGACAATGGCATAAGGTTTCAAGCCTCTGAGATGCTGGCATCTTCATAGGACTGGCAGTCCTCCCTCTGTGCCTGAAATCTCCCAAACACAAATTGGTTTGGTCTCTGCTCCTGAAAAATGTTACAAAGAAGTATCTTCCATGTGTGACAACTAGTGCCCTGGGTAAGACTGTAAGGTCAAGTTAGCTGCTGGGGGACCTGATCTTGCAGTCCAGAGTGGTTCAGTCCCTTGTTTTGTATTGTACTGTCAATAGACTCTTGAGCATGGAGGAGAGGGGTAGCCGGAGAAGGTGGAAGTTAGTACCATGGAGTGGCATCTGCTTTTATTGTGAATCCAACAGCACTGAAATTAAACCACATGAGAACATGATTCTTCCTGCATGCTGGTCCACCCACTGCAGATCCATTGGCTTTCTTCAGCCTCCTGGCTCAAGGGAATGAAAAGATCTCTTCAGGTGCAATGACAGTTTGTTTTATTTAGCTCTAACATCATCTGGCCCAAGGTGAATATCTAAAATCCATCAGACAGGATCACTTGTAGTATTTAATAAAGCTGTTGAACTTAAGCTCTTATGAAACCTATAAAGCAGTTTGTCTTTCTTTTAATATCATTGTTGCATGCTATAATTTTAATTGCAATATTCTTTCTTGTGAGGGTTTTAAGGATTACTTCTTGAGAGGTGTTGGAAAGGTGAGAATGATAATTAAATCTTATCTCAAGTGTAATTTTATGGTTATATTGTACTATTCCTCAGAAGTATGGTTTTGAAATTGTTGTGGACTGTGAGCAAATCTCTGGGGCATAACTGAGAAGAAAGTGCTAAAACATGACTCTTCAACCCAATTATTTTTATGTCTGCATTGGAATGAATTTTCAGCTTCTGGAACTTCTTTGATCGTTTCACTAGTGTCATTAAGTAATTACAGTAAAAGAAATAGTCCTATCCTTAAATATTGCTATGTTTGTCACAAATTGTTGGAAGCCAGAGAGCTGAAAGGATTCTGTCTGAATTCCCAGAACCAAAACTTTCTGTGTGTGTACAACTACAGACTCGCAAAGGCATCTGAAATGTCCTGTACAGTGACTTCAGCTCTGAGCATGACTTATTCCTTCTTGGTGTTCCAGTTAGAATTATTTTATTTTTCAGATAAGTTTATTCTCAGCTATCCCAAAAGAGGAATGGAAATCCAGTTTTGTGGTTATTGAAATTATTTGCAAGTCTGGATGAAATTCAGATGATAGTTTGGGCTGAGTAGAAGGACAAAATCCCAAGAAAGTGTAAAGGAAATCTTTTAATATTGATCTAAATGAAACTTACTTTCCTTTTAATAACATTTCTCATTCTTAAAGAGTATATTGTTTTTAAAATACTTTCTGGTGCAGTATGACACTTTTATTCTACCCTCAAAAGATTTTCTTATTTATCAAATTTTTGCCAAGAAAAATTTGATTTCTGGTCATCCTGAGCCCGTGCATTTTAAAACTTTCTTTCATATTCATATAGCTGTAGTTAAATTTGCAAGGTTAGATCCTGGGAATAATTAAATGAAAGGGAGAATCGGAGGGCATTGCTTCTGCAGAAGCTTCTCACAGCATGGAGCTTGCCTCAGATCAGGCAGTTTGTTAGTTCATGCTTGTGCCCAGTTGGACCTTGAGCCAAATCTACCCTGAAGCCCATCCACCCCACAGTCCTGATGGTGTCACTTCTCTGTGGGTGACCTGGAGCCAACATTCATGACCAGGCTCAAGCATTTTTCTGTGTGCAGATCTGCAGGGGCAATTTAAAAGCTGAGGTTAAAAGAATGACTGAGCCCAGAAAATCCATCTGCAGCTCTTGACCAGAGCAGGACTTTTGGAGAGGGATTACCAGCAGCATAACCTCTGTCTTGCTGTGAAGGAACTGTACAGGAACTGGCAAAGGTGGATGGTAAATCTCAGATTCTGATCCTAGAAATAATAGCTAGCCAGAGGCTTACTGGTTTCAGACTCAGCCCCGGGTGTCATTCTTCTGAGAGCAGGAGGAAACTTTGTGTTTTGGAAGGATTCTGATTGCACAGGGTGTAGTACAAGTACCTGAGTGTGAGCTCTGCCTGATTAGGTCCCAGGTATATTTGGAGAGGCAAAACCCCAGGAATAATTCCTACACTGCTATGTATGCTTTGCACAGAGAACAGGAAACAAACCAAATGTTTCTCCTAATCATATTTAAGCATAATATTACGTTTTCATCAAAAGCTCATGTGGAATGTAATTTCTTTTATTCTAACTTTTCTCCTGTGTATTTTAGACACTCTCAAGATTATACTTACTGTCAAAGTGCTTTACAAATCTGGGGAGTTTTACGTTATTTTTTTTCTAAAAGATTTTTGAAATTTTGTGTGGCTAACTCGTATTTTTTAAAACTTCCTAATGAAATCTAGGTCTAGGCAGAGGTTGATTTTGTAGACATTAGGCCATATTTCTTTTCCCCTCTTTGCAATCTCACAATTGCATGACTTCTCCCTGACACATTCATAAGGAGAAAAGAGCACATTCCCACCCTCTTGCTTTAAAATGTATCCAGGAGATAATATGAAAGGCTTTATAGTCCTAATGATTTTTTTTCCCCCTAATGTTTATTTTAAAAAGTGTTCCTCTGCAGGGGGTTGATCCAAAGCCCATTGAAGTCAGTGGGAATTTTTCCATAGAATTCAATGAAGTTTGGATCTGGTCCTTAGATAGCTCCAGGAGGTAGCCTGCTCATTTTTTGCAGCTGTCCTTGGGGGTGTTGGAGGAGAGCTGCTGCACTGGCAAGTCCGTCCAGTGTGGAACATGCTATTGATTATAAAGCATAACTCCTGCAAAATTTCAGCTGGAAGGGAGTGGGAGGTTCCGCGTAATAATCAATAGCACAATATGAGACTCTATCAAGGAACTGGCTTTTTAACAAACACTTTTAAAACAACAAAGGAGATGAGATGGTTTTCATTTAAAGGGCGAACTCCCCTTTATTCTTGGGATTCCAGGCAGATTAGCCCTGGTATGTTCTCGAGTCCATGTTGCTTTCTGTTCTCTTTGCAAAAGCAGTACATGGAATACCCGCCTTCTAAAACGTAGCAGTTAAATTACACCTTCTTGTTTGCCTTGTAAAGCTGCTGAGCATCTTGTGAGTGAGAGAGGTTGCAAAAGACAGAAGAGGAGAGTTTTGAGGGGAGCAAGTTGAAGAAGGTGATGGACCTGCTTCTTCCAGTTCTATGTTTTCACAGCACCTAGTGGCATGAAAGTCCTCTGTGACTCCAGTTTCATGTCTGTACCACTGCTTATTTGTTCAGTGTTTGCTTAAGTGTGTTAATGAAGGTAGATTCATAAGAACAGACAGTACATGTGCACTTGTAGGGGGCATTAAGTTAAAAATCCTAATTTGGACCCAACTTTAACCTTGACAGAGATGCTTGGGCTCATTCTGCTCATGGCAGCTCCCATGCACATTCCTGTCAAAGCAAATCTCTGTAAGAGTTTGCACGGAGCAGCTGAGTGCAGAGGTTTACCAGCTGGATGTAGCCAGATCTCTGTGCTTGCAAGGAGTCCCATGAAATTTTGCCTTTTTTGAGATGCTGCTCAAGTTCAGCACCAGGTATGTAGCCGAGGGCAGAGCATGTCTTTGTAGAAATGTATTCTTCCACCTTATCCCAAGTGTCAAATGCATATTGTGGTTGTGGTGCCCTTGACAGTAGAACTGTAATTAGTTAAGCGCAGTGGTGGTTCCATCCAACACAGGGTGAAAAAAACCCCTTGTTTTTCACTGCACTAGTCATTTGGTATTGAAATGCAATCACACAGGGCAGTGGATTTTTTCTCTTTTGCCCTGCTCATGAAAATACATAACAAAGGCCCCCAAACATCTGGGTCCTGATGTTAAGGCGAGATGGGAAACTAAGGCTAAACAGTAATAAGAAGGTAAATTCTCAATGGTGATAACCTTCCAGAAATCAATTATATAAAACACAATATTCAGAGAAGGCCATAATTCAGTTCCATCTAGTGCAGCTGTTTGTCTCAGATGGTGGGAGATAGTGTGGGGCAGGGCAGAGCGTGAGCAGTGGGTGAGCAAATGCTTCCTGTACGGGTTCTCCTAACCTACACAAGCTGGTTGCAATGGGGTTTCCTGAAGTGCTAGCCTTTATTTAAAACTCAGCAGCAGGGAGTTTTTGTCCCTTTGTGTCCTCTGCCATAACTTTTCTATTCCTCCTTTTCTTGTTAGTGTTGATGGTGTCCTGGGGCAGGACCACCAAGGTGAGAGTCTCTCTTTCATCTTATACCACTCCCTTTGAAGTTCATTTGGCATCCCTCAGTTCAGGGTTGGAAAAGACTGACCATCCTGGTCACTGACTTCATGACAAAATTTTATCTCTTTTTCCAAATATGTAAATGTCTGAAAATTGGGAATTGGAAAGACCAAGTTTAACAATTTTACATTTGTATGTAGGCTAGCTTTGAAACAAAGCCATCATTTTGAAATATTAGTGATTCTATTTACAGAAAACTGTAGTATCGATGTAGTAACTTGTACTTTTGGACTAAAGAAGTTTCCTGTAGCTTAAAGTAATTTTCTTTCTGAAATTTAGCCCTTGGGAGTTTATCTAGTTTTGACTGAGAAACTCTTAAGATCCTTATTACTGTCATTTTTTTCTCATCTGATAGAAAGATTGTCCCATTTTATTAATGTTCTTATTTTTCATGGCAACATTATATACAATAGATTTGTTTGTATCTGTTTTGTATTTCTGCTTCTTCAGTCACCCAGCCTTCCATAGCAAATGTCAAATTCCTCCAAATGTTCAAAATATTTCTTCTCCTCCTCTCCCTCTTTTTTTGGCTTGGGTAGAAATTGAATAGAGCTGATTGATGGTTGCGGGGGAGAGAGGGGATAGGAGAAGGGACTGTGTGAAACCTCTAATTACTTTAATCCCTTTTCACATAAAATTGGAGAAAAAAAAAGACATTAATTCCCAAATGCAAAATGAAGAAAGTCACTGGCTCAGAAGCAGCAAAACTGCCTGCAGGGCTCTGGGGGGATGGATGCAGGAGGCTGGCTTGGCCTGGTGCTCCACCAGTGGTGTGGTGGGATGGTCCTGGGTGGTAAAACACTTGAGGAACCGCTTTTGGGGGACTGGTGGTGTTTTCGTGCTGGTCACTGATTGACATTTATTTATTAGAGATAGGCTTGATACTTGGGGCAGGGGAATACAGATAGATAAGCAGAGGTTCTGGACCGCATTCTAGGTTGAAGGTCACCTGAGGAGCTGCAGCAATGGTTGAAACAACGCTTCCTGTGGCCGTGTGTGTGCTGTAAGTCCCAGTGATGACACCTGTGCAGATGCTGAGGAACAGATGTTGGTCAGTGGGGTAAAATGTTCCCCCAGTGAGGAGGGGATGGGGTGCTGCAGTACTTCTGAAGGCCTTATACACCTTCTACATCTCTGCTCTGCAGCTGAGAGGGCACATGTTGTGCTCCCTTGATGTTGCTTGGTTTTAACATCTGCACTGGCAGTATGACCTATGTGTGTATGACAAACCACATTTATTGTATGCCTGCATGTGTATACACATATCTGGTGCATGTATATAGTAGCTAAATGTACAGTATGTTTTGGATTTAGCCTTTGTCTTAATTTGTTTCCTTATCACATGTAACTCTCAGTTCTTATACATTCTTGGCACAGCTCACTATGTTTTTATTTCCAGTAGATGAGTCTTTCCCACCATCACTGTGAGGTGTGAAGGATCAGTGCTTTCAGTTGTGTTTAAATGGATTTAGTGAGCCAGTTGGCATTGACCGTTCTAGAAGTGTGATACATATTTACTTATACCTATAGATACATTTAAATCTCACTCATAAAACCATTTCCCCCTCTGTTGAAGACATAAATGCTTTCTCTCTTTTCATCAATAGCTCTACAAAAGAAGGAAATTTATATTTAATGAGGGCCTGTCTCCTGGTGTTTACAAATTCCTCTGTGACGAGACTACAGCACTAGCACATGGAGACATTTATACTCTAATAGGATTTACCTTTACAAATATCTGAAAACCTTTTAAAGCAGAGATTAAATTGTTTAGCTCAATATTTAATCTGTTACTTCCTCTTTAAAGATGCCCAGTGGAATTTGTCATACACTGAGCTGATAACACGTAATATTGATCAGTCATAAACATAAAACAGAGAAATCTCAGGAAGTCTTCTGCAATCCTTTTCTTTTTAATTAAATTTTGATCTGAACTGCTTTTGATTAATTTTCTTATTTGTAAGTATGTGAATTCTGGGGGCCAGCAAGTTTCTTAAGTTGCCTGGCATTGGTCTCTGGTGAGTGGCTCAGCTCAGGAACAGTATGATTGCATTTTTATGGTTTTCAGATATTTAATAGCTTCTTCCTGTCATTTTCTGAATGAGTGAATAAGGTTTAGCCCTCTGGGAGCCAGCGCAGCATCGGAGAGTGGAGAAAATGACTCGAATCTGTGTACTTGACTGATTGCCTTAGTCTTAATTGTTCTCTTAATTAGCTGCAGTAGCAACTGCATCTGGGGAGAGATCACAGTATTGGTAAACAGCTCCACCTTGGAGCCCTGTGTAATGCCTTTTGGAAACATGACAATGAGCTCTGTATCTCCGCTGAGACACAAACCTGCCAAATCTTCAGCCCCTGAAGTCTTTGGTCTCCTCATGTGATCTGTCACTCTCATCTGTGAGATGCAGGCCCCCAACTGTTTGTTCTTAAACAAATTAAGCTTTAATATGCCAAAAGCCAGCTTTATTGAGCAGAATAAGGGAAGAGGAAAACAAAAGAGTGTTGGTGGAGGGTTGTTCAGACAACTTGAGGGTGTTACCCAGATTAGAAGAGGGAGACAGATGTGCTTTGGGGGGAGTCAAGGCAGGCTTGAAACGTTTTATGGTGGGAAACCCAGGCAGTCTGAGGTCAGAGAAGATGTCGAGTGTCAAAGCAACCTTCTTCCTGTGGGGGTCAGTTCAAGCCATCAGTGAGAACTCCCGGTGCAGCCCAGCCATGGGCTCCAAAGGGAGTTATTTGGCACGTCTGTTGAATGAAAAATACTGTGTGGTGGTGGAATTGCCCACCAGTCCAGCTTCATTTCCCATCAGCTCAGTGACTCTCTCTGAACTAAGCTGAGACTTGTAAGGAGAGGGATGAGGTTTAAGGTTGCATTAAGATTTGTGTCATTTAATTTCTTCTTCAGCTTTGTAACTGTAGTCTTGCTACAGTACAGAATGTGCAAAATTAGGCATGGTGGATCACTAAAGCTGGTGAGTTTTAACAGTATCTGGTAATTTTTAGGAGTTTTCACTGCTTAGTACCTGGCTCGAGATAAAGCCATCCATTTAAACAGAGATTAAAATGGGTTTTATTCATCACTGCATCCACACTGTGAGTGCCTATTACAGTGCCTATGGCATTCCAGGCAACATGGCACTGGCAATAAAAAGTGTGAATTAATGGGATTTCTAAGTCTGACTGAGACAGGTTTGGGTCTAGAGGCAGACAAGGACCAAAATGTTCTGCTATTTTTAACTAAATTATTCTTTCTTTAATCCTGCAAGCAAACAAACCTACAGTAATATTAAAATATTCCATTTTCAATAAACAGCATATTCCTTTTTGGGCTTATCTAAATGAAGAGAATACTAGTGGATTTTTTTTTGGTTTTGGTGCTGCAAAAAGGAAATGCACGGGAAGGCATGAAAATGTTTGTTGCAGTGTCTCACCTGAGTTTCAAAAGACTTATTTGTAAACTAGTGGGGATCTCTTTCTAAAGTGCCATCAGTGCCAGAAGTTAGGTGTTTTCTACATCTCACAGAGGTTTAGCTCAGAGCATTGTCATTTGATTAATATTATGACGGAAAACTGATTATTATCAAGATTACGCTTAGTCTACACAGCTGACCTTATCCCTATTTAGCAAGAATTTGTGATTATTTTGCATTGTAGTGGTGTTGGATTTGCATCATTCCTCCTGCAGCAATCTTTTAGATATCCCTCCTCTGGAAGCTTTTCTGTGCAGAGTTACCCTTTGTAGCTCTAAAGCTTCTATTGAACCCCTTACTGAACTTTAGCTGTGAAAGGAAGGCAGATTCAGGCGAATAATGAGCAGATAATGTGTATGGGATAAAAAAGGCCGTTTAGCCAGGTTTGTAGTAGTTAATTCTGAAATTAGTAGTGAAGGTTAAACTACATTTTATTATATTAGGGGCAATAAAATTCTGTAGGGAACTATGGATGCTGGAATCCAGTATCAGCAGTGGTTGAAGTTTTATGGCAAATCAACTATCCTTTGAAAAAAAGCAGAAATTAAATCTAGGTAGCAAATGCAAGCTACCTTTATTCTAAGCCTGGCTTTACTATTTTTAAATTCTTATGGAAAACTGAAAGGGCAAATCAGATGTTTAAAAATAATATTATTGATGTGAAAAAAATGAATGCACTCACTGTAACTGTAGCAAGTATCTGTCTTGCTGTTCTGTGAGCAACATAAGCATGAAAACCATTTGCAGCTGCAACAGAGAGATGTGAGGTAAGAGGACATTCAACAGGGCATTCGAATTTGGAGAAAGGTGGCTCTAAATGGATTGTCCTTCCCTTTTTCTGCTTAGCCCTTTGGATCAAACACAGGACAGACGTAGAGGTGAGAGGCACTGAAAGAATATATAAAGTGGATTCTATGCCAGGACTCTGAGATGAAGTTTAGTTAGAGAGGATGTGTAGAAAAACATCCAATTCTGTTTTTTACTAAAAACCCCCAACAAAAATTTTAAGTGCTTCCTCCTGATATAGGCACCCAGTTATTTCTATGTGTACTCACTTCTGGAAGACACTTATGTCAGCTCATTCTCTGGTGATGACTAATGAAAATATTAATACTCTGCTGTTTAAACCAAACCAAAACCCTAAGAGCCAGTGAGCAGACTGTTACCACAACTGTACTAGTATAAATCCGGAGTTACCTCCACTAAGTAAAAGTAGCGATTTTTGGGGAAACTTTCAACAAGATCATAAAGTGATCTAATGCAAATACTAGTTTTAAAAGCCTTAGTTAAAAGCCATGGATTACTGAGTAGTATGTTCTAAGGGCAAAACAGAATTAGCAGCAATATACCTTACTCTAAGTTTTCAATTTATAAAGGTTTACAATTTGCCACAGTGTTTTTAAGCTAACTTGGGCAAATTCAGCTTTGAATATAATTTGTCCAGAGGGGGTGAAGAAAGCTTTTGTTGGAAATAGACACTTGTGCTTATTAGAAGTTTTTTTTGATAAAGTGAAATTAAGAAATGGTTTACTGGAGGTGTCTTGTTGCTTGATTAGCTATGTGCCTTTCTTGTATCTCTATCTCAAGATGCCCCTTCGTGTTAAAGAGGATGATTCAGGAAAGGTTTGTCTGCCCTATGAAGCAAAAAGAGCAATCCCACAGCACTGCCTGTGCCTGACTAGTTTCCTGGTTTCCTCAAACCCTCTTTTGGATGTGGTTGTCTGTGCTGCTGATGGAGAATTATGTTATTAAACTCCACAGTGTTTGGAGACCTCAAGGGCCATAATCACAAAAAAAAAAAAAAATATTGACAGTCAACCCTTGATTATTGGGAATGCTAGCTATGTTATGAGCATAGCCATAGATTGTTTCCCTGCTGTGGTCTGGGAGCAGCAGACCCATGTTTTGTGGGTTGCTGTGCTCCCTGCTGTGGCTTTGGGGTGTGTTCAGGGATCCCCATGTGCCCCAGCAGCGTCATAGATGTTCTTTCTCTGTTGTGTGCTCATTGTATATCCTAAATAATAGATCATACAATTCACCCTATTCTTTTTCTAGATTATTCTACTATGTTATCCAATGTATTGAGAGTTTACTGTAGCTTAAGGTGACATTTTAAACCAGTGCACTAATCGTAAATGTTAGCTGTGAAGGTAGAAGGTGTAGGTTTATCAAGAAGGGAAGTTAAAAGCTGCTATTTGTAGTCTTGTTTTATAAACATGATGCTCATTCCTAGAAGTCCAATCCCATACTCTGGCTTTCAAGCTTGCTACTGGCTGTTCATCTTAAGCCCTGATTAGCCCAGTGTGTTTATTCTCCAGCCCAGAGAAGTTATCTTCCTTACAGACCAGGGCAACTGAGGCAAAATGAGAACAAATGACCTCTAAATTGCCAAGTTCATCCAGACAGTCTTGGAGGGCAGGGAATATCTTAAAGGGCATACTAAACAAATCAGTGTAAACCTCCTCTTTCCTCTCCCAGTTTTTAAAGAGAATAGAAGGCTGACCTTGTTCCCAAACTTGTTTTGCATTTTTTCTCATAAGTGATATAAATGCAGTTATAGTTGGATTTTCTGAGGCAGTCCATTAATTGCAGGTATCCAACATCCCCCTCATGTATCACTGTGATTCTAAAGTACCCCAGATTCACTTTATGGTAAAAAAAATTGGAATAGATTAGGGTTTAAATGGCCTCAATATCTTTCTGTCATGTGCTTGACTATTTCTAATAGGTAATGGATACATTTTATTTCACATCATAGCAATAGAATTAGGCAGATTTTTGGTTAATCTTCACAGTGATTAACCAAAAAAGAAAGATTCAGATCCAAGTGAATAGTTGATTCCCAATGAATAATTTATTCAATAAATTGTTTGTGCAGATTGCAGAATTCTCTGATTTATTTGCTGTAGGAAGTTGCTCACAAAGTTCTTCAATTAATAATTTATTGTTTGAAGATTGTTCATAAATACTTGGGTTTGTGCACTCGTGATTTGCAATTCATATTTTATAATTGTTAGTCTTTTTTAGCCTACTGCCTGGTTGGACAATCAGCTTTCCTAACTAATAAGTGTAACTTGTGAATATTGTAATACTACATTCAGGTGGAAGTAGACACGATGATTTTTTTGTTGTTTTGGGTTTTTTTACTTAAAATATGACATTTTCAATATTTGATAACTTGTGCTATTCATGTTCAAGGATCAAAGTTTGGATATGAATGCCTACTCATATATTCAATTTCCATGTGCATGTAACACTGAGGAAGGATGATACAAAAGGTCAGTCAAATCAAACCCCAAAATGACAGCAAAGGCAGCAAAAAAAAAGTTAGCAAATCTGCTTTGCTGCATTGAAATGCATAGTCATGGACAGGTTCCCCCCACCTGCCACTATCCATTCAGCTCTACAAGAATCATACTCAGGTCAGTATAAAAGTCTGTATTTGTCATTAATTCACATGTTGATAATAAAGGTGACTGAGGTTTTACTTAAGGCTTAGAGCTGAAGACATACTTGGTAACATACTGGCTTTGTAGTGACCTTTTTTCTGTCTGGAGATGAAAATCTGGCTTTGTTGAAGGTAACAGCAATCATCATGATTTTTGATTTTCTCTTAGATTTAAGAATGAAGACTGATTATTAAGGTGGTGTAATGGTTAAATTTACGTAACCTGCACAATCTGGATTCTGAGAATCCAGAGTGTTTTACTCAAATACTGATTATTACAAAGTTTTAAACATATGTTTAATGCCAGTACCTGGCAAAATTGTGCCAATCAGAGCCTATGGAGAAGAATTTTCCTTTTCTATGATCAAATCTCCTGGGTCTTTGAATGTCTCCAGACCAAATCTCAGTTCTGGTGGTGCTGATCAGAAGCCAGAATGCTGTGGTGAGATTTGGTGGGAAGAGGAGGTGTATTAAAAATTGTCTTAGTTGCTTGGAAAAGATCTCCTTGGATGTGTGCAAAAAGTAATTCTCACAATGGTTCTGATTAGCTTCCTACTAAACTAGAAGAAAAAGTGTAGCATCTTTTTTATATCCAAATTTGAATCCCTACTTGAATACTATTAATTTTAGACAAGAATGACTTAACCTACTAAAGTCAATCTTTATTTTGTCAAGATCTGATTTAACCCCCATAATAATTATATAAACAACTGTCCATTCTGGGCCGGATTCCATCCTTTAGTGAAGGTGCATTTGGGATATAACAACCCAGAGCTGTTCAGTGTAAATGTTCCTGCAATTCTGACCATTACTTTTTTTATTCCTGTTGACTTTCCATTGTGTTATCTTTGGAAGGGTATAATGTCAAAAGGTTTTAATATATATATATATATATATATATAATTTTAGTGATTATGTTATCAAAACCCCCCTGGGATATCCTTGCTTGTCTCTCCTTAACACACTACTTCCCCAGGCCCCCCTTCCCCTGCTCTCTCTGGTGTTTTCTCTGAGAGAGCAAAGTAAAAATTAAATAATAGTTGACATCATTTGGTTGGACTTGTGCTCAGATTCTCTCTATTATTCATGTGATCTTTCTTATTATTTTTCTTTTTCATTCACCGTTATATTTTATTTACTTTAACGAGCTGGATGCTGGGCTTCAGCCTGGGACTGTAGGGAGACCTGGCTTGCTTTCAAACTATTGTTTCGCTGTGGTTGAGATTAACGTCATCAGGATTTTCCTCTCTGTTATTTATTAAATCTTTTCTTTCCTTTCTCCCTCCCTCTCTCATGTGTGAGGAGTACCTTGGTGATGGCAATGAAATAGAAGCTGCACAAAAAATGGTGAATGCAGGTTTGGAGTCTTTCATTGCCACCTTTTTTTATGCTAAGTGTAGCAGATCTCCAATTTTACTTGTTCCTCTTTTCAAGTCTGAGTCAGCTTTTAGCAGAGGAAATACGTACATATAAGCGGGACTTGTGTGTAAATTCCCTAATTCTCATTTTCTGCAGGAATTTCTGGTCAGTGACACCTCTGTGCAGAGGTAGCCCTCGTTAAGCCAGTATATATATGTGGTGTTAGTAAAATAGTGACAGAGGACAATTAAAGGCCTCTGTATCTTGGCTGCAAAGGCCAGAATGGAATGGAATTGCCTTTGCAGATCTCAACTGCAGAGCAAGCATGTCTTTTGGTCAATGTGTTGAGCTACATGTGCACTTAGGGCTGGCTTAGATTCTCCCACCTGCCTTTTGCTGGCTCTAAGCACTCAAAGGTACCTATCCACTCAGAATTTTAGACAGAATTTAGGCTGTTGTGTTTTGGAGAAGGGTGTATAATTTCAGAGAAGGGAATATTTGAGCCTAGAGTTTGGTATTCATTGGATAGTTTTCATCTGAAAGAAATGTTTTCAGTGTGTCTGGAAAGGAGCGTCTCATTTTTTGGTTGATGGCCATGAAAATGAAGAGGATTTATACCAGGGAGTTCAGAAATATTTCAGTTTTACTTGGTCTGGAGATAGACTAGATGGATTAACAGCAAAAGGAAGCAGATGGGTTGACTGTAATAGCTGGAAAAAGGATTCTTTCCTTCAAGGGTCCTCTTTGGAAAGGTATCTGTCTGTTTTGGTTTTTTCTGTTTTCTAGGCAGGATTTACTGCATCAGCAGTCTTCAGCATTGTAATAAAAGGATGTGCTGAGACTGTAATGAAGTCCATGGCACAGTTTCTTTCCAAATGAACAAGTACTCAAAAGTTTTTGGGATTTTTTAGGCTGTTTATAACACGAGAAAATATTTGATTCTCAGGTGGGTTCCCACATTCCCAAGCTGTTTAAATCAAGGTTATTTTGCCTCCGTTTTTGAAGAATTTGATTCCTAGTGTATCTACTCAAGCACGTTCAGGGACATTGATACACATCCCCTTTTTCTGTTGAACTACCTTGCTATCTGAAATTTCAGTTGTTGTAGAAGATTATTTTGTATTTTGTTTGTATTTCCTCAGTGTTAGTCTTTATTCTTAACCCTCCTTGACCTCGGAAGATGTTTGTATTGATCCCAACATGTGGGTCTCACTGTGAAACTTAGGAGCTCAGAGCTGACCTCTAGGTGTCTGGTGACACTCATTCATTTTAGCACAAACAGGGCCTTGGATATCTGTTCTCATTTATCCTTTGGAATTGCCCTTTTTCCCCCAGACGCTACATCTGGGACAGATAATCTTATAACTCTTTTTTTTGGGTGGGAGAACTCTACATCTTTAGGTTTGCCAGTCCTGTGGAATAGCATGACTGCAGATCTTCCAATTAAATATGGGCTGAGTTGGGGATGTGTCGTGAAGGCACCAACCCCAAAAGAACTTTAAGAAAATTCAGTCTAATCCACAGACTTCTGGAAAGCATCTCAGAAGGACTCTTTTGAGGGGTTGTTTTGAGCAGGATGACTCGGTGGAAGATCTGTCACTTGAGGCTTTCCTTTGTGTAAACTCCTTTGCAATGTGATTCCACAAATGTTGCATCTGCTTGCAGTGTTAGGTAGTTTAGAATACCTCTGTCTGATTCTTCTATGTGCCACTACTGTGGAAGGCACTATTCAAAGAAGTATTTGATTTTAACAGCAGCTCTCTATTCAGTTTTGCCATTTACAATGTTTTCTTTAGTGCCTGCAATTGAAATTACAGATCAGTTGGTCCATGATAATTGATCTATAATGAAGCTGGACCAAACTTGCTTCTCAGGAAACAATAAAGATGTACCCCACAAGTTTCTGCCTTCAAAAGATACAACTGAAGATAAAAACATGGTAATGATATTTGTGTTTTATTGAGTATACATTACCTTGGGCTTGGCACAACGTAGTTTTCAGGTCTTAATGGCTTGGCTTTATTCTGAATGCATTGGCAGCCATGGGCACCTCCAGTAGCACCTTGAGCAAATCAGACCGTGCACCAGAATGGTCCATACCATGAGCATCTCAAGTTGTCACAAAGGAGTTCTCCCAAATACTCCTCTTCCTTTACTGCCATGGCTCAGTGGAACCCTGAAAAGCTCGGGTGGTGCTTTTGGCCCAGGCCCGCAGTGGCAGCTGATGCCCATCAGATGGCACAAGGCAGTGCAACAACATGCAATGACCAAAATGCACAATTTTTAGTCAGTAATTAATTTAATATATGTGGTGCAGGGGAGCAACTGCAGCACTTGTTGTAGTACTAGTTCATAAAAAAATACCATTTGCACATTAATTCCGTTCGTGGATAACAACCTTTTACCCATATGTTTCTGGCTTATCCTTGCAGCTCATTTTATAAATAAAGTTGAAACCTAACTAATATGGTATTGAGTCTCTTGCTGTTTCAGTTTGTCAGACTTTCCAATAAAAAGGTCTGTATATGATGGCTTCATGCTTTTGGTATGTGTCAGAAATAGTTCTATGCATATACATTACAAAATTAGGATTCAATTTTTGTTGTGTAGCCATAAAAAATTAGATTATATAATTATTATGTTTTCCTTTCTTATCTTTTATATTTTTAATATAATTTTTGAGGATGCCACAGGGCACTCCTGCTGTGAATTAGCTGCAATAAACTCTCTTAAACAGATAAACATCAAAGAGCAGTAATGTTTTAAAATGAAGCAACCTGCATTCAAAATCCAATTGCTTTATGTTGTAGATCTTGAATGCTTCAGCTGCTCAAAGCGAATGGGGTTTCTCAAGGGCACAGAGGAGTTGCATTACTGGGATTTTAATGCAACAGGGATTATTCAAGTGAAGTTGCTAGCAAAATCCATTTGTTTTCATAAGAACAAGCTTCCTTCTATTTTTCTTGTTCCTTATGGGGAATATCAAGATGTGAAGAAATTCTCTATTACCAGGAATCCTACAGTTGTATTTAGGCTGTTGTTACTGGAGGAGTTCACAAAGTCTTGTGGACTTTGTGGTGAATTCTGGTGAATAATTGATTACCTCCAAACTTTGTTGGAAATATTAAACAAGTCAGTTCTTTTTAAATAGTTTAGGGGATTTACTGTAAATCTGACATTAACACTGAACCTAGAACTGCTATCAGAACTGAAGTGCCAAGCCTAGATTCTACTCAAATGCTGTCAATGTGACAGAAGGTCCCAAACTTGAATTGTCTGCATTTCTGGATATCTGCTTTGTATAGCTACAGCATTTTACTCCTTGAGGCTTAGACTGCTTGGAAAAACCACCTCCTGATGGTACTGTGAATACAGTATCAAAAAAGCAGGCACCCATGTTGCCCAAAAAATACTCTCTGGAAGTTAATAAGACCTCACATATAGACTGTAGGATGTTCAGAGTCTTAACCCTCAGAGGTTATGTTTGCACTGAGATCCTCAAGAATTCTCCTCCAGTTTTCAAGCTGTCCTTGGTAACAGTTGTTCTTTGCAGGTGCAAAGGGAAAAATATTCCTATTGGGGTATGCAGCTGCATTTGATTGCTCTATATTTTTGATGTTGCTTTAGCAGTATTGCCTATTTGTACAGTGTTTGGAAGATCTGGGGTCCTGAAACAATGATCGATAAATTGGTATTGATTTAGTTTTACCTTGAAATAGATATGAGGCTGGAGCAAAATCAGACCTGAATAAAGTTCCCTACTTCTTTTTTTTCTTAAAGCAAAACCTGTGTTGAAAGATCCAACCTCTCCAATACAGTAATTATAGGGTGCTATCCTTAGTGATGTTAAATAGCTCCCTTTAGTGTATCTGTTTGATCTCGAGCTGTGAATTCCTATTCTTTCCGTGGGTGTAACTGTAAACAAGAGGATTAACATTGCTTCAGTGATGTTTTGCTTAAGTGAATCAAAGTTGAAAGGGTGTCTTGAATATCTGTAGAAAGCTTTGTGTGTTGCAGAGTTCCTGTTCTATACGTATGCACAGTGCACCTTTCACGGTAAACTCCAGTGATGCTTTAAAGTTTCGGTTCACTTTAAGCTTTTTATATTTTGGATGTTTTTGTGGAGCATTGTGAGCGGAAGGCTCTGTCTCTGTGGTAATGGGGGACCACAAAGAAGCTGTGAAGTTCCAATCTATTATATCCATCCTTTTAGCTACATAGGTCTTTTTTCAAGACCTACCATGGAGAACAGGACTCTCACCATAAGATATATGCTAAATTTTAGGCTTTTTTATAATGCAGTGATGGGAAGTAGTTACCACACCAGGCATGTGGGGCCACAACAGACTGGAAATCCTAAACTGCTGTCTTCCATTGGTGTTTGGAATACCAGCAGAGAAAGGACTATTTGTTGAGGGGAAGTGCCATCATGTATGATGGCACTCAAGCCATGGCTTGGTGCTGGTGTGGGCTGTGCATCTTGTCCATGACACTCCTTGTATTTTTTTGCTATCCCAGTGCAGGACTCTGAAAAGGAAAAAGAAAACGCAGAGAGAAGAGCATGAATATTTTCAGTGTGATCCCTACCTGAGGCTTGTGTGCCATGTCATCAGCTGGGAGAAAGTAGAGGAAGAATCAGCATCCCTGGAAACTCGTAGTTCCCCTGCAGGGCTCCCACCTGCTGTTCATCCACCTTCCAGCAGACTAAATCTGACGTTAGAGCACTTTCTGGACATGCATTTTTTTTATCAGGACTTTGTTTAATTAGAAAATACATTCCTCCTCCCTCCCCCGCTTATCTAAGGAAAAGCCTAACGTCATGATTCCTTTTTTTTACCTTCAACTCAGCCCAAGTTCTTGCTGTGCATGGCACCCTCTCTCTCTGACATGATTGATGTATCGAGGGTTTCCCTGTTATCTCCTGCCTTCATCTGATATGGCACTCAGAGCTTGTCAGTGTCAGAAGTTACATCCACCTCTTTAGTTGTGGCAGGAGCCCAAAACACGTCTCCTGGATGGGACTCCTCCATGATTCCTTTCCAGGTTGTCAGTTAAGCCCGTTGTTTTCATCTCAGCATGCCTGGTTGCTCTGATCTGCTCAGAAGCAATACTTTCAGGAGGACAGCAGCAGTTAGGTGGGCCCTACTTTCCTGTCTGAGTCCTGCGGAGGAAGGAGCATTCATGTTCACATGCTATTCGTCATTTCAAGACTATTTAAGAAAGCACCGCTGTTGAACTAGCAGGGGTTCTTTCCTTCTGTGACCTTTGCCAGAGCAGCTGATTGGTGTGCCCCAGCTGCAGGCCATCATTTTCTTGGGAAAGTTTTAAGAGTGTCTGAAAAATGACCATCTTCTTTCCTAGCCCTTGCTGACAGAGTATATAGGCTTTTCTGGCCTTTCCAACTGCAGTGCGGGAGGGGTTGTTTGTTTTCTTTTTAAATGTTATCCTGCCAGCCGCCCTTTTTAGCAAAGCTGTATACACATGAAGACTTGCTGCGTATTCAGTGTGGCACATGGATGGAGTGGCCGCTTTGAACTGCTTTTGCAACAATGGATTCTGCTTGACTGATAATGAAACCATGGGACAGACCTCAGGGAGGTGAGTCATATGTTAATTTGTTCTTGACGTTTCCTTGGTATGTTAAAAACTGTGATCTTTCAGAAAAATCTCTTATTTTATTTTAATTTTTTTTTTTTTTTTTTAAAGCTACTTCCTGGGGCAATGGCAGATGCTGTTTTGGAATGGCACCCAACGAGTTGTTCTAATGTAGTTCAGTGCTTGGTTGGCATTCTGCTATTGTGCAAATATTTTTGGTACTTCTTTTACCGCAAAGATATTTTATTAAGTGTGGCACATTGTTATACACATGTGGTGCTATGGAGCTCCAGAATATGCATGGGACATAATGTTGAGCTGCAGAAACACAATAGCAATGAGTCACTGAAATCCCTTGTTGGTCACAAGAGTTTGAACAACTGCAGTGATAATCTTTTGAGACAATGTACAACTCCAGTGGTATTTGCTATCTGCTCTGTGGTCTCCCTCAGTTAGCTGCTTGATTGGCTTGGCTTTGTGGGTATCCTAATCATGTTGGCACAGTCACTTTGATTAACGGAGACATGCAACTTGCAAATCTCTGGGCTTGTGCCGACCTCAATAAAGTTGTGTGCTTTTTCTCTTTTTAAATTTCAGCAGCTTCCTGAGGGCACAAGAAATGTTTTGCACAGCTCTCCATGAGGGTCGGTGAATAATGAAGTGTGGGGTTCAGAGGAGTCCATCTGCTTCTCCCTAACTTGAAGGCTGAGAAAGAGTAAATTAAAAAAAAAAAGGCAGGGAGGAATGTGAGATTCTTAAATCTGTGTTAATTTTTTTCATGGCCTTTCAAGTAGGTCCCAGGTCAGTTTAAGCATCAGCTTTAGTCACTTCTTTGGTAAAACCAGAGAGAGTCTCATCAATATAACTTCATTTGTGCCTAATCTGGCTGATCTTCACCTGTTACGTCTACAGTACGTTTCTAAGAGGCATGTTGGATGCTCTGTTGATCTTGATTTCTGTACTCTTCTGCCTTTTGACAGAGAAGGAGTTTGCTTTTACAGTCTGGTAAACAGCCTTGCATGTCTTTTGGCAAAATGACTGAAAGCTTAATTCCTATTATTCCTCAGACCAGAAGAAATAGAAGTTCAGTATCTCCTATTACGCTTAAGGAAACTGATGGGATATGAAATCCATGTGGTAGTTTTAGTAGTGGTTATTCCTCTGCAATTTGGTTCTTGACCATATTCCCCGGTCTTGTGCTGCTGTTTTTTAAGGAAATGCAGTATTTTCAATGGCCATTACCTATTGCCATGTAGTCCTTGAATACCATCTCGACCACTAAAAGACAGCTCAGTCAAACCAGAAGGGTACTTAACTTAGATACTATGAAAGGCAAAGTGTCCAGTGCTCAAATTTGGAATAAGAGGAGATTTTGGAGGGAGAGATCCCTGTCTATTCACATATATATATATTTTAATATGCTTTAGACAGAGCAGTGTTCCCAGCTGTTGAAAGTGTTGTTTTAACAACAGAGAGTCTGTAGATCCCTGCAGTTACATTTAAGGTGGTTTCCAAGACACATTTGACTAGTCTCTTTGTTTCTGAAAATCTGAAGTTTGTTTCTTGGAGCCCTCTTTCCTCTTTAACTCAGCTCTGCCTTGTCTTACAGGGGTTACCAGGTCAGATGCGCATTTCGGGGGAGTCATCCTTCAAACTTTGAAACCTTCCCACCCCCTCTCTGTGATGTTGTCATTAGGGGTCAAACCTCATGCTTCCATTTTTCATTGAAGAAAATGTTACTTAAAATATACCACAACACCTGCTTCCTCGACGTTCTTTTTTTATAAGATTTTTATTTTTTTTTTCATAGTGGCAAAGAAATGAGGGATCCTGAGGTCGCTGTGCCACGTGGGTTGTCAACTGAATGTGCCAAGGAACGTGAACATGAGTCTGCTCACAAGTGAGTAGTTTCCTGGTGGTAAGATTTCACCTATTTACAGTTATCCTCCAATTCCTCAAACATTTTTTATGTCTTAAAAAAAATTCTCATGCTTCAGTTTGGACTTATAGTAATAACTTGTTCTTGTCCAAAATAATTTTGTTTATTAGTTATTACTTTAATCATTCTAGCAATTGGATCTGCATTTCCAATCTTTTAGGAAAAAGAAGAGAATCACATTTTTAGCTCGTTTTTCCTAATGGTAAACAAAAGCCCACCAGTTTTATTTACTTGTATTTCATTCTGGTTTTTTTCCATCTCCTCCTCTTTTTCTCTCTTCATTCCAAAGAATATTTGGATTTGTAGACATAAATATTTTTAAAATTATTTTAGTTTTAATTGTCAATTATAGAAGCTGCTGTCTTGTCATACATATTAATTTGACACTGTTAATCCTATACAAACACATTTCTGGTACTGACTTCTTAGGAATGCAAGTCTTTTAAGTATATAAACGTAAACAGAGTTTGTTAGCCTGTTAGTGTAGTGTATAAGTCATTATTTCACTTGGCTCTCCTCAGTCACCACTTATTCCACATGACACCTGCTTTTGTGTTCTAAATTATTTGAGTTGGAGAAAGTTAAGCACAGAGTAGCTATGAAAATTATTTTGTTTTCAGCTACAGGTGCCATTATATCTTTAAGAAGGCAGATTCTTTGTCTCTCTTTGAATAGTCTAGCTGTGGAATGAGGCGTTTACTTACTTTGAAGGAAACTCCTGTGAGACTAGAGAAGAATGTAAGACATTTGGATGATATGATGAGAGGATATATGAGTAGATGTATCAGAAAATTATTGTTTCTTTAGGAAAAGATCAAAAAAGGGGGAGAGGTGGAGCTTTCAAAATGAACCCTAAAATAATATGAACTGTAAAAACCGTGTAAGAAGTTGTGGTGCTGGTACTTAATATCTTCTTCCTTCTCTGCTTCTTGGCAATACTCCTTGCTTAAGTTAATGGACCATTCATGTTTGTAAGAACAGTGTTGGAGGACTCCTCCTGGAATGCTTTAGAGTAGAAACCTAGGAAGGATGCTCCCTTCCACTCTGGAGTCTGTCTCCTGCCACAAGGTACAGAAAAAGCCTGGGGGAATCTACACGCACAAATTCAGAGGATGTTTTTATGTTGCTTTTGTTAATTGAAGCTGGAATTGCCCCTTATTTTAACAGAGCATATTTTCCTGTTACCTTGGCTCTGAGTTCAGTGAGCAGTTGTATCTCAGTGCAAGGCTACTGCAGATGCTGGATGGGAAAAGAGACCTTGACAAGAAATGGAGTTGAAAATAGTGCAACCAAAGCACTGGGCAGTTTGGGCTGCTGAAAACCTTTCTGCATGAAACTCTGGCTCCCTTAAAGTGGCTGGCAGTGCTCCCGTTGAGTTCAGTACAGCCAGGATTTTGCCTTATATATTTATTCTGATTTATGAAAAGCTCAGTCATCGTGCTATCTAAGCGCTGAGATATGGTATTTAGTTACAAACAATCATTTTAAGAGTCATGCCAAAATCTACACACGCATTAGACTTGGAGATTAAAGAACATGGAGTTTTGGTTGCATGTGCTTCTCCAGTTGTAATTATTCTTCATCCTAAACACTGCAGACCTCCGAGCTTTTGGGCACAGAGGGGCTCCAGACTGAGACAAATCAGAAAGATTATGTGATGTAGTAAATAGCTATAAATTAATGGATTTTGCTGAGGTGCCAGTAACTACCTCAGTTTCCCTGTCAGCCCCAGAGGAATTATTAATTCCTCAGATTTTAGGGAGCCATTGCAGGAAAGAATTTTAATCTTCTGCATTTTTTTAACCATAACTGTTTACCTTGCAGTAACTCGTACAGCACTGTGTGCTCTCCACTCTGATGTTGCATTACAGCAATGTGCTGCAGAAGAAAGCTTGTTGAGTTCAAGTGAAATCTATCCCAAGGAAAGAGTATCCAGAGCAGCTGGTTTCACTTATATGTTTTATTTCTGAAGCTCATGAGTGTTCCAGTGAGAGATGGAATAATTGATTTAAATCAAATTATGAAACACTATACTTTTTATTATAAAATGCACTTTTCTGGCATTCAATTCTGTAATGTATCACTCACAGGTAATGCAGAGTGAAGCTGAAGAGGCTGAAAAATACTCCTCTCCATCCTGTAGTCCATTGCTACATGTTCTTACCTCGGAGCTGAAGCCAAAGTTGCTGTTTATAAAAGAATCATCATATCATTAAAGATTTGAGGCTCCATTGCTTCAGGTGAGATACAAAACCTTACTCCTTGAGTTTCTTGGTAATAGAACTGTGCTGATTTTTTGGAGGAGCACCTCAGTTATGTGTTTTTTTCCTGGTTGAAATAGATGTACACAGAGCAAATAAACGGCAAGGAGAGCAGAGGTGTTTTTAGCAAGGGATAATATTGGACATTCATTGCAGCACAGGTTAATATGCATTTTAAGAGGTTCAAAATATTCAGTGTTTAATTGTTCACTCAATTGTCTAAGTGTTTGCTGGGGTCAAAGCCCTTGTTAGTGTGTTAAAATCTTGCCGGAGTGTTTGTTTTTTCCTAAAAACTTCTGAACCAGCCAATATAAGCTAGGTTTTTATGGAGGTAATGAAATTCCTATAAATTTTCTGAAAAATTTTGGCTGAATGAAAAGAAGAGAGAACCACCGGTGCTACCAGTAATGGAAAGGCTACAGGTGGGGCTCAGCCGTTCCCTGCTTAGGTTTGGCCACCCAGCTTGGCTTGCTGGGAAAAACATCAAGGTGACGTGCACGTGTTCAGCTCTTATCCAGGGCCAGCACATACCTGCCTGTGCAAGGGCACGGGGGAGGGATCGGCCGTGAGATGTAGGACGGGTGTGCAGAGGAAATGTGTCTTTCATAAGCAGCACAACTAAGGAACAAAGGTGCCGGAGCCAGTCCAGAGAAGGGCAACAAAGCTGGTGAAGGGTCTGGAGCACAAGTCTGATGAGGAGCAGCTGAGGGAGCTGGGTCAGGGGAGACCTTATTGCTCTCTACACCTACCTGAAAGGAGGATGTAGCTGGGTGGGGGCCAGTCTCTTCTCCAAGGTAACAAGTGACAGAATGAGAGGAAATGACCTCAAGTTGTACCAGGGGAGGTTTAGATCAGATATTGGGAGAAAAATTTCACAGAAAGGGTTGTAAAGCACTGGAACAGGCTGTCCAAGGCAGTGGTGGAGTCACCATCACTGGAAGAGTTCAAGAAATGCGTGGATATGGCAGTCAAGGACATACTTTAATGGTGATGGTACTGCGTTGATGGTTGCACTTGATGATCTTAAAGGTCTTTTCCAACCTTAGCAATTCTGTGATTCTGTGTGAATCTGGCACAAATGACAATGTGATGATACACTTTAGAGATGTCTCTAACCTCACTGACTGGTTTCAAGCAGCCTCTGGAAGATGACAAGGGGCATGTGCCCTGTGCTCACTGGCACCATGCTGCTGTACACAAGCACGAGGGAGTCACCTGTGACTCACATTCTGGGTTAGGATACAGGACAGCAGATTTGGAGGTGATATTGCATCCTGAGAAACAATTATACCTAGAGGCATATTGCTTCATTAGGAGATGAGTGTTACTAGCTTTAAGGAGCTAGTCATTATGAAACACCATGACAACGGATTTGTATTTATTTACTGGCAGCCACTCAACTTGAGTGTGTATCTATGAGCAGCATCAAGTTTCAGAAGTTCTGGTGCTTTTTCATGGAGTCCAAGTGCTGGCTGGTGCATGTTGACATGATCATGGTCCTTCTGTCTCTCACTCTTTGCAGAGGATGCTGTGTGCCTGTGGGCTTGGGGCATTAGGTTACTCACAACTGTGTTACTCGGATGGGCTGGTGAGTGAATGGGAGATTCTGGCTTTGAAAAACATTTTGCTATAAGCTGTTAAAGTAAATGCTTTATGCACTGAACCTACCCAAAGTCTGATGTGGGATGAAGGACTTTTCAGTTTTCTCCTCTGATTTTGTTTTCCATTCCAGTAGGAACTTTTCTGCCTGGCTATATACACTGTGAGCCAAACTTATGGGGCATTTCAGAGGTGCTCAGTTTAAGTGTGTTTGGAAACCACACAGGTAACTTTTGTTCAGTCCCCTAAGAAGAGTCCCTATCAGTGCTAATGTACCCTGATTCCCTTCATAGCCCCTCTTAATCTGGTTGGAGAAAGCATTTATCTTGGACAAGACTGTTCTCAGCTCCTGGAACTCTGTAATATGTGCTTATTTGGGGGGACCTTCCAAATAAGTTTCTTGGTGGTCAATAATTGTATTAGCTATTCGTCTCTGCTTAGGAATAGACTGAGACCTGCTTTAAAAAAAGGTCTGTAGCAGAATATAAATAATCTGTTCTGATCACTGCTTATACCATCACTAGCTGGATTTCAACCTGCTTCCAGTTCAATGTCTGATTACTAACACTTAAGCTATCTCCCAAGGTCAGCAGAGTGGCATCATAAATGAAGTATAAAGTGTATCATACCAGTGGTTTAAAACAAGTCCACAGCACAGTTCAGTTAGCTGATGGGCCATCTCTGTTTATGTCAGCTGTTAAACTCGTGCACACAGGCACTCTAAGTACTGATGCCATCAAATGTGGTCAACACAGACAGTTCAGCCTGCAAAAGTGAGCCAGAAAAGGCATTAAAATGCTTAGTCTATGACATACTTCCTTATTTTTGTCGTTTTGACATTTATGTGTTGTATCACTGAGGCTTTTGAGAAAGAAGACCCAATTTCTGAGGCAAACTGAGCTGAGATGTTCACTTTATAATGCTGCAGCCGTCTGGTTTGCGTTTAATTCCAATTGACCACCTGCATGCTGTTAATCTCTGGAAGGTTACTGTGATCACAGTTGTTGTTGTTGTTTGTTTAAAAGTTTTGCAGCTCAAGGAAAATATTAGTAACCAGTTGCTTAACCTACACTGTTTACTGATCTCATTGAACTTGCAGATGTAGCTTTGCTGGCCAGTGAAAACCGGGAGTTGTCTGGTGCCAGTAATAGCCTGCACTCATTTTTCAAACAGGAATAGGTTGTGCAATTAAAAGAATTTTTTTTTCATAAATATGCTCTTTGTCTGTTGGCTATTGTCTCAAATATCAAAATATAACTTAGAGGATGTGGAAGGTAGCTTTAAATGAGCCAAACTTTCACAGAGGCATACTTGAGTTGTGAGTGCTGCTGCAAACCCCTGAGCTGCATGTGAAAATGTACAAGAATTGCAGAGGCAATTCAAGTGAATAAGACAGATGTGTTCACATTAACATTCTCCAACCGGGAGTATTTAAGTTGCTGTAAGGAAGCATTTTACTAAATGAAAGCATTCAAAAATTAGAAATTACTTCTTCAAAAGTACCAGAATTATTTTTTTTAAAATATACTTCTTTGTTTTTAAACCTTTGAAGTTCATTCAGTTGAGAATTTCCTGCTTTCCTTTAGAGCAAAGAATAGAAATTCACTTGCTTTAGAAGTCTCATTTACTCCTTTGATTCTAAGAGGGGGAGCTTTACAGTGAACACGCTCAAAATTGCGAGGGTTGGCAACACATCTATACTTAATCCATGACATTCCCTTGAGGTGGGCTGTCTTCTTGCTTCTCAGGTCTTAAAAAAACTAGCACCTATAGAAAATCGATTCCTTTTACAAATCCCAGAACTACTCCAAAGCAGGAATACGACCAATCTTCATTCCTGTTTGTCAGCTACAGAGCTCTGCTTTATTGCCAACCCTCACCCAGGTCTGTGAGCAGCGATCCCTGTTCAAGCCTCCCCTTTTCTCTGACAAGAGTAAAATGTCAGGATTTGGTGACTCTTAAACTACAACTTCAACTGCACCCATGTTCCTTTAACAGCTTAGCACGAAGATGATACAGTGGATGGTCTCCAAATAGAGGACAAGTGTTTTTATTGCAAGTACCACCTAACCTTTCAATTTGAGGATGCTCAGTGGGTATGGGCTACTGGAAAAGCCTTTTCAGGTAGGACTGATCGGGGGTGTAGGGGTTAAGGGTAGAGAGTTATATCCACAATAAAAATCTTGAATTCCAATAACAAATCAAAGTGGTTTGGTCTAAGATAGCAAACACGCATTCTGGCTCCAGACCCACTTATCTGAGGAACCTGCTTTTATCTGTCACGCTGGTCGTCCCTGACCACAGTGTGCTGGGCCAACTACATGGACTGCAGCCTATGGGAATATATGATGGTCAACCAAATAGCATGCAGCAGGAGTTCTGAATTCTGAAAGAATGAGTATTCAGTTTCCAGCTGAAATTTAGGAGCATTCAATGTCAACACTTTCTTCAAAGAGGGTATGTAGTTGAAAACCAAATTTTCCACTGAAAAGCCATGAAGTAAAACTTTCTGCCAACCTACTCTTAACCTCTCTACTGCTTTACTGGGTTTTTGTTTGCCTGTGTGAGTGTCTGTGGGGACACTTGGGCATGAGGATTCAAATGAGCTGTTCAAATAGATTAAACAACTTTAAACCCCTCTGTGGTCTTTGGAAGTGAATTAGATTAAAGTGAATTAGAGTTATTTTAATTCTGAATGAGTGAGTCCACATGGGCTTAATATAGTTGTATATAGAAACCCACATTAAAATCACATCCTTAGTTAACTCAGATTGTTTCCCTTGTAGACAAACCCATCCTGTCTGTATTTAGCAGGGAGTACAGAGCTTGCTTCATCCGTAACTTGCACTATTGACAGGCAAAGGAGCTAAATCAAAAATGATTTTGTACTGGTATAAATGGTTTCACAAACAATAGGTCGGTAATGCGTCTGACCCGTGACGTGTCCAGGGAAAGAAGCTGGGCCCGAATAGCTTTTAGCTCTCATCATTGAAATCAACAACGCTTGCCAGAAGAAAGCCTTCAGCATTAATTCCTTAAGCTATAAATTATTACAGGGCTCTGATTCCTTGGAATGAAATGCAATAGATAGATGGCAGAGAAATATTATTAATGGATAGTTTGCTACGTTCCTAACTGCACTGACTTCATGAGAATACGTTATATTACTATCTGGAACAGCAATACTAGGGATTTATTAGAATGACTGAGTACTCATTGTTAGCTAGAATACCATGCTATATTGGAAACATAAAGTATTCTGCATCAAAGCATGTGATCTACATCTTTTCTTTTCATCCTTAATTTGATTATGAACTATTACCATGCTTTGCCATAAAATAAGAAAGTTGTACGTTTTGATGGTTTCTCAAATGCTGATTTTACTTTCTGCACAAATACTTTGTATCTTTTCAGCATAATTATTTAGCAGCCATTACGGGTTAATTATTGTCATTAACAATATGAGTCCTATGAGGGAATATCAATTAAAATATGCACAGCTGAACTTTCAAATGAGTAAATAATTTAGTTTTTGAAAATGACTGGAAACAGCAGGGTAACAGTCAAAAGGGGAACAATTATTTTAATGCTTATTTGACAAATGAGTAATTTTTGCAGCAAATTAGTTTCTTATCGTAGCACCCCTACTGGTAAGAAGAGAGAAACTGTTAACATGAGTTTTAAAAATAAAACCTGCTAAGATATGCATGCAAAGTTGAGGAAATCATTTGTATGAAGAAAAGGTGATTATGATACACATTGTTAGCTGAAGAATGTTGCCATGGGAATCTAATTAGGGATATAAATCACACAAAATTATGTTTATATATAGGGCTGGATACATTAAACTCATATGCACAGTTATACATCAATTTCATTCTTCTTTGTCAAAGTATTGAAGATAGACCTCTGTTGCTCTTTATTCTTGACCCCACTAAATACAATGATTGAAATTTAATATTTTGGGGGAATTGCTTATCACTGTAGCCACGGCAAGAAAATTTAACAAATGAACTATGGCATTTCAGGTGTGAATATATGATGCTCATTCATTTGCATAAAAAAAAGAGTGTAGAAAAACTTTGAAAGGTGATTGAATTTTATCCCTGTTCTGGGGAAAATTTTAACATATACACTGATTTTTTAGCTATGTCATCCTAGGTTGTTGGTGTAATGATTGAGGAGGGGCAGGATGAAGAAGTGAGAGAAAGTATATAGAAACTAGAGCTATTGAAGAGGTTTGGGGTTTTTTTCAGAGCACTGAGAAGGTTTTTCAAGGCCTTCTCCATGTGTTAAAACAGAAGAGGAATTTCAGCAAAGATATCTTTTGTCTTTCTCTTATTTGCATGCTCTGTTTCATTTCTGATTTTTGTACTCAGCCTGATTACTGCCTGTAGTCAGCCCCATTGCTGCTGCTGATTTCCCACAGCTATGATTTGGAGTAAGTAGGTAGTTTATAGTGAAACGGTGATCACCAAGGACAATTCAGAATTTCTCTTTGGTTTCAGTGATTTTTTTTTTTTTAATCCATCTGTTGAGTGTCAGATTGCACTACTGAGCTACACTGAACGCTATTGAGACTTGTGCTCAAGGAATTTTCAGTGAAGATGACTAAACTTTTAACGATACTGGGCCCTGCTGGGCCAATGAGTGCAAACTGGGTAGCTCTGGCTATCTTACAAGGCCCTGGCATGGTAAGGAATTGAAAAGAAACTTAGAGGAAAAAAGTGTTATTTTATTTTCTTTGTACAATGTTGACCAAAGCTGAGTGTAGAAATTATCCAAAACTTACAGTTCAAAATGCCATGACAATGAAAAACTGAATTTGCTGTTTCTTGAGAGGAGTGGGCAGTTGTTTCTCTTCTCACCAACTGGTCAAATTCAGTTTTAAACTCTGTTACCACCAAACATTTTTCACCCCGTCTCTTCTGATCCAGACTCACATTTTGGGACTTCATTCTAGCTTCTTAGGAACTAATCTTCCTTTTCTACATGACCTCTGTGCAATAAAGGGAATTGCAGTATTCCCAGTATGGTCACACGCCTTCTGTTGACATCCACAAATGAGTGTGTAATTAAGGGTGTAGATTTAGTGCTGTCTCATTTGAAAAGCTGCCGGAATTGCAACATCGCTTTGACAGAGGTATTTCCTTACTGGGGTATATCTTTTGTATCTTTTTTTTCCACTGATGTAATTGGACAAAGGGGAAGAACAATATAAGATGTTGAGAAACTTAATCTTGTACGCTAGAGTTAGGACAGGGCTGTTGAAGGATGGAACCAAGGAATGACTATGAGCTAAAGAACAGCCTGTCTGATCTGTTTTTAAGGAAACTTTCCAGTTTTTGTGTAAACATTTATTTCACAGTAGAGCCTATTTAGGGCAGTTTCACCTTTTTTATTTGTCCACTTCACAGGGCTGTCTCTCACCCCAAGCCACCACACAGTTTCTCCCTGAAATCTCACTGCACAGAAATTCCATAGGAAAACACAATGATGTCATTTCAGTCGGACCATAATTTTCCAGCTGTTGGAAGAAGGCACATTGTGGTGTTTATTTCACTACTTATAAAGATTTGTGGCAAGCAGGGAAATACTTTACTTCCAAGATCATTGTTCAAGTAATTGAAACTGCTCATCTGGAGCTTTGTGCCAAAGTAGGGGGAGGCAGAAGGGACGATGCGGGAGAGCGCCTGGGTGCATGGCCTGTAGGTAAGTGCATGTATGGAGCCTCAGAGGAATCGAGGGGTATTTTTCACTGTTCTTATGGTGAGAAGGAAAGAGGCATGGAATGGGCAGCTTTTTCAGCGCATCTGTGCCACTGCAAACTTTGGCACCTCCGTTACTGGCTTTGCATTTGACAGGGCTTCGCGTGAATCAAGCAAGCTCTCACCTTGATCTGGTGAGAGCTGTCAATCTGGTGCCAGGTTGTCCCTTGCATTTAGCATGGACAAGGCTTTGTCCTGAGCTGCTGGCTCTGCTGTAAGCCAGAGCTCTGTAGGTGGTGGAAATGGCTTATTGTAGCATTGGTCAATGTGAATTTGAAAACCTCTTGGCAAAGACTTCCAGGGTCAGCGGGGACTTTCAGCACCTTAGATCCTACTGAAAATGATCCTTGTATGTTGCTTAAAAAAACCCAAACCACTGAACAATCAGTCCTGAGCCCAAGATTATTCCTCTGTTAAGAGTGGCAAAGCTACATTGTGCTATATTACTGGCCCAAATTTTCCTCATGCTTTACAAAAGCCCTTGCATGTGTGACAGTCTCCAGATGCATCCTCTCATCTTTGGAAGTGACCAGGTGTTCCCAGGCAACTGAAGGGAGAGGAAAGGGGCAGGTATCTGAGAGGCCTCACATACTTTGATACACTCATTTCTCGTAAGTTAAGTAGCACAGCAAAAAGTGGGGTAGCTCTGACATGTGAAACCTTTGAACCAGTCATTCTCTGTACTTCAGTCAGAAAATATTAGCCAAGCTCGCCCTCCAGTTCATCTGAGAACTCCAGAAGGGCTGGATGCAATAACGAACAAAAGCCTTTTGGATGCTGCTGTTGCTCATTTTTTCACTGTGTGGGTCCATTAAAGCATTACTGCCTTTTGGGAACTCAGCTGGAAGAAGAAAACAGGCCTGGAAAAAATAACTGCATTATGTGAGACCACTGGCTACTGCTGGAATTGTGTCAGTTTGTAACATGTTAGGCAGGTTCCCTGTGCATCCGCTGCAAAGCTTCTGCTGACAGGACTTGAGCTCTAGCAGTGAGAGCAGCCAACAACTGCAAAAAAAAGCTGTGGGCTCTCAGATCCTGCGTGATCCCAGAGACTGTGGGCAGCGTAACTCAGTAGGAGAGAAAATGAAACTGTTAAAGTGTTCTCCTGATGTGCCCTTACAGTTTGTAAAGACAATCATCTGTCCAAATGGGTGATTTCTTAGGTGGAGGGAAGATGTGTAGGTGAGTGATAGGCAAAATAGCTGCAGGTTTGATTTAGCCCCCAGATTTTTCATTAGGGTCAACTACACATAATTTAACTTTACTCTTTCCCTTCTCCACTTGCCTTTTCTGTCATGCTTGGCACCACACTTTCCACTCAAAATGCCAGACTAAGAGAATAAAAGTAGTCCAGCACAGAAATGTGTGCTAGCTAGACACGCAGTAGCCACCCCTCGCAGGCTATTGAAGTGTGTACAGAAGCAGAGCTGAAGTTTGTCATCATTGATTGTGTCTAGAAATTAAAACAACCCCTTGCACTTGACACATAAATATAGTCACTTCAGCTTTTAACCCTGCTCCCCATTACCTCATCATATTTTACCGTGAAGGAAACATATACTATAATGTATTCTTTGTCACATACAGTCCACACCCTTATGTAAACTGCATTTTTAGTCCTCTTCCCATGCAGACACATTCCCCATCAGGCATTCCTCAGACATGCCAGTGAACGCTTTACTGCTTAGCAAATCTATCGGATTAACACAATTACAGTAAAAGCGCAGGACAAAATAAATATTCCCCAAAGAACCTTTAGGAGGATTTTGCCATTTCTTGGTTAGTAAGAGATGATCCCTCAACAGACATCAGCCTGACCCTGTTTTCGTTTCTCTTATTTCATCTGTCCCAACGGAGCAAGAAAAATATATCACTGTATGGGCAGCAAAAGAATGAGCAGCCTGGTATTATCTGTACTTTTCGATTCAGTCTGCAGGGAAAGCTGAGAGTCAGGGGAAGAATCAGGGAACTTTGTGTTCAGCCAACTTACAAAGCCTTTGGTGTCTGGCCAGATTTACAACACTTAATTGTACGTTTACACTGTGTGTTGCAATACCTCGGGGATTTGCAAAGTGGTTCTCATGTGTCCCTTTTGGGTGCTCGGCTGCTCCAGACATTCCCGTTAGACTCGCAGTACAATGTCCAGTGTGTCCCCACACTTACTGGCATGGTAGTCCCTTACCTGTCCCAGCCCCAAGGGAAACACAGAGGGAGGCTGAATTGCTCTGTTGGTCAGCCCAGAGCTGCCCTGAGGCATGTTTTTCCCTGGGATGCTGGCATCAACTCCCACTTGCCCAGCAGGGATGTAGCAGAAGTGGGTGAGAGCTGGTCATACCTGCCCCAGTGTTCTCTTCCAAAATGCCCTCAGAAAACTTTAGGTATTTCAGTTGTTCATTGTTTGTATTTTCCTTTGAATCCTATTGCAGTGGAATGGCAATGCTGCTTTTTTCCTTACAGAGACATCACTATATGTCTTTTTTTTCCCCACCACTCTTAACTTTTTGGTCCAGTTTGAGTCATTCAAACTTGGAAATCTCCAGTGAGCTTGGATCTGAATGTGGCTGGATTGATCTGTGCTACTTCCAATACTTTTTTAGGGGATAGGGGGAGAGAGAAAAGGAAAAAAAATTAAGGCAAGCATTGAATTTATAGTACTCCAGATGTCAGAGAAATGAACATAAAAGTGCAGATGCCTTATAGTCAGACAGACTGCTCAAATGTATGCAAATGGGTGAGAAGTTTATGTGAACATGGTTGAAAAAAAGAAGGAGCAAGGGAAAAAATCCTTAAATAATCCTGTTCTTGTTGCTGTGAGTCTTGGGCATCGAGTTTGGTAAAACCTCATGATTGTGATGACCCAAGGAAAGCCAAGGCCCTCGTAATTGTGGCCAACTGGGTAGACTTTGATTGGTCTTAATGTTCTTGGACATACCATTAAAGTAACATAAATTCATACCTTCAAAGTTATGGGGCCTATTGATCAAGCTTTTCCTTGCACAGCAGTATTTAGATTATTCTGCAAATCATCTTCATGGCTGGCTATGAGAGACGACTACAGTGTCTTCAGTTAGGGTAGTGTAAATGTATGGGACTTAAGTGAGAGCAGATGTACTTGCACATACATTTCACATATGAGCTTTTTGATTGTTTGGGGGTAACAAAACAATTCTTTCTGTCAAATACGCTTCCAACTTGTGAATTAATTATATCTGCCTCCCTGCAAACTGCTTAAGAGCAGCTGGTCTTCCTGGCATCTTTATTAGCCATGTAAAGAAGCTTCTCTAAAGCATGAAATGCCAAAAGGAAAAGCCTCTGGCTAAGTCATACCATGGATACTTGGAATTGAGTAGTGTGTGTCTGCAGCCAGGTGAAGGAAAGAGCCAGCGATGGTCAGTCTAAGGCATCCCTCTGTGCAGGATCTTGGTTTGCTTTCTATGCATTTCTGCTGTTGAATAAAAGCAATTCAAAATTATAGTTGTAGGCAGACATAATGTTGAGGAAAACTGATACGGTCTGGATAATCTGCTGCTAAACAGCTTGCGTGGGTCTGTGTCCAAACCCCATGTCTTTAAATAACATTTCAAGCGGACTGGCTTTTCTGGATCCCTTTACTTGAAATGAAGAAGGAATTTTTGGATGGCAACTGCCATTAATGTTTTTAAGCATTGCTTGGATGTGTTCTTTGTTAATTTTTGAAGGAAAAGACCTACCATATCCATAATCCCATGATGCAATACTAGAACCTTTTAAAAAGTTATTAAACAGGTAGTAAAATTCCTTTTAAAAATATGCTTCTATTTGTACAATTTTTAGAAATGGCAGAGGACAAAACCACATCCTTAACCCCCCTAAACTCCCAAACTCCTCCCTCCCTCCCCCCACCAAAAAAAAAAAAAAAGCCTTAATTTAGAATAGCTTGGTTTTACTATACAAGAAAGGTGAGAAAAACAATACAAGTTATACCACACACTTACAAATACCAGCTTATATGAGCTAACACTGGCAGTTAACATCTTAGATTTTTCTCAGCAATAATCTACATCTGCAGAACTTATGGGCTGGGTTTTATAAAGTTCACAATTCAAAAGTGTCTCTGTGCTAAAGGGCTTTGGCTCTCTAGCTCAGGGCAAATTTTATATGCTACAGTCTGTAACCGTCTTTGTTTCTAGAGAAGTATATGCATGGATCATGGATTAAAACGTTTTACTACGTGCCATGTGGGTTTTATTATCTGAATAGATCATATCCTAAACAGGTCAACTGCCTCTGATTTAAACGCATGGAGAATGGGAAACAGCGTTTATTCATGCGGTGGGTTTATTGCGGGATACTGCAGCTATACTTCACTCCCATCCGCCATCCGAAAGCCAGAACAGGGTACTGGGCGTCTGAAATCAGCATCAAAGCTATTTATTTCAATAGGTGCAAGTGTTGGTGTAAAGAAATAAGTCTCAGCAGTCTTTGTGATGAGGCATTATACGGGATCCATTATATATGGCATTCTAATGGAGGCTGATGTAGTGTTCTGTCTTGTTCATCCTGTTTGCAAGATCATCTCTTTGATGAAAGCTTGTCTCTCCACCAAGAACCATACTAGAGATCAACGAGAGTATGAGAGGCACTTGGTATAACTGCATCCAAAAAATAGAAGGTCAGGCATTCCTGGATGCTCCAGGTGCCTCTGCAGATGCCAACATGCGTTGTGATTGTGTACAACGAAAACCACAAAAAAGTATGAGTATTTGGAAATCAGAGGGGAAACAATAGAAGAATAAGTAGGTGTAATATCTGTGAATGGATACAGTTGTATGGACGGGGTAAGGCAATGAGTGGTAGTGTCACTACTCCATATTTATTGTTGCAATTAGCTGCTATTAAATATGTTTCAGTATTGCATTTTTGTTTTCAGTGAGGCCAAACTGACTATTATATAGCTGTGCAACAATTTCCCGAGGGAAATAGGGGGAAACTATTTACTGATTTGCTTAAATCTCTCTTGAACAAAGCAGTGGAAAATACTTTGTAGGAAATAATCATCCACTGGCAGGAGGCTGGAAGAGGTTACATAATAGGGATCGTATTTCTGTGACAATGAATGATTCTGTTTATATAATATTCATTTCTAGTCATGTACCCTACACTTTACTTATTCTTGTCTCATCCCAAGATGATAAGAAGATAAATTCAACTTACTGTTTTTGCCCAAGCTTTCTAGAAAATAGTTAAATGTTTCTTGTCTTAATTTGTGTGTGGGACTATCACAATGCATACAAAGTCTTGCTTCTCTTGGAGGCACACATGTTTTTCTGCACTGATTTCTTAACAGATTGTAGTATCTATCTCTAAAAAGGGAGAATGGGAGGGTCTTGGGAATTATACACTGGTCAGTCTAACCTTGATATCTCAAAGGATATTAGAACAAATTATTAAGCAGTCCATGTGTAAGCACCATCCAGATAAAAAGGTGATAAAAGAGAGTCAACACATATTTGTCAAGAGCAAATCATGTTAAACCAATCTAATTTCCTTCCTTCCCAGGGAAACTGGCTTAGTGGATAAGGTGATAGTGGTAAATGCGATACATCTTGACTTAAGCCAGGCTTTTTGACACTATGGAACATTATATGCTCTCATGTAAACTGGACAAATTTGCCCTGAATAACAGGGAAGAGCTTGATTCTTTGAAAACCCATCCTGAGAAAGCAGTTATTAGTGGTGCCCCGCTAAAAGGAGAATTAACTTTTGCTCTCGAAGAGGCTTAATTATGGGCCTGTTTCTCGTCAATATTTTCATTAGTGGCTTGAAAGATGGAATAGAAAATGAACATATAAAGTTTAGGCTGAGAGGATACAAAAGTGCTTTAGAATGCAGGATTTGAAGACCAAATGAACATGATACATTGGGAAAAATTTATCAGTATGATGGCATTCAGACTATAAAACTGCAAAGTAGGACGTATCAGAGAATCTGTAACCACACAGGGACTTGGCAGCATAAGACAAGATGGAATTTTAGTGACTGGCAAGTGGAACAGGAATAAAAGATGTGATATTTATATTAAAAGAGCAACTCTGTGTTTGCAGCGTGTGAGCAAAGCTGTGATGTGCAAGACATCTCTGTTGAGTGCCGAGAAGCCAGCAGCTGTATTTTTGGGTCTGTTTTCTTTTTTTTTTAACTTCTTTTGAAAGTGATGCAGACAAGTGGGATGTAATCTAGAAAAATTATCCAAATGACTTGAGACTTAGAAAATATAATCTGTGCTGAAAGATTGAAAGATTTGTGTGTGTTTGTCCAGAAAAGATATGTCTGAGGAAGGGTATAAGTCTTCTAGGCAACTGTTTTTAGAAAGAGGATGCAGATCTATCAGTCACTGTGGCTGTGGAGCGTAGGATCAGAAGCACTATATTTTCACACATGTTTAATAGAAGGCTCTCTGAAAAAACCAAACTGAAGTCAGATTAGGAGATCAGTGTTTTACTTGCTCAGGTGTGTGGAAAGTGTATCACACACTCACCTCTCAACAGTGCTACTGACCCGGATCTGTGGTTGTTGCTCTCTCTCCCCAGATTGCCATTGTGTTGCTGTATTTAATTTGATACCTGTAGGTGCAGTGCAGCTGTATCCTTATGTTCATCTGTCAGTGTTTCCAAAGGGGAGGAGTTACCTGAGGTGTAGATTAAAGATGTGAAAATAAATTCAGGGATTGGCCTCATCAGTAGCAAAACAAGGCTTTTGGTTGTTTAAAAAAATATATGTCTGGATAGAATTGTTAATCACTGGGATAGGTTCGTAGGGAGGTTGCAGACTCCTTAAAATGCTTTTGAAGGTTTTAAGAAGTTTGATGGACATATGTCATGGCTGAAATTAAACTTCATAGTGCTTCTGGGTGACAAGATAGACTGGATGCTCTCTTAAGATTCCTTTTATTCTGGTGTCTGTATATTTTCTGTGACATAGTGTTTTGCAACAATATAATATATTTTATATTCATGCAGGAAAACCCACAGAACTGACATAATCCAGGCAGTTTTGCTTTAAGATGAGAAATGAAAACACAGATACAAATTCAGAAAAGTCTCAGGAAAATAAATGCCTGATTTGACTTTAAATATAAATGAACATGGAAAGAATGATATGCTGAATAATGACCCTGCAAAACAAAACTAGCTCAGTTCCTCAGTACTAACTATCACAGGGCATTGATTATCTATCATGTCTAGCTTGTGTGATAACATAAGAATTTAAATTGTAGCCTCACCCAGAGCAAACACAGATGCTTTTTCTCTAGGTGTTAATCTCCCAAAGGCCCACAGTCTTGTAATGTAAACAGACCTTGGAGCCCCAGTCTGGTTCACTCTGTATGAAATAAGGTGTATTAATATCCTGGGTCAAAACTTCCTTCAGGCAGCCTGAGGGCAGCAGCCATCCAAATCCATGTGCACTGACACCTTTCCAGCAACTAGCCTCTTGGAGCTGGACCCAGGATTTATGACTTGTATGTTTTCTGTTTGTAAGAAATGTCGCGTTTATTTGACATGTGAGGCTTCTGATAACTCTGCTGTTGTTAAATCTCATCCTGCTTCTGCTGGGAGTGCTTACCCTTCCCCAAAAAGAAAGCCAAGGTGAGAATGAAGAGGAAGGTTGTGGAGAAATCAAACTGTGCTTCTTAAAACACTGCTTTCAGAAAGGGTTGTGGAGCCTTGGTGACTCAAAAAGATCTCTGCCCTTTCAAAGGAGGGAGAGCTGGAATTAGTCTTGCTATGGCTTCTGTGGGCTTTTACGTTAAGAGAGCTGAGCATCCTCAGTGAGTTGCTTTCTCCAGCTGCTGCAGACACCTTCTCATTTCAGCACCCACACTTTGCATTTTCTTCGAAGCTCAACCTGGCAGCGATGAAATTAATACACCGTGGGTGTAGGACTGTCCCTTTTTACTCCTGGTTCACTACTGTATAGACTTTGGCTCTTAGATTGGAGTATGTTGCTAAATCAGTGATCTAGGGTGATCTGCTCCAGGTGCTCTCCAACTCTTCCAGGAAGGCTCCATTCATTGTTGCCATGCCGGCTGTAGGAATTAGCTTAGGTGCTGTTGGGGCCTATTTTTGGAAGGTAGTACTGTAGCTGCATTCTGGTGCCTTGCCTTGTTTTTGCTACGAGTGGCCTCTGAAGGCAGAAAGGCAGAGGGCAGCCTTTGTCTTCTCTGTGCAAGGCCTGGGAGCTCCCTTTACTCTGCTCCGGCTGTCAATACATGGCACACGTCCACAGAAAACAATAGCTACATGAGAGATGGCTGTGTCCCATGGGTGGCCTTTCAGGAGCAGGGAGATTTTGAAAGAAAATGCTGTTGTGCCCAACTTCCCTTGTGTACATGCTGCTACCAGAAGCTTCCCCTATGAATCCCTTTTGTTCAGAGCCAAAGCCAAATTCTGCTACAGTCCATGACCAGAGGAGCATCCTGCTGACTTCTACAAGAGACTTGTCTGAGGGTGGCATAAAGTGGCTCCCAAATAACAAATCCTTTTGGCTCCCCTCTTGTGAATACTGTGTACTACATTGCTAATCTGGAACATGACCCCCCCTCGCCCTCTGAACTGGCTGTGGCCTTTGAGATCTGCTAATCCTGGAGGTGGGTCCTCTGTCTATGGCCATGGTGGAAAGGTGGGGATTGCTGCAGGGTTCAGTACCAGTGTTTGTGGGCCTGGACTCGGCTACAAAGCATTACATGGCTGGATGTAGCTGCCAGCTGCAGCTGCCAGAGGCAGTGCTGATCATGTCTTCACATTGTCCATGTCCTCTCAGGCAAACCCCAGGAGGGCGTTACTTAAAAGTAATCTGGATGAAGTCCCAGACTGCTCTTCTGGAGAGGAATCAGCTCCTGTGTCCCTGTGTGGAGGAGGAGTGGGCTGTCCTCTGCCTGCCCTTCCTCAAAGACAAGGTGCAGCACTGCTCAGAGGGAGAAGTCACAGCCTGATTTAAACTCGGCATTTGGACTGAACTGTTGCATCTACCTGTTTGCTGTAGGGTGTCATTATGTCCTTAAATCCAGAAAGTGATGTGTTTGGGACTTTCTCTATTTATCATATAAATATTGTATTACTTTTATTAATTCTTTGCTCTTAATACAGAGAGCTTGCAAGCCCTGAAAAAAACTCCAAAAAAATTCCAGGTCCTACATAAAGATAATTTATTCAAATTTTAAGAAAATCCTTGGAAGATTTGACCCAAAGAAGAGCTTGCACTTGTTTTTTATGGTTATTTTTGGCACTGCTTCTCTGACTTTGAAGTACTTTAAATATTAGCTCAGTTGGTTAGAGCATGGTACTATTAACACCAAGGTTGTGGGCTTGATCCCTGCATGGGCCATTCACTTCAGAGTTGGACAGGATGATCCTTGTGGGTCCCTTCCAGCTCAGAATAGTCTGTGTGTGTATAAGAAATGTCAGCTCTGGTCTCCCATGGCTTCAGTGAGGGACCCTGGGCACTTAGGCAGCAAGTTACTGTCTGTTAGGTTACAGCTTTCTGGAGTAATGTATTAAATTTTCAGACTAGGCTTTCTTCAAGCAGAGTGTTGATTAGCACTTGGAGTTAGATGAATATTTACCAAAGTAGTACATCTTAAACAATTTAACAAAAATGGAAACAAGCAGAAAACCTCAAAACAAAACACTTTTCTGACAGATTGGAAGTTACTGTCCCGGTGTGAGTGACTTTGCCCTTTTCCCAGTCATTGTTTTTTCCCCGGGACCTTTGCTGTATACCCCCAAAACTTCAAGCCTTCTAGTTACACGAAGGCATAAACAAATAAAAATAAGGGCAAATAAAAGGCAAGAGCCTGATGTGTTTTCTGTTGTACATTGCTCCTAATGAAAGTCATGTGTACGGAAACCTCAGTGATTTTGTCCTGGCTTACTGAAATTAAACAAAGACCGATACCTATTTATAATCCTGAGACTTCTGCCAGTAATGTATTTTATCGCTATGGTTGCAAAAAACCAAATAGCCACTAAGGAAGTATTTTTCACCAAAATTGAATGAGCTCAGAGGGTTCCATGGAAAGACTTGCTTCTTGTGGCAGAGTAGCAGGGAAATGTGAAGCAAGCGAGGAGAAATAGTTTAAAAGCAAGAAGGGACTTTACTTTTATTGTGGTGCTGATATTTACTGTCCCCTTTCATTTCAGCAGCTTAGTTTGCAATAACCTTCTGTCACTTACATAGGCTACTTCTTCTACTGTAGTTTTGTCAGGGGAGAAAAGTAGGATATTTAAAATAATTTTGTTTATTTGTAATTAGAAAGCAAGTAACCTAATTTCTTGTTCTTTTCTTGACTTCATTGCATTTAATAAATACAACTGAGCACTTACCAAAGAGTTCTCAAAGTTAACGTAAACCACATGTACTATCCCACACATAAAGGACATCAAAATTGAATTACTGAATGGTTTTATGTAGATTTATTTATTGTGGCTGAATGCAGCCAGCCTCCTTTTCTGCTGCCCCATTGTGCTCAGAGTTCCCCAGTCAGCATTAACTGTGTAATATGGTCCCTAGGAGGGAATGGCTGGAACACCACAGGCTAGAGGTGAAAGCAAAGCAGGAATCCATCCTCAAATTCTGCCTAATCAAAAATAAAATAAAAAAAAGCCTATTGGAGACAATATGCTTTGTGTGACAGGACTGACAAATATAATAGCAAGATTCAGATCCTGTGCTCACCCGTTTCAGGGGACGTGCACAGAGTTCCTTGGTGGTGGCAGCTGTTCTGGGCAGACTTCTGCAAGCTGTTTGAAAAGTGAGACTCCAATCTTCACCAGGGCATTCAGGGTATGAGCAGCACTCATCAGCAGTGGTAACGATCCTGAAGGCGCGGTGTTCAAATCCTGTTTGTCACACCTGCAAAGACTCCTCCAGATGAAATTTTCTTTACACCTGTAATCTTCTAAAAAAAAAGAAAAAAAGAAAAAAAGAAAAAAAGAAAAAAAGTGATTTATTCCTAGGGAGGGAAACTTTTAAAAGAGAAATTGCATTTTTTTTTTTTTTGGCGTTGCACCTCTTTGTCTCTTGCAGATGTGAGGAGCTTGTTTAGGTCTGGCATCTTCCATAACCCCACATTAGTACTTGCCTGTCATATCAGGTGTGTAAAACCAGTCTGCCTATTATACAGTGAGCTGTGATTGAATCCTTTATTTATGACTTCTGCCCCACATTGCATTAATTAGAATGCAAATTAATGTTTCCTGGAAAGCTGCTGTTTACTTCTGCCATACTTTACATGTTTCATTAGTCTTAGGACCCTGACAGTCAAGTTATGTCAATTTAACAAGTTATCAGTCAGCAGAGCTGCTGTAATTGTATGTACACATGCACGTAGACATCCTGGGCTGCAACGAGATGCAGCCTGGGTTTTGCCTCCAGCAAAAGGCATTTAAGGTATGTTATCTTGTCTTTTCTTAGCTACTGGGCTCAGCTAATTAGAGGCAACTTTTTTTTCAACAGCATAGCTTGATCCTGTGCCCAAGTCTTTAATTTATACCAGTGCTTCTGAATTTGACTTTATAAAATGTTTTTAACTGAGTAGTCCAGTTTTCACTAGTGAGGAGGTTATTTGGCTGGTGCTCTTGATAGTAGCTGTGAATAGTCCATACCCCTGACTAGCAGGACGTAAGAATCAAAGAATGGTTTGGGTTGCAAGGGTCCTTAGAGATCATCTAGTTCCAATCCCCCTGCCATGGACAAGGATGCCACCCGCTAGATCAGGTTGCTCAAAGCCCCATCCAACCTGGCCTTGAACACTTTCAGGGATGGAGCACCCACAACCTCTCTGGGCAACCTGTTCCACTGCTTCACTACCCTCTGAGTAAAGAATTTCTTCCTAAAATCTAATCTAAACCTGCCTTCTTTCAGTTTAAAATCACTACCCCTTGTCCTGTCACTATCTGTCATATAAAAGGTCCCTCTCCTTCCTTTTGATAAGCCCCCTTAAGGTACTTGAAGGCCTTAATGAGGTCTCCCTGGAGCTTTGTCTTCTCCAGGCTGAACAACCCTGACTCTCTCAGCCTGTCCCCAAAGGTGATCCTCTGATAACCTTCACGGTCTTCTTTTGACTTGATCCAGTAGGTCCACATCTTTCTTCTGCTGAGGACCCCATTAAGGACCACATAAAGGTGGGTTATGACTGACTAGACCACAGATTACAGAGGGTAATTTCTGTTTTGTTTTTAAACCAAGCAGTTTAGCACAGTCTTCATTTTCATGTATTTCCCTGGTTACCAGCCTTTAGGACCTGACACTTACTTGAGGAAACTGGCCATGTTCAGTGTCTCTCTAGGCCTGATGATATCTGCTGAGGTTTGGCAGTGTGGCTGAACCTCTTGTACAAGGCTCTCTTGCCTTTCTGGCACAGACCCACAAAGTTTTGTGAGCACTGGTGTCCTGCGTGGAGCTTCTCTTGTTTCTGCTTGCCTGTGTGGTGATGAGTCTAGAGGAGAAGCCATATGAGGAACAGCTCAGATCACTTGGCTTGTTCAGCCTGGAGAAGAAGAAACTGAGGGGAGACCTCATTGCAGCTACAATTTCCTCTTCAGGGGAAGCAGAGGGGCAGGCACGGATCTCCTCTATCTGATGACCAGTGACAGGACCCGAGGGAATGGCCTGAAGCTGAGTCCCTGGGGAGATTTAGGTTAGATAATGGGAAAAGGTTCTTTATCCAGAGGATGGCTGTGCACTGGAAGAGGCTCCCCAGGGAAGTGGTCACAACACCAAGACTGAGCTCAGAAGCATTTTGACAATGTTTTTCAGGCAAATGGTGTGATTCTTGGGGCTGTTCAGTGCAGGACCAGGAGTGGGACTTCAATTATCCTTGTTAGTCCCTTCCAACTTGGGATATTCTATGATTCTGTAGCTGTGTAAGACGCAGATTCAAGAGATAACTTTTTCTGGTTTGTAAAATGTTAGTAATAATGTCACTTTGGAGGGAAATCTACTTTGAGGACATGGTTTAAAGGGTGAAAATGGTTGTAGGTTGATGGTTGGACTTGAGGATCTTACGGATCTTTTCCAACCTTAATGATTCTGTGATTCAAAAATAACAACTACTTTCTTAACCTTTCAAGGTGCTGTGATGAAAGACTTATCTCTGAATGTATTTAAACCCCAGAGGAAAAATTTTCACGCAAGAAGGAGTTTACGCCAAAGTAATGAAGAATTTGGCCCCTGGCACCGTTATTTTCCTCAGCTCCTGCAGTGACAGAAGGGGGTGGAGGGAAGTAACCTATCCCATTTCTGTTTGAAAACATTTAGCTTGAGTGATGTGAAGATTTCAGTAGATCTGTGACAAGATCAAAGACTATAAATTATTTAACAGTGGTTCTACTTTTGTGGAATTATTTAAAGTATCATAATTGCAGCTCAGCTTCCCAGCCTTCATTTTCAAGTCTGGAATTCTGTTGGGAACTATCATAATCACTGAAGAGTATAATATTACAGGCTGGGTATAAAAATATCTTTTTAATGACTAGCAAATTAGTGAAATGTCTTGACCTAAATCTAGACCAAACAGAAGACAGTGTTTTTATGGAGGGGGAAGAAAGACTAAATTGTCACCACATTGTTATTCTTGTTAAATTCTCCACTACTTAAAATGTCAGTTGATTAGATAAAATTTGTAACACTGTGCATCAATGCAAGTGATGAAGGGCTGTGTGTTACATAGTATCTTGGCATTTCTGCACTTTTGTTTTCCTTTTAATGCTAGCATGAGCATTCTGTGACTGAAACTTGGAAAAATAAAGGCTATTCATTACTTTAGTACCCTGTGAACAATAGAGATCATGAAAGGCATCGCAGGGAACTCCTCTGTGTGTTGGCTCTTCAAGAAGTGAGATGAGCCCTTGGAGGGTTTTTTCATAGGCTTCAAGTAATTGTTGTGTGCATGATCTGCCTGGCTAAACTCTTTGTGTCTGACTTAAATAGGATCTAGAAGAGACAGGAGTTTCCCACTTCATACCATGTGATTTGTAGTGTTAACCAAGTCTCTGTTAATGTAGGAACGGGAATTTATTGTCCAAATTCTGGTTTGCAAATGAACCAAATGAAGCTGAGCCCTCATTTCCCACAGTTCCCGTGTGCAATCAGTTGTCAGTTGACCAATTTTGACCATATAGTGATGATACCATGTGGGTCTCTGCAGAGGAGGACTCTATTTCAGGATATGTTACCAATTTTCACTCTGATTTGTGGCAAGTCATTGACCTTTCTGCTCTTCACTGCCCCCAAATTTAGCCACAAGTAGTAACACCAGCTGGTTTACATGGCAAGCATTGTGTTGCTGCATCAGCATTTGCAGTGCAGTGTCTCCATAACGAAGAAGGGAAAAAAACAGTGGTGTTGCAGGCAAGGTGTCTGCATTTTGCCTTCATGGCAGGGTATAAAATAGGTATTTTTGAGGCAGAGACGACCTTAGTGTCCTGTGTTCACAGAACTCCTCAAGCAATGAGGTGTAGCCTGTAACTCTGAGCACCAAAGGTGTGCTTCAAAGTGAGCAATAGGAGCCTAGAGACAGCACGAGGCAGGAAGAGAGGTGGTGTCCATTCCTGCCTTTCTCTCCACCTGGCCAGGGCCCACGGTGCTCTGCATTGCAAAGACAAATGAGAAATTTATTCAGCACCTGGCTGCAATGAATGTGATTAGTCTTTAATTAATATTAATTAAAGCATGAAGCATGAAGGAGATTGATAAATTAAATGAAAAAGACTATCCTGAGACTTTGTATCCTGGAAGGACCTGTGTAGCAGGCTGGAAGCCATCTACAGCGAGGTTACACTCAGTACCTGCATGGATTGTGGATGCATGTCAGATGTGGAATGTCTCCCAGAAGACAAACACAATGGGAACAATCATTTTTACTGGCAAATGTCATCTGTTAGATATCAGCCTAATTTTCTGCAGTGACACAAAGCAGACTTCACCCTCGCTGTGTTGAGCATTTAGCTCGGCTGTGTGCAACCTAGGGCTCTGGCCCAGCTACTCTTCCAGGCTGCGTGTTGACATGCACTGGGGATCTGGAGTCTCCAAGGCGTTTAAGCAAGATTGTATCGTGGTGCAGCCATCTCTTTCACTTCTCCCCACTGATTTACATCTTCCTACTCCGTGAAAATACGGTAGAAATATGTTACTGGAAATATGTTGAAGAGCTTACTCATTTTGCTACAGTTCCTTGCTGCCTTATTTTGCTGAAGTTGTGCTGACAGACCAGGAAGGGCTTAGAAAAGGACATTAGGAGAACGATCAGAGGCTTGGAAAACCTACACACAGAGGCTCAGTCTAGTTAGTTTATCCAACACCATGACCTAATAATATCCTAGATGCACTGTGGATGAAGAGGTTTTTGATTAGTGGATGGCTTTTTTGTCTCCCAGAAAAGGCTGGACAAAATAAGAAATGAATTTTTTTTTTTTTTTGGTATTTTTGCTTTGGTTTTATTTTCTTTCTTTTTTTCCTTTTCTTTGAATTGTAAGGGTGATTAACCATTGCTTTCCTGGATATGTGATGAGGTCTTCATAACTTTGAAGCTTTTAGATTTAAGCTTTTTATTTCTGCAGTCAGGAGAAGGTTTTACGGCCTGTGGTTGTAGGAGCTGATGTTCAAGCAGACTTGACTCTTCGAGTTGTATATGATTGGCTGCAGGGACCTTTCTGGTCCTGTTCTAGCACAGCATTCCTAAGCCTGTGTCTTCCAAAAAAGCCCCGTCCTTTGATTTTCAAGAAGAATGAAAGTTTGAATGAAGCAACCACTGATCTTAGATTTTCCAGTGTAAGAAGTCAGATGTCCACAGTACCTCTCCATGAGAATAAATCCACATTAAGTGGTAGAAACTCTCTTCCTCTGAAGAAGCTCTAGACTCCTTGCTTTACCAATAAGATTTTGCCAGGAACTCTCTTGATGAGACTGTGCTGTATGTAAGCAGAGTTTGGAAAGCTCCCAGATACATTCCACACTGTACACAAACTAGATAGTACTGAAATCTCATCTAGTGTGTGTCCTGGAATTACTACTCATCCCTCTTTATAATAAATGAGCGCTGTTTGGCTATAATCTTTCTAAGCTGTAATGCACTGGCATCCTGGAGTGCAAGAGTCTTATCTTAGATGACTACACTCAAAACATACCCTAGGGACTGTTAGAGAAATTTATAATCATCCCTTTAGAATCCCAGGATTAAATTCTAAGTGGCAAGCAAATAAATAAACAATGTTTCTCCCTAATGCCTATTTATTTACTGTAGATCAATGGAACATTCAAGGATGAAATTGGTTTTCTCAGAGGATTAAAAATATATTTAAAATAGGCTTTATTATGAGAATTAATAGTGTGAATTCTTGGGGGGTGAAGGGTTAGTGTGAGACAGGTTATCATAAACTGTTCCATTCTCAAAGAAGCATTTAGGGGTAGGAGAAGAGAAATTAAGTTAAAGGGCATCTCATTTTGGTTCATCAGTTTGACATTCTGCTAAAAGAAGTCTTTGAAATTGCCTGCTTTTGCTGGGAACTGGGCAAAAATGTGGAAATGCATTGACACGTGACATGTATGCCAAGACGTGGGATTGTAATACCTGTTTGGGGCAGGAACTTCTGTTTGCCCTCTTTTTGTACCTGGTCCAGAACAGCAGATGATATCTGTGTGCAACCTGAGCAGGTGCAGAGCCCAGCTGCTGAACTGTGCCCCACTCCTATCACCTGGGCATCAGGCAGGTTCCTCCTGCTGTTGGACTAGGCTGTGACTACTGATGCTGTTTCCTTCTCTGGTTTTCCCTGAATCCCTCATCTATCTGAGTTTGGAAGAGAACAAACAAATTGTTTTGATTCTGTCTTGCCAAAAGGAAGAAGAATAGCATCAGCAGAAGGTTTAGGGCTGTTTAACTGAAGTGCAGAATGGTGTGGAGTGCTGTGGATTGGGGCACTGGCTCCTGCCACCTCATAAAAAAAAGTGGAGTGCTCCCTTAAAACACAAAAAAACAACGTTGGCAACCACAGAATGAAAGAACAGTCAATGCAGTCTATAAAACCAGAGTTTTCAGACCACAACATTAGTAAATGTCCAGGTGAACCGAAGACTTGCAAAATGAAAATCTAATATTGAAAATATATTGTGTTTGTACTGGAGTTTTTTTTCTTCCCTCTCATTTTGTTCGTTGTTCTCCATGGTTTCTGAGTGAGTTGTAGTGTTCTTGAAGGCTAACAGTATTGCAGCTCTGTTGACCAAGATCTAGATGTTGAATGTAGTCTCCACTGACGAGAGAATGAAGTGTACTCTGTACTGTACACATGGAATCTAAATGCATATGCATAGAGCTCTTCTATATGCTGCATGCATCTTCTGTACTCTTCCATTTTTTAAATACTGTTTTCCCTGCAGTGCCTGAATATGTCCTCTATTTTCTTTAGTCCCATTTCTACTACAAGCTTTATCCAAATTTTTTGTTTTTCTGCTGTGATGTGGGTATCATCTGGATGTTTCACTTCCAGGGCTGTAAAATCCTCCTGATGAAGCTGTGTTTATTGTATTGCTCTCTAGTGCACAGGCAGCAGAGTTTGCACCTGGAATTCTTGTCCTTCCAAGGTAGGGGAGAGTCTGTTACTAAATTTCACAGAGGCTGTAACAACCCATGAACGTTGCAGGTCATGAGACAAAGTTCCTTTTGACTAATTCTTTGAGCACAGGTCTCGTTTTCTGATTTAAAGCTTGTGTTCCACAGGAGGTGATGATCCTGCCAGGCTGCTATGTGCCACTCCAGCCAGGCAAAGCAAAGGAGTTAAATATTATTGGGTAACTGTGAATAACAGGCTTCATGTGGAAGACAGAGATGGCCGTGATTGAAGTAACTACAAAAAAGGAGCATTAGGTTAATGATGGCTGAATTCTTCTGAAGAGGAAAGAAAGCAAGAAATTTAAGTACTAGATAGTTAAAAGGAACGTGGAAAATACATACAGTGGCAAAGAGAGACACTGCAGAGGTCTATAAATGATGCAGGAAATTGTGAAGGCTAAGATACAGTTGGGGGACTGATTATATGTAAGTGATGGACTCAAAAATCCTTACAGGTGTCTGAAGAGGTTATGTGAAAAAGAGACTTTGCATGATGGGACTAAAAGGCATTGCTAATTGATAACTATAGGCTGTGCTTTTGAAAGGCCATGAGAATTTTCTAAGGTGGGAGGGGTGATTGCAGGCTTTGCAAATGAACCCTCTGCGTGTTGGGGGGACATGAAATATCTCCCTACACTTTGTTTTAGGGCTGGAGTTTTGGGGTTGTTGTGAGGGAAATGCTTATGGCTGTAAACTGCATTTTTTTAAACTCTCTTTAATTTAAAAGTCCTTTGTCCCATTTGCTGTATTAGTCTTACAGCTTTTGCTTTAGGCTTATATTAAAAGTTGGCAGTCTCAGCTGGAGGAAAACTAGGGGATAGGTCAGATGCTAATTAATTTCATGCTAATTGTGCCATAATTTGAAATCCAGTGGATTGGTTTTCTGTGGGAGAGCTGGAATATATGGAAAGGCAAAAATGAATAAGGATAATTAATCTCTGTAAAATTGCTTGGGATGCTCTAAGAAAAGAGGCTTTTGCTGTTGCTTTTATTTTTTATTTGAAGTGTTTTAAAGGCGACTGTGCCTTGGATTATGTGAAAGATTCATTGCTGCTGAAAAACACCTCTTTGTTCCTAAGACACCTAAAAGAAACACTTCAGCAGCTGGCTAAGATCTTGCTTAGGATTGCTCCCCATAGGAACAGTGACTGGTTTTGGACAGAGCTCCTGTTGCCCCTCCATGGGAGGGTAGTTCAGACCTTTGAGCTGAGTGCCCGGGAAGAAGAAAACATTACTTATCATAGGATCATGGAATACCAGGTTGGAAGGGGACCTTGAGGGTCATCTGGTCCAAAATTTCTTGGCAAAAGCACAGTCTAGACAAGGTGGCCCAACACTCTGTCCAGCTGAATCTTAAAAGTTGTTTGTCTGTTTCTTTTCTAGAAGTAGACAAGGCTGGAATGGACAAGGGGTGGATGCCAACCACTTCTCGCTCTCTGCATTTCCCTCCCACTGAGTCTCCAGTGGCTGGTTGGAGAGCTTGATTTGGAGCCAGGCTGGGGGAGTAATTTACTGCTGGCCTCTAATGGCTATAAATTACTACATGCCCAGGAGAATAGCAGTTATAAAGGTAGAGCTGTGACTCAGAGGTGGGTCTCGTGGTCTCTTGCACACAGAGCACCAAGCTCTGACATCAGAAAAACTACCTCTGTGGTTCCAAGCTGATCCCATACAAAATATGTCTGATTATAAAGCTGGGTGCTTTCCTTGGAGTTTTCTCCCTACCCCATTGTCAGCTACTGAAGTTCAACAATGTAGATCTGAACCATCAGGGAGCAGCAACTTCCTGAGAAATCGTCTCTTGCTCTGAAATCCAAGGAACACCAACTCAGTGAGGAGGTGGGGGGGAGTGGTGTGGTTTTCACCATTGAACTCTTTTTGTTTTGCGTTTTACTTATGAACACCAAGCAGAAGTTCAAATAACATCACAAAGCAGAAAGCTTTATGATTAATTATGCCTGGTACAGGTATAATTTAAACGTATTGACTCGTCTGAAGTAAGTGCCAGACGGTGCAGTAGAGGAGACAGGAAGTGGCTGGTCGAGATTGCTGAACCAAGCTAGAATAAGGAGTCAGGGAGAGGAAGCGCATCATCATTTAACTTTGCTTGGCAGCTCAGCAGAAAACTGATGCAATCGCTGATGGACGCTGATATCAAAGGGAGAAAAATCATGACAAATTTTTTGTGCTTTTAAAATTAATGTAGAGCTGATCAATAGCTTTGCTTGGTGCAATATAAAAATGTAGTACTGGGACCTCCATTAAAATGATTTTCCTTTAAACCTATATTCTGGGATTGCTGTTAGAGAGGCTTTAGAGATAATAATGGCAGTTAAAAGACAGTTTTCTAATTCCCACCAGGTTGTTGCATTTCACGGCAACTAGTCTGTAGCTGTGCTGGGAACTAGGTAATGTCAGCCCTTGAAAGATTATATTTTCTTTAGAGTTTTTTCTTTATGGACCAGTGGGTCCCTAGGAATATTTAAGATAGCACTTAAATGGGGTCAGGGATGGAGAGAAGGAGAAATCATTTGACTGGATTAGACTCCCTGTGCTAAAAGAGCTCTTGGCTTTTTTTTTCTCCCTGCTTTCCAAAAAGCTGTGACCAAATGTGAATCTGTGAGTCGAAGTTCAGAATCCAAACAGCTGCCTTAGGTTTCTGACAACAGATCATACTGTAGTGAGGACTCGCTTATCTTCGATAACCCATGCATCTAAAACCAGAATATGTGTATTTTTCTCAACTTTGTGGGTGTATTTTGTCACCCAGTGCACACATTCTTCACTCTCTCACTCAAGCTGGTCATAACTGCTTAATGGTTATGACTGTGCCATCTGTAAAAGTGTTACATCGCTCACCACGGTCCAACTCAGAGACGTCTATTCATCTCAAATTGTGTCTCTGTGGGTGCCGGTCACAGAGACTCCACAGCTCAGCACTCCTGGAGCTGACTGGTGATTCATGCCTCCAGAGTTCTGTGATGCTGGCCGTGCAGAATCCAGAGGCAAACTTTCTTTGCCTCCCTTCTCCCTCCTCCTTTCCTGAAATGCGCTGGATGCCATGAAATCACAGCTATGCAAAACTTTTGCACAAAGTGTGAAGGTTGTGCAACCAGGTGAAATTTGTCTGCTTGTGGTTTTAAAAAGGCCTTTTTCTGTCTATGCAGGGCACTATTCCAGGTGTTCTGGTTTTACTTTTCCTCTGCTGAGCAGCCTTTGCTATGAGAGAGCTGCAGTGTTTGCTGGACTGTGCTTATCTTTAGGGAATGCAAAGTAGGTTGGTCAGGCTTGCCTCCTTTATCACCTCAAATGAGATCTGAGCTCCCCCGTCATCTCATATTAAATCTAAGCTTCCCTGTGCTGGTGTTCTGAGTCCTAGTCCTCCTGTAGAACTTTCCAAGGCTGAATCATGGTTCTGCAGCAGCTTATTGTCTTTGTTTTTCAAATGTTCTAGGGGAGATGATCTCAGGATTTGAGGTTTCTCATTCTCAGCAGCCATCTCCACTGTCTGTATGAGCTAGATAAAATTATAAAATGTTCTGGAGTTGCATGCTGCACTTGTCCTGAGTTGGTTCTGTGAGCTTTTTGATGGTAAGTAACAACTTCATCAGAAATGCTTATTGTATAACTTCACTGCAGTTCCTTTTGACAGCAGTGACCACAAATACAATGTCATAAATCTGTTTTACCTTAGTGGGAATTGTTGCATCTGCTCAGGCCATGACAATGCTTATAACCCGTTCCATGTGGCTGAAGGAAGTTATTTAGCAACAAACTGAAATACCCTCCTTTGACTGCCTCAGTGTGACTCTGAAATGTGGCATTGGGTTCGTGATTCAAATCTTACTGAGGGTTTCATTTAGATAGGTGGGGGCATGGGAATGGAGGGAAACTCCAAAGATTAACATAAGCATCTGGATAGGATGGTAATGGGATTTCACTGTGGGAGAGGTTTTGAAGGCCTGGAGATGGCATTGTGAGTTGTTTTGAAAGCTGCCAATTGTTTTCAGTATGTTGACAATTATTTTCAATTTGTTTTGTTTTGGTTTTTAATTGTGAAAATGTTCCCAGAAGCTTAGTAAATGAGGACATGTCCTTATAAATATTCATCTAGTATGTAAAAGCTCACATGGCCAGCTTTGATTATGAAACCTACTAATTTATGGTGGTGTCATTTTGCCCCTGGAAGGCCTGTCTTCAGAAGAGGTGCCCCCCAGTTGTAGGATGAGGCAATTTCTCTCAATCTACAAAGAGGTAAAATTTAGAATATGCTTCTTTTAAACTGGACATTCAGCCTTGCAAACGGATTTAATCCCACTCCAACACATGGCCCTGTTTGTGGACAGAGGATGCCAGAAAACAACAATGTATTCTGTATGATATTTATAAGCTTCATGCAAAACTGCTGAACCAAAAAACCAAGTCTTAAACAATTAAGATCAGGATTATGCTTGCAAAGATGTTACATAGTTACTTTGCTTTCATCCCTTAGGCATTTTCTTTTTCAAAGATAATGGAGATTTTTGAAACTTCCGGGTGTCCATTCCATTCAAAAACAGTTGGCAAAATACCATCCCGAGTGGCTCTATGAGGTTTTCTCCGCCTTTTGTGCATGACCAGGATCAAAATTAAGTGACTTCCTCACAGTAGAGTAGTTAGAAATGTCCAGTAGTGTAGTGGTGATGTGGGAGCTCTGGAGAATCATCCCAAATCCAGTTTCTGAGAGCCAGGTGTGCACTGGCAAGATCTGAAGCAAATTGAAGGTTTTCAGCTTCTTGCTCATGTATTTGCATGAGTTCCATGGAAAATGTGAAACTTTTACCTTTATGTTATTTACCTGCTAATAACATCTCTGGCTGTTTCTGCCTATGCAATGAGAGAGAAAAAAATGAGCAATGAGTGTACTGGAGACTAGAATTCCACATGATTTCTTGATGACTCTAACAAGCTGAAATGAGTACTGCTTAGAGACTAAGTTATCCCTTGCTGTGAATATCAGTGGTAGAATTTAAGTCTTTTGTTTCTGAAAACTGATGTTTCTAATTCTATGCACTTTAATTCTGCAAACTGTTTTTCGTGGATAGAAAAACTAAACTTGCAAAAATGGTAAATTTTGCTTTGCTGCTGTTAAACCTGATGCTACAAATACTTTTCTTTTTTTTTTTTTCAAATAAAGTCTGCTGACTTGTGCAAAGTAACACCTTGATTTACACCTTGATTTACACCACCCCAAGATTCAAAGCCTTCAAACTCATCTGTGGAGAGAAAATACATTAAGGGTAGTTATTAGGAATTCCTCTCCTCATGTTTTTTTTCCATGTCTTCTGTGGCCCATCCGTGAAATGGACCATAAGAGGAAAGCATGGAGAGTGGGAGATCAGCATAGTGGGAAGACAAAAACAATGAAACCTCAATGAATTGATGATGAAAGGAAGGGAGACAAAAAGACTCCGAAGTGAGCCAGGGGAAAAGAAGGGAGAACATAATGTCCGAACGCCCAGGGGAAAAGAAGGGACCACAGAACTGTCGTCCAGTTAAGCAAAATGAAGAAATGAATGAATGGGGAGAACAGCAATAGACTGGTGCAATTTGCAGCATACAGAATTAGAAACAGAGTTTGCAGACAGGAAAGAAATACATTTTGCCAGTTGTGTTCTTATTGAGTAGGACCTTGTCCTTCTTTTGCCTGGGATGCAGTTAATTTTCTTCTTAGTAGCAGGTACAGTGCTTTGGATTTAGGATGAGAATAATGTTGATAACACTGTGATGTTTTGGTTGTTGCTGAGCAGTGCTTACCCTAACTCAAGGACTTCTCTGTGTCCCATACTCTGCCAGTGAGGAGCTGCACAAGAAGCTGTGAGGGAGCATAGCCAGGACAGCTGACCAGAACTGTCCAACAGGATATTCCATACCATAGAACATGATGTCCAGTATATAAAGTGGGGAGAATTGTCTGGGAGGGGCTCATTCCTGTCTGGGGATAGGCTGGGGTTTGGTCAGTGCGTGGTAAGCAGTTGTTTTGTGCATCACTTGTCCATCTTGGTTTTTTTCTCTTTCTCTTCTTTTTTTATTACAATTATCATTATTATTAGTAATAGTAATATTAGTGGTTTTTTAATTTTTTTTCAATTATTAAACTATTCTTATTTCAATGTGCAAGTTTTTCTTTTTTTTTTCCCTCCTGTCCCTGATTCTCCTCCCCTTCCCACTGGTGGGGGGGAGTGAACGAGCGGCTGCTTTGGGACTTTAGTTGCTGGCTGGGGTTAAGCCACGACAGACCTTAATCTTTGAATGGTTTACCTGTCTTCTTAGTGACCCAACTGGAGAAATTGGGTGTGATTCAGAGCAAATGAGAGAGGCAGCATCTGGCTCTAAATCTGCTGTATTCCTTCTGCTTCATATCAATGCCACAGAATAAAGTCTTGTATTGGGGAAATTGGGACCTTCATTAAAAATGTATATCACATCAGATGATATATTACTCCTCCAAACCTCGGCCTCGAACATCCAAAAATAGCTTGCCATGGACATGTGGGGCAGGTCATAGACTCTGGTGAACAATATTTAGTGTTCCATGGGGAAAGGGAGAAATGCTCTAATGAAATCACCAGCCTTGAACTAAGCTGCTTTTCTTAGGTGGCTCCCCCAAACCTCAGCAAAAACGTGTCTGTGCAGGTTCAGCCAAGCCGCCTGTTGAATAGTTTGGCCAAATGCAGGAAGCAAGATCTTTGACCTTCTGCAGTGTCCTCATTGTAGACGCATGCATATAATTTCCAGTAATTTAACAGGAGCTTTAGTTTGAAAAAGATTTGGGTTTTATTACTTTCATTCATCATCATTAACTCATGCCATGTGGCGGAGAGGAGGGAATGACATATTTCCGCAATTAGATTCAGTATTTTGCATGAAAAAATGAGCTGTTACAGCGAATGCTGCTTTTGAAATAGGGACTAAAACCAATGGAAACAAAAGTTGTGATGTGTGCTTGGAAGAAAAGAGTTAAAAAAGGATATTATTTTTACTGTGAAGTCTTCTTTAAATTGTGGTTAGAAATGACTTAGCCTTCTAACCTATTCCTACTGTGTAGTTGGCTTATGTTCAATAAATATTTTCATCCAGTACCTTGATGCACTTCTAATTTGTCTGTAAAAAATATGTTCTATTTCTGCTTACTCTTAAAAAGTGCACTGGCTTCATCTGCTGAAAGTACCTTTGTGTAGGGCTGCTTCAGTGTGCAGGGGGAGTGTGAAATTTCATTTGATTTTAAGTTCTAGTGGGTTTGCTTTGCTTGAGTTTTGATTTAGCTGAGCCCAACAACTTAACACAAAACACAGGTAGGAAAATCCTATTTCCTATGGTGCAGAATGCAAAAGGGATCAGTTCTTTGGAGTGGCTTACTTCTGGGCTGAGGTACATTTCAAGGGCTTTAATACACTTTGTTTTTTAACCCTTTGCCGAGCAAGCTAAGTGGCAAGGGCCTGATCCTGTTCTCCATGAAGTCAAAGGGAAGTTTGCCATCAATTAAGATGGGAACAACATGAGGCCTGACGTTGGTAATGAAACCCAAAACCAGGCGAGCTTTATGTGGTTGAATGTTCCTGCCAGCATTCCTTGGGACTGTGAGTGTGACACATGCTCCCTTGATAATCTAGTGAAGAATATGTGTACACTCAAACATGTATTTTATTTTACAGAGCAGGCTGCATTTTCGGTAATTTGCCTTTTCTCCTTGTATGCATCTCATTCTCGTGGATGTTCACATGAGCCAGTACTCCTGATAGCTTTTCTGTTTTCCTCCTTGGAATGTTGGTTTTCTTTTCTGCATGTTCAATTACATGTGCACATTCATCTATCATTAGTTCCTGTTCACTGGAGGATATTTTGCAGAGCTCTTTACGCAGCATTCATAATACTCTTATCCGTGATTTGGATTTCTTACTGACAGCAAAAGTTCAATCCTTTTTGCTGCTGTTTTATTCATTTTATAGCTTTATCTAGATAAACTACTTGCAATTCTATAGTGGAAGTTTAGCAGTTTGGTTGATTTTTTTCCCTTCTAATTCAATTGTGCATTGAATTCTGTTCAAATTTATATTTATTTGTACTGGTTTTAAGGCATTTAAAAATGTAAGGTCCTCATTTATCAGGATTTCTCTCCTGATTGCATTCTTACGTTGTCATAATTCTCACTGGATTTTTTTTGTTGTTGTTACTCTCACTCTTCTTTGGAAAAATGATTCTCATTGTTTGATTATGCTTGCCAGCTCATTTCTGTTGCAGGAGAAAAAAAATGATCATTTGTGTTACTGCACTCAATTACCTACATTAGTAGTGAGAGTATATGTGTGCAGCTGTGGGTGATGGGGAGATGTACGGAGGCAAACTACTATGGTTTCCCCTTGCACCAGCTGCCCTCAAGACTATTTTTGGTAGAATATCCACCACGAAGAAGACATTGAAAGCATCACCTAAACTCAGGTTATAATACATTTTCTTGTGACCTCACCAAGAACATGTGAGGAAGAATTCAGACCTAGTTGCATTTCTCTCCTGCATCTTTGGAAGAGCATGATGCCTGCCTTGGACCCTTATCTGTAAGAAGGTTAAAACTTGCCTTCTGCACAGAGGCTACATGTGGGACCTCAGTTCCTGCTCCTCATTTCAAACATACACAGAGGTCAGCGCAAGACCATTGGAGCAAAAACTTTCTGGTTTGGATAGATTTTCATGATGATATACTAAAATGTAGTCTCTAACACTTGGCATAGATGACAGAGAAGAAATTACACTAATAATTTATTTCTTTGACTAATAATTCATCTGGCTATTGATCTAGTTTGAGTTTGGCTCCAGCTCTGCCCTTCAGCAGCTTTTTTGTAAACAGGTTTTCCTTATCTTTATGAGTCAGGGTTTGACATTCCCACTCTGTGCTATAAATTACACCTGTGTCTCCAGTACCATGGGATTTAGTGACAGAAGGAAGGAATTTGAGCTTGACTTTTGTCTTGGAAGGCTTTGTCTTTTCTTTTGCTCAGGCTCTCTACCTCCTTCACCTTTACAGAGGGAAGAGCAGCCTGAATAAATTCATTTCCCACCTTTTGAAATCTGTCTTTCAGTCTACTTTCTTAAGTTTTTTGGATTAAGTTTTAATTACATTTAAAGTGCGGAAGAGCTGAAAGATTCCTCACGTAAGAAACATATCCATAGAAGCAAATAGACTCACTACACTCAGGGAGATTATTAATATGAGGTGAGTTTACTCAAGAAATGCTAGGATCAGGCCCATGATACGGAATTTGATTTAACTCACTCATACATAATGATTACCCACAGCTCTAGCAGATGTAGTAATGACTACAATTACTTGCAGATCATTTTTTATTATGATTAAATCTGTACATGATATTATTCTTGAGGCAGCAGTTTTTAATATTCAGCTTGCTCCCCTCCCTCATCAACATTGACTGTGTACAAGGTTAGAGGCAAATCCCCAGTTCAGCAGTGAATAGCTTTTTGCCAGGAGCAATTGTTGGTTTTGGTTGGAGTCCTTTGGCGCGTGCATTTAATGCTGCAAGTTCGGCTCTGGAGCATCAAAATTGTGTGTGTTTTCAAATGTATTTCAGCTGTGGAGCCCCCACCAGCTTCAACAGAGCACTTGCAGAATAGTGCTGAGTGTGCAAATGGAACTGTCACCTGCAATGTGTCTCAGTGACCAAGGACTGAAGCAATGGAGTGACCAGCAACCTGACCTAGAAGTTTGATTGTCCCTTAGGAGCTTTCAGCTGACTCAGGTTGGTTTCGCTGGGCCCAGCAGATTTCTCGGTTCCGCTTGGTTCTGCCCGAGTCTCTTTGCGAAAGCCTCAAGAAGTCTGCCTTTTAATTTATTCTTTTGTGAGATGAGGGTAGGAGTTAATTTGAGAGCAGAAAGACTTGAATTAAGTTGTATTAGGGAATGCTGAGGATATGCAAAAGGTCTTGTGCTCGTGGGCATATGAGAGGACAGGATTATTTGAATAGGGCATTTGCCAAATGCTTTTCATTCATGTGTGATGTTTGCCTCATCTTTTGGATTAAGCACAGCAAGTATTGCAAATAGACTCAGTAGAGACAAATATAGCTGAACATTAAAAAGTCATTTTATAAGCTTGATTGTTCTATATTTCTGGTAAAAAAATATTATTGTTAATTGGAGGCCATGTTAGTGAAAATCAGAAGGATATCATTGTCTGTGGACCAGCTGAAGATTTTCCAATTAAGAGAACAAGTTTTATCAGCCACCTCCTTCCTCAATATTCCCATTTCAGCAAAATGAGATTTGTCAAAAAATACTCACCACTCTTGACTGTGGTTCTTTATCCACATAGGGAGGATCATTGCATCAAACAAAGGCATCTGTCACAGTCCTTGTCATCTGGGTTTGTTTCTGGGTTTGTTTTTGTGATGAAAGCCATGACAAAACCTCTGATTATGATGAGGCAATTTTAAAAAACAATGAATTGTGGTTGGGAGGTGAAAAGTTGTTTGCCTGCGGAATTTTTGCTCAGCTGAGTGACCAGGAAAGAACCTGTTAAGAAACATTGTTTTCGTGTTGTTTCATGGCTAATAGTCTTGATTTCTAGTTTGCAGTAATTTCAGGCATGCTCTTGATTGACAAAGGTGACCTGAAAAAAAATCTGGAAAATTGCTACTCACAAACACTTCCTGTTGTTAAAAACTTAATTTTAAACCACTGCATTGCCCTTAGGACAGTGTGATAAAGGAGTAGAAAGAATAAAATATAAAAAAAGCCTGATTCGCAACAAAATGCCAAATTGTAGGTGTAGGAATCAATTCTTTGCATAAAGCAGCTGAAAGGGGTGTCCGTACTCTTAACAATTAAATTTGTCTTAATGATTAGCTGCAGTAACATTCAGGAGCAGTGGACTCTGCATTGATCACAAGAAAATGATGCATGTTGCTCGATGTGGATGAATGATGTTCCAGAGTGACAAGTTGATGTCTTTAGATTGAACAAAGCCCCCTGTGTTTTATAACTTGGCCTATGGTCAGAAAGGGTTACTGTGATCTGCAGTGTCTGGAGGTGTGCTAATAGCAAGGTGGGTAAGAGCTGACATGATACTCAAGGTATGGTTTTATAAAAAGTCATTGACCACTTTAAGGGACACTCTTAGCACTCTCGGCATAACTGCAAACCAGGAGGCCATTTGTCATAAAGATTATTACTAGGTGGTTAAGCACTTGAAAGGCTACCACTTGATGCAAGACCTTCCCTATAAAAGCTTGGCTATAGGTCGGTAATTTGCCAATATTCCTGGGTCAGGAGAAAGCGCCTTAAGATCAGAAATAATAATAGAACATTTTAAAGCTGACAGTACAATGCCAGAAGTGGGGGAAGTATTAATAATTTTCATGGTAAAAAGACCCTATCAGGTTTAGGGGGAGGAAAAGAGTCACAAAGGAATCTAGTTGAAGATTTGAAGAGATACTTCAAAGGGCTTCATTAATATAAAAGGAAAGATTAGCCCAAGAACAAAAGAATAGGAGAGCAGTTGGCAAGTATAAAGCCGGTAGAAGAATTATAATAATGTCATACATGGGATATTTGAGTGAAAAGCTAAAGAGAAATTAAAACATAGCTATCTTTAAAATTTTCAGGCCAATAATGTCATTGAGGATATTCTCCAAAAGTTAAGATGTGGGTTTTTACGGGATATTGCTGTAAAACTTAATTTTCACTTTTGAACGCAAATGCAGTGCTGGCACAAGGAATGATAAGAAAAGCAGCAGAGGACGTAGCATGAGGTCGTGCAGGGAGCTTAGAGCTGCTTTCATACATAACCTAGGGCCGAATTCTTAATTTCTTTGGGAATTTCACTGCTTTTGTGAGACAACAGCAACTGTAATTTCTTCTTCTAGGGCTTAGAGTATAGTCCAAGAGCTTAATAAAACAACGTGAAGGAAAGCTCATTTGCTTGACTTTGTATGCAAGTTCACATTTGAAACTGAAGAGCAAACAGTGCCATGAGATACCCATTGTGACTCATGAATGGAAAATGAATTATGTTGTTCAAGTATCATGTTCACTTGCATATTTCCACGTTGCAAAACAATGGCTTACAAAATACTGCACACAGCATGCCTATAATTTTGGGTTGGAGTTGAAGGGCAATTTAGTAATATTTTGCCCAAAGGCTCCAAGCAGCATTGACACAATTTTGGCCCCTTGCGATGATCCCTTTTTGAAGACACAATAATGACCTGGTTTATGTCCCAGGGAGCTTGCAATCTAATTGAAGATCTAAGAATGCTGGTGACAAATAGGAAGAGAAAAAATGGATGAAGGGAAAAGGAGAATATCCATTTACCTAGTGGTAGCAACAATACCTGTCCTCTTTACTGCTGTGCTTACATTCAAGAACTGTCCAACGCCTAGGACATCCATACTACAGCAACAAGACTAATTTGGAGGTTCTGCAACTTGGGTTCACTGAGCTCTTCAGTTGGTCTAGATGGCTATAATTTTTTCTGGACAGAGGGAAAAGTGTGTCTCTAGGGTATGAAGCTGCTCTTCATGATTGTAACTTTTTGACGGAAAGAGCAGTTGAGATTGCTTGAGATGATGTCTGCTCTTGGATGAAGGGGGAGGCTGTTTTCCAGGCTGCTCGTAGTCCAGTGCAAAAGCTGGTTCACATCTCCCAGGAGAAGGCAAAGGCTGTCCTGTGTGCAAAATTTAGATTAACAAAATATCCTTCTGGAGTAAATGAGCGGGAGGCAGCAGTTCTGTTGAGCAGACCCCATTAATTGATTTCTTTTCCCAGTGTGCCCACATTTTTGGAGAGAGACACATTTATACTCACATGCATCTCAGTGGCAGCTCTTGTAAATAATTTTGAACTATTCTTCTCCGTCAGCATCATGATTTCTGTGCAGGCTCTTTTCATGTCTTGATTATTTTAGCCCACCGTTCATTGTTTGCAGAGGTACTGTATACACACTATTTTTAATTGACTATCTGAAATGAATTACTGTTGCTGATTTGGTTACACTAAACCCTGTTCTATTATCAAACAAATTTGCTGTCAAATGAAAGATCAATGTTATCGTACTATGTCCCACTTCATGGATTAAAAAGGGTATTTATTCTAATTAAACTATCAAGAAAAGCACACAGAATGTTCAAAGAATGGGCAGCACTTACAGTCACAGCTGTTAACAAATGTGGTACATCTGATTTGAGATTAAGATACAAAGGAAGAGCGATTAGAATTCGATGAATTAAATAGGATCTGAGGACCAAGGTTACAGTAAAAGACAATAGTTTTGAACATGCTTATAAGAGAAGGTAATTTACTATGTGTGACTTAAAAGCATAAAATCTTTCAGTGACGCAGTTCTGGATCAACCACATAAAATGATGATGATGATTGCCATTATAAATGGTTCTGAAGATGGTCACATCTTATGTACTTCTTTTTGCTCTTGTGAGTAAATGTGTATGTAAGATTTCTTCCAAAATTAGAATGCATGGCTATAAATCATTTATATTAAACACAGACAGTCCTGCTCACCCTTCATGGCATAAAATGCATTTATTCCTTTTCTGAGCAAACTGCAGTAAGACGCTTTCTTTAATTGTGGAATGTAGGCTCACTGGGCTAATACTGAACTTTTTTTTTTATTATTATTTTTGTTTTGAGTTGTAAGGAAAGAGAGAATGCTTAGTTGGTTTAACTCGGTCTCACAGTACACCACACAGAGCTGTACATTACCTTTAGGCTTTCTTAGCTTTACATACAGTCAGACAAGTTTTCACTCCTTCTGTCTAATGCTGTTTCCTCTAATGGTTGAAGAAATGGAACATTATACTACCTAACGTGTGGGGGTCACATTAATCACAGAAAATTCTTTTAATGTCTCAGAAGTAACTGTCAAACTGGACATACTGAATCTATTTAAACTAAAGCATGCCATTTTTTATCTACAGTGATCTTTAATTCACATAAAAGGGTCAAGAAAATGTGATTAAGTGACAGTTTTAAAATGTACTATAATATTAAATAGCTTGATTAAGTGACAACTATAAAATGTAATACAATATTAAGTATCTGGCTATGTCCCAAAAGAACTTTAAAGTATTTTGAATGGTTTGGGAATTCTCTAGCCCATCATGAGTCAAAAAAGAGCATTTTTATTAAACATAAACAGGTGAACTCAGGAAAAAAACCAACAGATAATGTCTTGTCATGGTGCAAAGTGTCAGCCCTGGCTTCAAATTAGAATGACTGCCTTTCCAAACAAGATCTGAAGGAAACAAATAGGACTCCTTCTGGTCTTGCCACCCCCTGAGAACACAGAAACAAAGAACTCTCTCACTGAGGATGTACACAGACTAGTCCAGTGGGTCGAGCAAACAATTTTACATTGTGTGGCTAAAAAAATAAGTTCATGTGTTGCTTTCCTTGCTTTCCAAGTGTAAAGTATCTGTACAGTGATGTGCCTGGTCACTCTGGTGACTAGAACCCTTGGAGATCTCCAGCAAACTACTGTTTGGCTGCTGTGCTTTGCACTTTGTTAGGAATCTGTGTGTATCTTTGGACTTGAAAGGGAAAACTGATGTGTGGAAAGTGCTCTAAAGTGTGCAACTTGATCAGAATATCTTTGTGACTGTAAAAAGCATAGTCTTTGCAAAGAAGAGAAAGGTGATCAGCGGGGAGAATGTGATTTTTTTCAGTGGGTTTCTGGGGAGCTGAAGTAGTGGTTACCATGTTGGAGGAACCAAGAGAAGATGTGTTGCTCAGCACTTCACTCTCTGAAGTGCAGAGTTCTGAAACCTAGACCTGGGGTGCGAAGAACTGGCGAGATTTTGGGCTCAGCTTAGTGAGGAAATGTGGTCACTAATGCACGTGCCTCTGTGAGCATGAACAGTTTTGCATGAAATGGGGAATGCTGTTGTCTCACCTCTTTGTGCCAGATTTAGCTGTCTCTTTTCGACCAGAAATTGCCTATTTCACGTGTTCCCTTGTGGTTTTAGTGCTGTTCGGTATTTTAAATTCCCTTAGAATTTTAGTTTCACAGCTTTTCCTGAGTTAAATTTCCCTTGGCAAATTTGCTGAGTTTGGGGGTGGGAATTTTGAAATTCTAATCTGTAACACATCTAGTGGTTGAGTTTCATCTGCTTTTGGTATTTCCTTGGTTTCCCTGAAAGTACCCAAATAGATCTGAAGCTCACCAGTTCTCATGCTAAGATATTTGAAGCAGAGTTTGGGAGGTAGGAAATGGATTGATAGGAAATGTCCACAAACAAGATCATGTAGTTTGCCTATTAAATATCATCTGATTCTGGATTAATAGGAACTCCAACCCCTCTGGTGACTTTCTTTGCATGTGTCTACAATGTGGTTCAGGGTATTCACCCAGTGACTCTTCTACATGGATTCATACACAGAAAAAACATGAAGAAGGAAAAAAATCCCACATTGTTCTGACCATAAAAATCTGGAGTTTTCAAGTCAGATAAAAAACAATTTTGACATGTATTTTCCAGTTTCTTCACGCTGAGCAGTGCTTTCCTTTTGCGTTTTCACAAGGCCTGTGTGTGCAGAATGGGCATGGTTTTCCTTTAAATACTGTGAGCCACTCCGGAGGTGCAGCGGTATCTGTCACAGATGAAAATACTATAACTGTGTTTCTTTGTAATCCATTCATTGGTTTATGGACCCCAAATCCTCGGGAGAGGGTCACAAATCCACATAATGTTCTTACATGCTGGCTTTTGCATTTGGATCTCTGATGTAGCTGACAGATGTGCAAAATCCCATCTAGCCAGATATCCCCCTTCTGACCACACAATCCGTGGAGATCGAGAACACACGTTATTCCAGCTAAAACCTTGAATCTAGGCTAATAACTTCCACTCCTGATCTGCTCGTTTCAGGTGCCATCCTATGAATTAGGTTTTTTAAACTTTAATCTTAATAAGTTCAGGACAACATATTAACTTTTGCTTCCTCAGAAATGCAATAATTAAATGACTTGTCAGCTCAGTAAGTAATAGAGCATAAATGAGACTCTAGCTACTCTGCTGCAAAGATCTAAATATAAACTTTTATGTTACAGATGTGAGAAGCAAAGGAATTGTCATAGCAGATGAGCTGTGAGATTCATCAAGACTTCTGTGGCCTGTATAGAAATATTCAAGAGCTGAGGCTCCAAATCTAGGAAGGGTCTAGGAAGTTTCAATTTTGGTCTCTGCCAGTCAGCATTGGGTTTCAGTTTTAAAATACAACTGTCCTTGTAAGAGGAGACTCCAAGCTTTGTGGTGAAGTGTCAGGAACATCAGCAGAGGTGCTCCAACCTGCTGACTTCGCCGTGGGCATGGTTACCTTGGGGGTTGGTCTCCTGGGTATGGTAACTCCTTCAATGTTTGCAGTTAAACATGTCTCAGATTGTCTGTCAGAGGCTTGTGTGGGTAGGAGTCACCTTTAACATCCACCCACCTGCACTATAACATTAGCAAGGATAACTATTGGAGTGGATTTGTTTATGACCTTAAAATATTAATTTCTACAATGGAAAAACCACGCAAACCAAAAAGAACCCAACACCCCAAAATTCACAGATTTCAGCAACTGCACTGCTCCTAAGTAAAAAATAAGAAAACCGGATTGTCTCCATCCTTAAAACAAGACTCCATACTTCATTTGAGAGGGAGAGCTTATGAATGCTTAAACCAAACAGACTAACAGGAAATATATTTTAATTTTTGTAGATAATGTGCATAGCTATTAGAAAATGCTACAGTTATATTGGTGTTGTTCTGTGGGGTGTTTTTCATCATCAGCTGATTTTCTCTGAGGTACTTTACCCATGGAGGGAGAAATGGGATTCCTCACATGCTGGTTCATTTTCACACAACTCCCTCCATCTCCACTGCCATTTGTGGAGATAAATGTGATCCTGTAGAGGAATAGATGCTTGCTCCAGGACTCACTGGAGTTAATCTCAGTATTTCAATAGGCAAAAGGTGACTCATTCTGGAGAGAACAACCTGACTGGATTTTAAGGCTGGCCAAGCAATCACAGCTTGTGAAGAAATCACAGCAGGGTGAAGAAAGAAGCCATTGGAACAAACTCCATCAAGGACTGGGTTGCTTGAGGAGTGCAAGGGAGGGTGAAGACAGTATCCATGTGTAGGGATTGACTCTCATTAGGTCAGATCCCACTAGGAATTACCAACCTGCTCTGCTTGTGGAGCATCACACGTATGTCCATGGGGGCAAAACAACCCAGCCTGTTTCTTTTTCAGCCAGTGACGTGTTTGCTGGTAGTGTATGCACAGCATGGATGTTTGCTTTATGATGAATCCAGGCAAGTGAGTAAAGATAAACACCTACCAAGTAATTGCCACCCCCACCTTCTTCCAATCAAACAGCTGTCACTTGGGTCTTCCATTATTTTCTAGGCTAACTAGGATGATCTTGAAAAATATGAGCTCCTATCCTTGAGTAATTTTGAAGCAAATTGAAATCCATGCTGGGAACCTGATGTGCTTGCTTTAGCTGACTTGCTAGCAGCATGTAAATTATTTTAATTACAACTTGTGTTTGATACACTACAAGACTTGGTCCTGCAAAGCTCTAACAGTCCAAGTGCCTGAAATTTGCTTGCAGGGTCATGTGCCCAGGTTTCTGTGAGCCTTTAAAATTGAACTGTAGGGGCCTGATCCAAAATCCTTTGAACTGGAGGGAAAAAGCCTTTATTGGCTTGGGTTCAGAGCAAGGGATTTGTTTTGTCTAAGTCCACCTTTTCTTCTCCTTCAGTACTTTTCTGGTTTCTATTTTATGTATTCTGAGTTCAAGTGGATCTGATAGAATTTTTCCCAAATGTTCTTCCTCTGTGAATTGACTGTTTCAAATATGAGGGATATTATTTCTGACTGGCTGCATAAGTCACCTGCTGGTGTTTCTATTCTATGATTGGATGTATAGAAATATTCTTCCAAAGTAAATAATGGCATTTGCTTTGACATTTGTTTTCTGCAAACATTTGTGCCAGGAAACCAGATTGTATGGCTGAAGTGAATGAATATTTTTGTCTGCGTTAGTCACCCAAATCTAATTTTAAATCTAAGGAAGAGAGAGGTGGGAGTTTGCTTGATTTGTGCTAATCTTAGTTGAAGATGTATGTTAGTGCTTCAAAGTCAGATCCTTTTAGTACTTGATAATCAATAAAAAGCTAAAACATAATGTGAAAATATTTTTACATTGGCAGTATCTAATTATTTTTATTATTTTTTACTATACTTTCTATCTTTTGATATTTTTTTTTGGGTGCTATTGACCAAGATTGCTGAAATGACATTGGAGGTTTTATTAAAATAATAGAGGCTGGGGTTTTCAAAGGGACCCAGAAAAGGAGAGCCTTCCACTGAAATTCTATGGAGTAACCTGTATTGTCAGGATCTTGCATTATAGCTTGTTTTGTGAATGCATTTTTGAGGCTGTGTTGTACTGCAGACATAAATATTTATAGCTTGGGCTCTGATCCTGCCTTTGCTTATGCATGTGTCTAACTTAACCACATGTGAGTATTCCCCTTGAGTCCAATAGGGCTATTTGCATTCATAAAACTGAGGATGCATCTGGTATTTTTTCATGGAATTGTTAATAATTCTACTGTGTTTAACTGCCCAGTGAGTGAAAAACTGCACCTCTACCTGGGAAGATTAGGTTCTGTGTCAATTGATGCTTTTGTGACCTTCACTTTTCTACTCCCAGGACAGCAAACCTGAGCTGCCACACCTCCTCGGACACACTGACCACTTATTCATTCATTCCTATGAATTTTTTATAACCACTGTCTTTGTAGGATACAAAGCAAAGAGACAGATGCAAAGTTGGCCATCAGTTTTCTAATGGAGCGAGAGCATAATTAATCAGAAATAACACCTAAGAATAACTGGTGCAGAAGGGTATTTCCCAGGGAGGTAACGTGGATGTAAGTCAACTTGTATTAATCACGATAAGATTAGTGACAGTTTGCCTTTGCAACCTTTTAGATTTGTTAGCCAGCAACTTTCTAGCTAATTATTCAGATTTGTGGGTTTGTTTTCTGTTTCCCTTTTTTTTTTTTTTTTGATAAGGGTGAATGGAACATTAGGCCAGGGATCAAAAGTCACCGAGTCAAACAGAAATGCTGGAAAACAATTCTGATGGTGATGAAAGACAAATTATTTGCATGGAGACAGGGACAGAACGTCACCAGAACAGCAAGTATTGCGTCCCCTTGACAGCTCTGACAGGATTATTAATGTACTGCAAGCAGGCATCAGGGCTGAGCCAGGGTGTGAAAACTGTGTCATGTTTACTGCCATTAGTGAGTGGCACTAAACGAGGTCATAACTTTCACTTCAGACTCCTGCAAAAAATCCCTTTTGGAACTTGTACGGCTGAGAACGGGCTAAAACTTGGAGCTGCTCTAATTTCTTTTTTACTGGCCCTGTGGCAATGCCATAAATAAACCCAAGAATATGCTGGTGTGCTGATTATATATTTTTTGTGACTAGGATTTTGTGCCTAATGTCTCTGTCCATCTTAGTCTGGGAGCAGTCTTTTATTATTCATTGTTTATCCCACAGTATTCCTAGCTGAGAGATACAGCAATGGACAATCACATCTTATCACATTTTGCTTTTTTTTTTTTTTAACACCTTTTTCTCAGAAGATTTTAGTTATGGTTTTCACTGTTATTCACAGCTGTTAGCAAGTGCTTACAGGTAAATATGTGTTTTGAGCCGTTTTCTGAAAAAAGAGACCTTTAAGCACATGCTTGAGTGCTTTTCTGAACCCAGACCTAAGAGAGGTTTGATTAGAAAAAGATGATGCTTTGCCCACATATATAGTAGTGCTTTTGTTTCCTCCTGAACAGTAAGCTGGACATTTGGACTTGGTTCACTTGGCGCTAATGATACATGACCCTGCAGGCTGTGGTCTCAGCTGGCTTCCATTTTGGGTTTGCAATTTCCTCAGCAAATTTTATAATGGCTTTTTGAGTTGGTGATGAAATTTTATTTCTCTGTCTGTAGCTATCTGAATGTGAGTGCTGGCCATCGAGAGATTAGCACGTAAGGAGGGAGCGTGCCTTTTTCTGCAGGATGCTCATGTACAAAGGACAGCTTAGACACAGCTATGTTTTTGCACTCTTCTGGTCTACTCCTCCTTAGGAGAACCCTCTCTTTTCCACTTCAATTTCTTGCAAATTGCCATGTGCAGATCTCCTTTGCAGTCTGCTCTTGGTTGTCCAGGAATCATCTCTCTCTGGTTCATTATCATCCATCAGAGTATTCCATTTCCTTTGTTGCAGCGTTTGTGTTGCCTATCTCCTTTCACAGTAGTCCTGGCAGTGACTTTCTCAGCTGCTCAGGGGGCTCTGGAGTGGTGCAGCTAATGCTGTCACTCTTTTCTGCTCATATACTACTGGATACTTTCCAATCTTTACAGAAGATTTTGTTTCCTACCACCTACAGCATGATGAGGAGTGTAATAGAAACACTTATGTATTTGGATTGACTTCCACAGCACAATGTGTAGAGGTGGTAAAAATAATTTTCTCTTGACCTTGGTTACAGAAAACATTGATACCTGCCACAAAATCAACTGTATGTAATATCACCTTTTATGATGCCCCTGATTTGAGGGTGACTATATGTTGCTCTGTTTTCTCTCTGGTGTTTTCATCTGAACTGTTTCTTCTTCTCACTTGTTTACTGTGTTCTGTCTTAATTCCTTTTATATATCAATAGATATTTACGTGGCACAGCTCTTTCTCCAACCATATATTTACTGTGGGCTGAAGTCTACTGTGCAAAGGTCTGTGACACTCAGGGTTAGAGCAAGAGAAGATTTTGGACTGATAGGCCATCTAATATAGGTGTAGTCTTTAAGGCAAAACTCTTGTTTTCATTGGATGGTGTTCCCACAAGCCATGCCTTTGGTAATATGGGTAGGAAAAATTTCTCGAGTGGTAGGGAATGCTAAATTCTCAGGAAAATTAGGACTATCCCCAATATTAATTTAGTTATGCAGAGAGAAACCAAAGTGTGTTTTTGACCCCGGTTAATGTGATCTAGTGATCTTGCTGGTTCTTCAGTTTATTGGGTGGTGGTGGGAAATTATTTGAGCAAGACCTGAATTTCTACTCTAACCCCCAAATTGTCAGGCCTTCTTAAAAACCCATGAAAACAGTGAAGTTGCATAAATTCTTTCTCTTTGGACAAGTCTCTGTTTCTACCCTAGGGAATGTGACTGCTTTTTGAATTACTGTTGTAACCACAGAAGAAAGTTTTGGGTTTACATAAAAGTAGACCAGAACTAATAAGAGCCATGAGCCTTGTTGGGGCTACACTGATTTGCTTCAGTTGGAGGCCAGATAGAACTACTGTCTCATTCTGAGACTCTCTTTTGTTTTTCTTGTTTAACTCAGACCGTGGATCTACCATCTGATTCTCTATATCTGAGCAAATTCTGTTTCGTGTTCATGCTCTCCCCATTTCTGCTTCGCGTCTGGTACTTGGTGAAACAAACAGTTGATGAACTGTGGTACAATAAGTGTACAGATGTTCTCTCAGCATGCCAGCTGCACTTATGATTCTCCTCTCCATAACTGTATATCTTGCACCTTTACTATACTTGGGATTACTTGTAGCTGTTTAGCCTGGTTTTACGTGGGACAGCTCTGGTTGTGCAGCAGAGGTTCATGTCAGCTTCCTGGGTTTTTCTCCCTAGGTTAGCAATGCTTCACAGATTTCTCTTTAAACACAAAACTCTTACAAGAGCATCAAATGTTTTGCAGAACAGTGGACATGAGGAACGTGGAAGAGGTTAGGCATTGGTTTATTTCTTTATCTGCCCTCCACTTGTGTATGAAAACAGATGCCATCCGTGGCATATACTTACAGAAATATTCACCCTCCTTATACTCTAGAAGGCATTTTCACAGTAAGATCTTCTAGGCTTCTAACACACAAAACCTCTAAGAACTAATTTTCTCCTTAGAATAATTTGACAAGCTCATCAGTTGGGCAATGATTTTCTTTAATGTTTTTTTTCTCTCTCTCTCTCTTTTTTTTTTCTTAATGTAATTCCTCTCTGGATTTTTATACCACAAGCGGTAGCCAAAGATCAGGTATTAATTTCCACCCAAGAATGTTCGTTTATATCTTCCAGATAAATTAAAATATGATTCAGTGCATCATCAGGCTGTAAATTACAATGCTAGGGAATGCTAATGGTTGTATAGGAGCCAGGACCAAAATTTATATGAAGACTGTTGATCTGTTTGGGAGTGTTATGTTAGGTTCATCAGTTTTTCTGGGGCTGACCTAATAATTACCTTCATCAGGGCAAGGCTTGTGCGCCTTAAATTCCTACTTGCTTTGTTAGTTTATACTCTAACCTGGTTTTACCAGCACTTCAAATATGGCTGTGTTATTCAATCTAAATAAACATTTGTACTTTTTGGGTGTTATCGGTGACTACTGCTAAAAAATAATTACTTATTTCTATTTTATAAAGTGAAAAAGTCAGAGTTGCAGAGTGGTTGAGGTAGGAAGCAGTCTTTGAAAATCATCTAGTCTGACTAACCCTACTCAAAGCAAGGTCCACAAGAGCAGATTGCTCAGGACCATGTACAGTGGGTTTTTTTTAATATCTCCAAGGATGGAGATGACACAAATTTCTGGGCAACTTGTTTCACTGTTTAACCACTATCACAGTAGTAATGTTTTTATTACTTTTAAATTGAGTTTTCTGTATTTCAGATTGTGCCAGTTGTCTCTTGGGCATCTCTGGGAAGAGGTTTTGTCACTGGGCACCTCTGAGAAGAGCCTGCCTCCATCTTCTTTACTGCCCATCATAATCCTCATCAGACATTTATGTACATGGATAAGATCCCCTGAATCTTCTCCAGGCTGCTCAACCCAAGCTGCCTCAGTTTTTTTCCATATGACAGATGCTCCAGTCCCTCAATCATTTTCGTATCTCTTCCCTGGACTTCTCCAATACATTCTTGTACTGGGGAAGCCAAATCCATTTCCTGATACGTCTAGGTCATTGTATATAAATTACAAAACACACCTTGGCAAGACTATTAGTCCTCTCCTTTCCCAAGTAAGGTGCCCTGTGTTTTCCTGAGGATATTCCCAGTGAAGAGCTCATGAATATTGCCACCCTCACTTGGGTTCTGGCTGCAGTGAAGCATGGGAGCGTCCCTTCCTCCCATTGCAGCAATGTTGGCTGCAGATTGAATAACCTTTCTGAGTGTAACCTTAGTGTGGTAGACATAAAAACCCCAGGCAGAGTGCAATGAAAGTTGAAGAAGCTCGCTAACACAAAAACTGCTATATTGAAGCACGGATAGAGGTTAATGCAGGAAGCATTGACCTATTCTACGTAGAGAAGAAGACCAGAAAATTTTGGCAGCATCCACTTGAGTTAAAAGGCATGAAATCTTAGAGTCATTTTACATTATGAGCATCCCTATATCCTGCTGAAAGCAATAGTTTTTTGCCTAGAAGAAGCTGTAGAAGTTTTGCCCAATTTTGTCAGTCTCATCTCGGTGAAAGGCACTGATGTCGGTTTCCAGCATTCTGCTTTGGAACATCTAAAATGTGTAAGGTTTTTGCAATGGTAGGGCCACCAGCAGCGATGTTCTGTAAATGCTAAGCTGACTCTTGCTAGCTGTGATTTTTTTTTAATTATTATTATTGTTATGATGATTAACAATCAACACCTAATGGCACATAACTGTATTTGCAAAGATTCTGCATGAGACCTGGCTGGCAGGTTAAAATGCTTGACCTTTAGGGAAAAAGGAGACCTTTTTGCTGGAAATAACTTGTCTTTAAGGACCAACTGCAACTGGTTGACTTCAATAACTTGCTTAGCATGGAGCACGTCGTATGCTAGGTAGGTATCATCAACCAGTTTGGCCTCTTCATGCCAGCGAGTTCTGCGGTGTAAATACTGTGAGTTCCTCCAAACACTGTTAGAAAGGGAGGGGGAACATTCTCATTCAAAAGTCTACAAAGAGAAGAGCAAAAGACTAATTATTGTGAAGAGTGGAGGATAGCTAATTGGCAAGGAAGCCCAAGTGGTTGGGAGAGCACATTATTCACACGGGGCCGGTAGCATCACTGGCAACAGCAAACTTTTACTTATTACCTCTCCCTCTGGTCTTTCATTGTTTGAGCCGGAAAGCTGCTCAGAGTAGAAGATGAAGAGTCTGCAAAGTAGATGCAGTGTCAAATCTTCATGAACTTAGTGTCCTGTTATGTCAATCCTGAAGATAAATGGGCACATTAGAACAGGAGAATCCCTTGGGTGTGAGATCTGGTCAAGGCAAAGAGCAGAGCATCCCCTCTCTGTTTTTTTGCAGCCCTGGTAGGTGGATATTTCTGCTCAGCAAAGATGCACAGGATGTTTATGGGTCTGGATGTTTATGGGTTGACACCTGCCCAACTATATCAAGCAGAAAAAATCAAGTAGAGCCTCAGCACCCATACTTCCAGAAAGAAAGTGTGTTTGTAGTGGTTTCTTTCCCTCATTTGCTGATATGAACTCCTGCTAGTTATTCCAATTTAGATACCTCTCCCCTTTCTCAGGTGTTTCGGAGCATAGAACTGGTGGTCTCTGGGTCAGGCATTAAGGACAGGACTTAAAAGGAAAAATAATAGTTTTCATTTAGAAATTTTCTTTAATTCCATTTCCCGTAAAGTGTGGTGGAGGGGAGAGAGAGCCTTGAGCCTGCACTGTTGACTGGTTAGTGACCTTCAGCAATTTACAAAAGCTATTTCCTCACCTATGGGATGAGGATAATGATACTTTTAAGTCTGCTCAAAAAAAGTTACGTCAGGGCAAGATATTATTGAACTTCTACTTTAGCACAAAGAAAAAATCTTTGGTATGGCAGAAAACTTCCTGAAGACTTAGAAATCAGTGGAGGGAAATGAATCTTTAAAAATATGTTATTTATAAAAATTTTTAAATTGAGACAACAGGGAAAAATTAGAATGCTCTTTTTTTCCCCCCCCTCTTTTCTTCCCCCTCCACCCCCTGGTGTTTACTTTTCCACATGGTGTTGAAGTGGGTTTTGCTTTTGTCTATAAGCAGTTCAACCTCCAAGTTCTTCAGTGCTTCAGCACTGCAGAAGTGTCTACTTTTTCCAAAACAACCCTTTGCTCTGGAATTTTTGTTTTAAAGTCTTAGGAATGTGTTGCTTCTTGTAACATGCTGGGAAAGCCTATTTGACAAAAATCTGTGATTTCAGCCAAATATGAGATGACAGCACTGGTGGTAAAGTTGCAACAAAAAAAAGACAGAAACCAGACAATTATAAGCTGAAGTAGATATTCTCTTCTTATCCAGAGTGGCGCGGAAGAGACTTCATAGCAAAGGAATGTTGCTCAGATTCCAATCTGAGGCATCTGTTGATCACTCAACAGGTGGTGTTTGTACCAAATTTGAGAGGGGCCAACTATTACAATCCTGTCATTAGCATGGCAGTAGTGGTGTTTTGTTAAAATTCAAGCTTCTGAAGGCAAGATGTTATGTGACAATCTTATCTTTCAATAAATCATGAGGTCTCAAGGCTTTGGAGAGAACTTAAAAGTATGAACCTCAAAGCCTCAATAAATCCCACAAGAAAGTAGGAAAAATACAATTGCTTTGGTTCCTCATTTAAATGACATGTTTAGCAAGGTGCTCTTTGAACTATTAAGAAATCTAGAAGATTATTTTTAACACTCAGGGCTGTCTGTTTGGGAATGTGTGTGTGTGTGTGTGTCATCTCATTGAAAAGCAATTATTCACTCTCTTCCCTCTTGACTTTTCTCTGTGTTTGGGACAAAGCCATCCTACCCTGCTAAGGAAGATGGGTATGTATTTTGTCACTGAGATGTATATCTCCCCATGTCATTAGCAGGAATGATCTCTCTCAGTGTAGCAAGCCCTCTCTTCCAATCTCCATTCCAATTCAGTCTCATGATGAGCATCTGTTTCTTCCGGGCGAATTATAACTCATTCATATGAGTGCTGACTAGAAACTGGCTCTAGTGAGAGCTGCTCTGGTGCTTCTTTTCTACTTCAAAGTAACCCTTGAGGTGGCATAGTCAGTTTGTGGAAGGTCATCCAAGTGTGACAATATCAGGTGCTGTGGGAAACCATGGAAAACCCACTGAAATATTCCTTCAAATACTTGGACTTCTTTAAGCACATCTTGGCTAACCAGCAGTGGATTGTCAGCCTCTCTGGAGACAGCATTGTTGAGTTTACTTCCTCAGACAATGCTCTGGGCAAAAGCTCAAGGAACAGTATGATTGTCTGTTAGGACTGTTCTTATTGTCTTATTATAGGGAGGTGATATGAGGTGCCTTGACTGGGGATGTCAGGATAAGATCCTACATACTGTAAGAATGACTTTGGGGGCAGTCCCCCTTTAGCTCTATTCCTTTTTCCTGTTCCTTGTAACATCCCTCCCTGCCAAACTGCTCTGTCCAGTAGATGCAGATAAATGAGATGTTCTCACAGCAGCTTTTCCAGGCCCAAAGCATGCTCAAGATTATGCCTGTAGCTGGTGATGCTTCATCATCAGCCGGGAAGGGACTGGAGACACTTTTTCAGTGTCTGGACATGAAAATGTTCATACCTGAGATGACATCCTGAAATCTCTGAGACCACATCCTGAAATCCCTAAGACCATTTGGGAAGCAACACTGCTCTGAAAATTAATCCGTAGGATGGGCACACTGAGTTGCATTCCTTAAGCTGCATCTGTAGAGTTTATTCAACAGGTAGCTTGTGATGACATGGTTGGTTTTGGTAGGGTTTGGGCAGGCCTTCCAACAGCAGCTGTCTCCATCCTCTTCTCACCCCTGTTTTGCAGCTGAGACTTAATTGCCAAACCTATTTTGATTGAAATGACATCCTTGAAATGTCTCTAGCTGTTCCACAGTCTGAAATTGGCCTGGGCTTTTGTCAGCAGGAAGTAGTGTGCCTGATTAGCTATTCCTGGTGGACACTGTGTTTACAAGCTAATCTCATTTCCTTCCACACCTTCTGTGGATGATAAGGTGCCCTTGTGATTTTCATTGTGCATAAGAATAAAAAGCCCATTCAGGTGTTTACCTTGCTGTTTCCCTTCTTCAGGCAGCGATGCCGGTTACATGTTACGGACTAGCTCAAAGATAAGCTCTTGCTATTCCATGATTTACTGAATGGCAGAGTTCCTGTGCTCTCCAGTGGGTGTGTATGTGCAGTGTTTGGTGTTTGACCGAAGTACAGGTGTTTGTTGTCAGAAGGACACATTTTCAATCATAACTTTTGAGTCGTTCTCGCTAACAGGCTTTTCAGCAGGAGAGTTGTGCTTGTGGCACGGATTGATGAGCCTGGATTGGGTCCTCAGCCTTCCAAACAGCTGTGAAGATGCTGGGTAAGACCAGTGGATGCTGTTCTTGAAGAAAGGAAAATTTGAGGGTAAGCACATTTATTTATTCCTGTTTGTTGATTTTTTGGGAGTTTGGGTTTTTTGTTTGTTTGTTTGTTTTTAGAATTATGCATCTAATTTCATTGCCCAGACTCATAAAAGGACATTTATGTCATCTGGAGAAGCTATCCCTGTATAGGTCGCTTTCAGGATAGGTTTTCAATAGGGTTCACAACAAAAGCAAGATTTCCAAAGCGCTCCTGGGTGGGTTTTCAACAGGACTCAGCCGGCCAGGATAATTAGCTTGGTGACTCTCTGGGTGTTGGTAATACCCTCAGGAAAGTTTGGGAATAGTGTTGATGGGCTTACTTCTGTTCCCTGTGTTGACTACATCTCCAGGTTACAAAGCACTGAGCAAAGCATCTTCTGTCAGGCAGGGTTTGTGGAACATAGAGGTAGAGCTCTTCACCCTTAATGGTTTAGAGTGAGGTCATGTTTGACATGCTGGAAAAAGAAATTCCTTTTTGGCATTGCCAATTCTCCAGTATACATGAGGTTACTTCTTTAGCCTTGTTTTGCTTGCGGGTGTTAAGCAGTGATGTGTCACTCCTTCATAAATGAATGTATCAAGTGATCATGGACAAGTGCCAGAAAAATGCATCATTAGGCAAAAAAGGAAGAGAGGGTATTTCAATGTGCCGGGATTCCTACTTTTGGAGATTTCTTGGGGTGTTTACTGTGTTCAGCAAGGACCAAGCTTTCTCCTGTAAAATGAAATTCCTGAAAAAACCTCTGTCAGCATATGGCTGAGGCATTGAGGCAGATTCCCTCTGACCTGACTGTAGGCAGCCAACCCAAAATTCTCACAACAGCACAGAAGTGAACCTCCTTTCACAGAGAAGTGTTTTATGCACACCACACGTGTGAACATATGCCCATATTGTCCTTTTTTCATCCCTTTTGGGGAGGAGGGGACAGGGGTGTACATTAAATTTTCCTATTGCATTTTGGATGTGCTGACTAGGTGAGTTGCTGGAGAAGAGATGAATCACTAAGGAGTGGTTGCAGCGATTCCGCATTACACCCCCTCCTGCTGGGTTTTTATTTGCCTAGTTTGCTGAACACAAGGCACCGCCTTTTGCCTCTCCAAGAAAGCCATGCAATACTGTCTTATTTTATCGTGCATTAAGTGTACAGATTGTTTTATGAATCACTACTCACTCCTCATTCATTTTCTCGACCAAGTATAAGCTACAGTACAACCTGTGAAATACTTTGCTGTTAGCAAAAGGTATCTTATTTGTGAACGTGGTCTGGACTCCTTTTATAACATACTGAACCTTAAACTCATTTCCTTTGAAGTCCCTGGACTTTCATAGCCTGTAAGAATTAAAAAAAAAAATTTAAAAAACCCCATAATGATGTAAGGAAATAACTTGTGGTTTCTTTACAAATTAATAAGCTCTAAGAAACATGGAATATTTCTTTTTAAAAGCATGTAATAAAAAACAGAGGAATGTACTGCTGCACTGGTGACCACTGTTTTGCTATTGTAAAACTCTCGGGGCTGGTGCGTTCTTAGGCTGATACAGTAGCGTTGTTTTGGGTTCCCACTCACCGCCTAGAGCAGTCCCACATGGCTGGGTACAGAGTAAGTACTGCCTGTGGAGTTGAAACATGAATATGAAGCATGCTAATGCTAGTATCAATTAGACAGTGACCCAGAAATTCTTGGAAGAATGATTTTTCAGCTATATCCTGTCTCCAGGGCTTATAACCCCAACGGTAGCTCATCGCTGATTCCTATGTAGAAAGCTGGAACAACTGGGGAGCGAGCCAGGGGAAGATGAGGGGGGACAGAGCTGAAATGCTGCTCCTGAGAGAAACAAATCATTCAGGCAAGGGAATAATCAAGGCTCTTGGATGAATAACGAAACAGCCATTTCAATTATAAGTGTGCCGAGGTTTATACTGGGCCAAAGTGTCATCTAGACAGATGCACTCACAGTTTGCTTTCCATAATAAGTGTTGGACTTTTGAAAATGGTTTAGTGACGTGGACATTTTACTGGGCCTCAAATTCTTGATAACTTTCCAGGTCATGCAGCCCCCATTTGCATCATCTGACCTCCCAACCTCTTCCATTCTTTCAGAGTCTTATGAAGAACATTATAATTTCAGATGCAATTATTGTATAATAAAGTATTGATTTCCTGAGGAACCCTTTAACATATGCTTTCATAATTAGCATTTACAAGGCATCAAAAATTAACCATGTACAGCCTTACAAATTAATTACAAGGCCCTTTTATTTCTGAAATAAATATCAGTGCCCAAGTGCTGAGAAAAGCTGAGTGTCTCGTCTAACTTCACTGAGTGCCAACATATGATGTGTCTAGATAAGACTAGTGCAAAAGCAGAGTATAAAAGGAAACTTTTGTCTTTTCATGCTGCATTTGATAACTGCTTTTATTTACCCATTTCTCTAGTTACTTGGTATTGTCTTCCCATGTGTGGTGTAATTTTTTCCCCGGTAATTTCTGTTTTCTGCAGCAGCAGCTCTTCAGGAGAGTAGCTCTGGTCAACTTCATGCATGAGAGCAAATAAGGCATTTGTTTCTCAATTAGATCATTTCTATTTTAGCAGTATAAATCTCAGATGGATGCTATGGCTTAGTTTTAGTCTCTCATAGGAGTAAACTACCCGGCAGACACTGTATAATCATAAACCTTCCCCCTCTGAGTTTGTTGTTGCAGATGAACTCTACAAGAAAGAGTTTATTGCACTAGTTTGGTGCTGAAGACATATGGAGGGGCTTTTCTTAGAGTAGAATGGTCATTCTCAGCTTCTGTTTTAATGTGTATGGTCTTCAACTCTCATCAGTTTGGGCTCAGAGTTCTTCAGCAACCTGGAGATCTGTTTCTCTCTGTGCCCATAACTGCCCTACTCCAAGCAGCTTGCTCCCTGCTTCCTCCATAAGTGTTGGTGAGACATAGAAAAAAACATGCTAATGCTTTTTATAGGGTCTTTTTCCAGACTGTATTTGGACCCCTCACAAAACTCAGTTGTGGGCTTTTTGGTCTAAAACAGAGCCAGAGACAGGCAGTAATGGCACATTCCCTTAGCAAGGGAGAAACCCTGTTTCAAAGTCCTGCTCAGGAGACTTTACTTTTGTTGAACAAGATTGAGTTCCATGGCCCAGAGTAACACAGGAAAAGACCCCATAAAAGGAGGTAAGAGTGGTGAGGGGGTTGACAAAATTTAAAGGAGGCTTTTGTGAATTTCTTGGGCTAATGCAGTCATGACAGTGGGGATAGAGGCCTTGATATTTTTAATTTATTAGTGATGGGTTAAGTTTAGCTCGTAGCAAAGGGAGGACGGTGAAGGATGTCAGGAGAGAAAAATCAAGGGGGTTAAACAAATTAACTCAGCAGATCTGACTGGAGAGGGATGGGGGAATCCCACAAAAAAACAAACAAACAAACAAACAACCAAACAGTACAGGGAAGAGAAACTCCAATAACCCACAAAATACAGAATTTAAATTTCAAATATTGATTTCCAGACAGCAACAGGCTGATAGCTGACATAAAACCAAAGCCTTGTTGACATTTTAGTCAATAACCTCTCGTATCATCATCCCAGGGTATCCAGATTATGCTCAAATACTTTTTATTGCAGGTTCACGCTAATTTTTGTATACCAGAATCAATTTTCATAAACGGATATTTAGCAGAGCCTCTTCAGGGGAAGTTGGGGAATATGCATGATTTGGAGGAGGTTTTTTTTTTTTTAGGAACACGATTATGGGATCATTTCAGTTGAAGAAAATCTTTGTATCAACCTTTATATCTACTGACCAAGCCACTGCCTTTTATGTGGGCTTTAAAACTGTCCTTAGCTGCAAAGCTGTGAAAGTGGAAGCATCAATGTTTAATGCCCTGCTTGTCTAGTCAGAAGTTTGTTTTCAGGACCAGCCTCTATACTCTGCCATTCGAGCTGTGGATCAACTCAGGTTTCAGAAAGGCAAGTTTCCTATGGCGGGTGAGTGTTATCTGCTGCTACTCCAAAAAGGGAAAGATGCTCTGCCACAGCCTCCACCTTTTTCTGTTAGTTTGGCCTGTGAGTGCTGCTTTTTGGACAGACACAGTGCAAAAGCCTGTGCATCAGGCTTTGATAAGTAGCTGAGAGAAAACATGCAGGAGTGCCAATCTACTTTTTCACTTACTGGCATTTACTCAGGGAGTCTGTTTTTCCTGATAATTTTCCCAATGGGATTTGGGTCTCTGTTGGGTTCATAATCCATTTGGATCTCCAGAGAAGAAATGTTCTGCCTGTTTTTATACAGTGGTTCTTCCCTGCTGTGGTTGACTCAGGAAGAGTAATCTATGAAGGTATTGGAGTCTGCTGAGAACAGATGCAGTTAGAAGTGCATCAGCATGCCAAGTATTCCCAAATGGAGATGTGCAGCTGAGGCTGCAGCATTGCATCACCTGCACTTCTGTTGGCTCAGGGACCTCTGCTGGGAAATGCTCAACTTCTTGACTGTTTCCCATTTTAGATAAATGTTGAAAAGAGAATGTCCCAAGGGATATGTGCTGACCCTTCTGTAAGGGCTGATCACACGGGCATGCAAGTGAGCTGGTTATTGATCTATCCCACGTTACTGCTTCTTCTCAGAGATGTAGTAAACTGACTGCTTGTTTTGCTACAGCATAAACTTCTGTCTCTATTTTAAGTGTAATTCACTTTGCTGCACTTGGCTTGTGATGGGGAATAGGCAAAGTGCTTCCTCTGGGTGAGAGCTGGCAATTCCCAGGTGAAAAATGGTAGCACTGACCCACATGTGGTGAGTGGCAACACACTTATTTGTGCTGTCAGGATTAACCCTGCATTCCTGAAAATTCCCTTTGATAAATCACTTGGAAGGTAAATATGGGCAGGCTGCTCCTCCTCTGGGTACAGGTAAATCTCTCAGGGTGGTACAGTCAAGTTACTGCATTAAGAGCTGACTCTAGGATGGACTTGTGCACACACACATATTTGTCTTATTTGGGGTGGGGAAAGAGGGATTACCTAGATTATCTGCCCAGGACTTTTTTCTTTTGAAAGGCCCTTTGTCTGGAAGTACCAGAAAGAATGAGACAAACTGGTTGCCTTCACGGTCCAATGAGCAAAAAGAAAGCAGTACTCCTGTTACCTGGAGACATTCAAGAAGGCAAGTGCAATTAGTCAGTAGATAATTAAGCTGTGCATAATCAGAGTACTGCAGACAAACCACCTTAGTCCACAGATACAGCAGAGCAGGAGAAGCCCTTTTTCAGGAACCACATGACAGGGAAGGGAGAGAAGGCAGAAACTGCTTGATCAACATTAGATGCACCACATTCTCAGCAAAGAGAAGCTTCACTGGGGCCTTTTCTTGCAACCTGCCTCCTGGGAATGCTGCCAAGGGAGGGAATGTTTCAAAGCTTGATCTCTTCACTCTGCTCTTGCTGAGGCAAAATTTTTGCCAATGGGAGCAACTCAGAGGGGCTTGCTATTTTAGTAGTAAGACTAGGAGTGAGGTTATTTAGGAAACAGGAGGACTGTCGATCGCTCTTGGTCTTCCAAGGATGCCTAGTGCTTGGTGCAAGTCTCAGAGACCCCTCTGTTGCATGTGGCAAACTCCTGCCATACCTACAGGGCGAGGTGCCCCGCTGCAGCGAGGCAGCGAGGCTCAGCATTCCCCTCTGCCCAAGGAACCCATAGCTGTTTGTGTCAGGAAGCCCTGTGGGTCTGTCAAGCTGCTGGCTCTGTAGCAAGGCACACTTCAGTTAACCTTCAGGAACATTTATAATTAATGCTTAATTGATTTCCATAATGCAAGATCAACACATTGGCCTCTTCCTGTACATCTTTGCCCACATGAAGAGTCCTTACTAACCTTATTTTGTCTTTTCTGTGAGGTTTAACCTCAAGCAAGGTTCTTGATGAACTTGCTGCTCATAAAAATATCCAAATGTTTCTTAGCACAGATCAAATGCTGGCTTCAAGCCCCTAAGTGTTTCTTTTCCAGGAAGGGTGGCTTCTTTTTATCATAATGTTAAAGGAGACTGTGTCTTTTCCAAGTCTCAGTTTTCTTTCTTGTCTCTGCCCCTCTGGGGAAAGGTCATATTCACTTCACTCTAGTTGCCAAATTTTGAAAACTTGTGTCAGGTCTTAGAAAAGTGATCCTGTGTAGGATTGCCTCTGACATTCTGTCCATGTCAATGTTGAGTTTTTCTTCTCTTCTGTAAAGCTACAGATTTACCCATTCTGTAACTGAGACTAGAATATTGTCCCATTAAGCATAGCCTGTGCTAGATTACCTTCAGCAAAAGCAGCCCAAATCAAGCTCTCTAAACTTTATAGGAGAGGTTCTTGTTGGACCCCAATAGAGTTTCCTCAAAACATAGGTGATCAAAGAAGCCAAATGGATGAAGTGTCAGCCGCCCACCTTGAGCCTCAGTCTGGGAGAGAGGGGAGGACTCCCCACCTGAAATGATGATATGGCTTTGCTTCATATCTGTGAGAGAGAGGGCAAATGCAGGAGGTGAAGGAATTTGGATAAAGACATTGATAAAGGTGATAGAAAGCAAACAGTTTTGCGGGAAGCAAAACACAGCTGTTACACAACGTCAGGACAGTGGCCAGTGTAAGGGAGTACAATGTCTGTCTTTGCCATTTGGCACTTTCGAGGTGTCCTTGTTCAGGGCATGCTTTTTTGTGTTCATAGACTAGGTGCGATGTTATATCGTCAATACAGAAACAAAGTGTTGTTGTAACCTCCATCCTTTTAAAACATGAGGCCAGAGGTCAGAAACCAAAGTCAGCAGTGACCTGCAATACTGCTTCATGTCCTCTCACACAGCCACTTATTTTAGTTAAGCACAAATCTGGTGAAGGAATTGATAAAAGGGTCAGCTTAATTCGACCATGTGTCTTAACACTTCACGAGTTGCACTTTTATTTTCTCTTTCTCTTTTTACAAACTTCATTCAGGTGATATCCTTGACCTTCTACCCAACACTTTTGCAGATAGGACAGGTTTTGACTGTCTGAGGAGGGAGCTGATCTTCTAAAAATCATGGACAGAAGAGGAATCCATCATAATAAAAAACACTGCTTCCTAAACATGTAAAGGGAGAGTACTTCCAAACACACGTGTTCTGGAGACTGGAAAAACAAAGCTCCTGTGAAGCTCAACAGGGACTTTTCTCTCAGGAGAAGAGATAGCAGGAATGGGGGAATGGACCTTGCAGTTTTTAACAGCTACTTTGTGTTTCAATTATGATTTTAATACCAGTTTAACCAAACCAGACTACACCAGTTGCCTGTATCTCACAGTGCTTTGCATCCTCTAGAGCCAGTGTGTCTTCCCCATTCCCAGAGTGTATCTATGAGAGACTCCTGCCAGACTGTGAGTGTAGGTTGTTGGACCAAGCTGATCAGTTTGTCTTGCAGAATAATGAAATATTCTCCAGATTTTTATAAATAACTATGGGGATGTTTGAACACTGGAACAGGTTGCACAGGGAGGTTGTGAATTCTCTGTCCTTGGAGATGTTCAAAATGCAGCTGGATAGAGTCTGGGGTAATCTACTGTAGTTGCCCTTTCTTTGAGCAGGTGAATTGCTGTCAAACACTTGGACACTAATGACAAATAATAATGGATGCTGCTTCCTTGAGCTGTTAAAAGAAAAACATCACTGAGGGGAAAGATTGTCCTGTTTTGTTAATTTCAAATATCAGTTAAATCTTAGTTTAAGCATAAGAGTGTAAGTCACTGAAGTCACAAACACAGTTTTGTGTATGTTGTCACGTGAGGTTTGATAACTAAAATGAACAATTTTCTTGTTGGTGCTTAAAGAGAACAATAAAATCAGTATTAAAACCTCTTTTATTCTGCTTGTGTGAGCATGCAAGAACACATGGAAGCCTCAAGTAGCCATTAGGAATACATACTGTGAGGTACCAGGATGTAGAAAGTGAAAATAAAAGCTTTCCCAAAAGAAACCTGTGGTCTGAATATATAATTTTTGAAAACTGGAACATCTAAAAAGAAATTCCAAATAAATCTACATAGTAAAGAGAAAAAAGGGGCTAGTGCAGACAATTAACTACAGGATCTGTGTGATAAATCTTTTATCTGAAATTAGCAATGTGTGTATTGAGTGGATCAAGATGAGCCCGTTACTCTTACAGAAAACTTGTACATGTGAAACCTGTCATCTCGTATTAAAAGACAAATGACGTTTTGAGGCATTACATAAATAATGGAATCACGGGGCCACCTGATCTTGGTTATTTCTTAGAGAAGGGTAAGACATTTCGAATGTCCCTTTATTCTGAATTGTGGAGCTGTAATTCTCCGGAACTGTCAGCACAAATTGAAAAACTCTTAAGGTTTGGAGCAAATTCCTGGTCTGTTTGAAATCAGTGGGAGTGGTGGGCCTGGCTTAAATGAAGTAAAGGTTTTAATCTTCAGTGCACGGGAAGCCTCTGGCTCTTGTTTGCTAAAGGAGATGCCCAGTCACTATTTTCTGAAAAGAATTTGTATCTCTGTTCTCATCTATTCATTAGTAAATTCTGCTAAAGCAAACACAAAGTTTGGTCTGATGTTCTCAGTTCGGATTACCTGCTCAGCTTGGGCTTGGCCTTCAGGAGGGGATGCTTTGTGCCGTGAGTGGCAGAACTAATGAAACAGGATTTTCTTGTTACCCACATCTCCCATGCTGCAATGACACCCACCTCTGTGGCCTCACCTCTGGTTGCTGTTGGGTGTGTGGTCTGTCTGGAGCTCTGTGTGTGCAAACTAGCAGGGGAGGTGGTGCTGCTGGTTGGGTGACTGCTCCCAAGCAGCATTTGTAACAGCTGAGCCTGCTCTTCTGTCAGGAGGCTAGTCCAGACCTTTCTCATAAATCTGACTGATTTTCCTGAAATCTGTGGGAACTTCCTAATCCTTGAAGTTTGTAGCCCTCTAGCAGATCTGGTTGAAGCTGGACAACAGATTTAGAAGATATTGGCAGGGTTATGTAGACAGCAGGAAGGCATCAGCTCTAGTTCAGAATGGAGTGAGGCGATAACAAACTAGAAGTGGCATGAATTGTTTCCTGTCCCTTTATTGAAAACACCAGAGAATTTAGTAGGGATCAATCCATTTCATACAGATGTTCATTCAAAATTTTGATAAAATAAGGTGGCCATTCTAAACAAGTTACTTAAAGAGAAAGAATAATGTGTCATAGAAACCTGGTAGATGTATTATTAAAGGTATAAAAACCAATCAGTTTCCTCTGCTCTGCAATGGGCAGCAAACAAAAACTTGCTTGAATTCACTCTGTTTTAATGAAATCTATAGTACCTATTTGGAATTCATGTAGAAGTCCAGAACATTTCATCAGAATTGAACAGAGAATAGATAAAGTCAGTTGATTTGTACCTGGTGATGTCATATGTGTTTGTGGTTTTCTGCCTTTCAGGGATAGATGAAGTGATAGTTAGGGTCTGGACCTTGGAAGAGATCCAAGAATTCATCAGACTTACCAAATGTATAAAAGAATATGTCTGCAGCTACTTAGCACATCCTCCTGCCAGAGATGAATGGGTCTGTCTGTGTCTCCATTTCTCACCTGTCCTGCTTTGTGTGAAGCAATAGGTGAAAGTGTTTCTTCCCAAAGCTGATAGAAGTTGTTTTGGGAATGATTTGCATAAAAAAGTCAGTCAATCTAAGTTGAAATTTAATGTGAGAAAAAAGATGTGAGATCTAGGGCTGGAATTAAACCAGGATTTATGATGAATAGATAGTTTTGATACGATCAAAATAAATGAAACAGTTTGCATATCAAGTCTTATACTCAGTAAAGTTTGAAATAGGTAGATTCAGTCTGATTATATAGTAATAGTAAAGATTTCTATTTTAGGACAACAGATTTCCCCCCCATCCTCCTCCAGCTATTGGCTCATCAGATATTTCTAGCCAGTTGGGGACACAACTTTGCCTTGAGGCTGTCTGTCCTCCCCTCCTTTGGTCTTTTACCTGTGAGTCCTTTCTATCCCAGGAACCTATTTATAGTAACGGCATAACATTTTGGTTTTATACATGGCATGAGGTTAACATGCCAGTGGTGTAATATTTACTCTGTGACAGTCTAAGAAGCGTGGAAAAGAGGAAGTGAGTGTGTGAGCATCTGAACTCCACACGGAGCTGTCTGTCTGTCTGTCTGTCAGATAATGTTCCTCTGGCTAGGGCTGTAGGTAACTCCTAATTTCCTCACTCAAAACCAGTTATTTCAAGTAATCATTTTTTTTTACTTACCTGCATCTTAGGCAGTCTGCAAGGACCAAGGTGTAGATCTTAGTTTTTCTGACAGAAAAAACAAGAGTAGTTTTGTTTTGAAGACACAGTCTCTGTGCAGTTTTTATTTTCAGTATTTCTGCTCCATATCACATGCAAGTTACAGAGAGCGTAATGTATTTGTCCTACTTGGCTACTTATATGTAGCTATGAATATTTTCAATTATGACACCAAGTTCTAGCCAGCAATGTCCTATTGCAGCTGAAAATTTCATGTATGGAAAAATTTGCTTACAATCTTAAACATACTGGGCTATGTTCTGATCTTAGCTTATAGAGTTGAATTTGAAGTAAGACTGAATAATTTAGTGTAGATTTATATCCAAACAACAGATATAAGATTCTCCCTTATTTTCAGTATTGGCCTAAACTCTATCATCTCACACCAATTATTGTCTTCACACAGAAGAATTTTTCTCTGTTATTCTGCCATCTGAAACAGTTTTCATGTCTCTGTCTGTGTCCTTCATGTCCTTTCCCAATAGAAATGTCAGTTGAAAACATAGTTTCTTCTTTCCACGTGGCTCTTGATGCAATTACCCTGCTGCTCTCATCTATTCCCCAGCATTAGCTGTAATATTTTGGATAGAATTACAAAATTAACATATGGGATATTCTAAAATGGATCCAAGTCCCTTTTCCAAATCAAAACACTTTGATCCTGAGAACACTTGTACCCATCTACGGAGTACAGGTTGAATTTAGCTGAATAAGGAAAATGAGGAAGCCTGATGGCTAAATCTAGGGAAGGGAATAAGCAACTACTTACTTTGGAGAATGGTAGTAGGTCACTCTTAACTTGTCCCTTTAAAAAGGGCTTTGAGAGTCTGGATAAAGAAATTAGCAGTCTAGAACACCATGATAACCTTCAACAACAGCACAGTACAGGGGTACATCTGTGAGGAAAAAGAAAAAAATGGTGTGAAACATTTTGGTGTTGAGCAATGAAATAGTTTTCAGAACAGTGTTGAAACTAAGGGCATTACTGCTGCCCTTCAGTCCTTCACATTGCTTTCTCCAGCTGATAGGTATTCCATTGAATTTGTTTTATTCCCAAACTAAGAGGATTCTGCAATGCCACTTCCCGTGTACCACATGCCAAAGGCAGATTGATCCTCATGTTCTTCTCTATTAACTACACGGTATTGAAAAAATATAGGCATGTCAGGTTGATTTTTTCCAAGCATTTTCTTTAGAATAATGAGTTTCTTCTCCATTTGCATACCACTATGTCTCTGTTTACATAGGATTTCTAAACATAAAACTTTAAAGTTTTTGGTTTTTTTCTTGTTGTTGTTTTTTTCCTTACAAATCAATGATGTTGATGCTTTCTCTTTTCATTGTTTTCCCCTCCTATTTTAGAAAGGTGTCAGCTTGCAAGAAAAAGACCTTGCGCATTGCAGCATGTTTCTCTCTCCATGTCTTAGTATGTTTGTCATTATTCCATAGTAAAATATTCATACTCACTGGCTTCATCTCTATTTATTTATTAGTAGCACTTCCTATCAGCTAATTAATTCCATGTTTAGAAAAACAATATTTAGTGCTGATAAGCAAATCATTAGAGAAAGTGTTTATATTTTTAGTGAATTGTTGAAGAGGCATTTCTCTGTTAGAAAAGGGAAACTAATCTTTTTTTGCACCCTTACTCTCCTTATTCTGTTTTCAGAATTTCCAGAATTATTTATTGAGAGGAACTTATGGGGCCTGAACAGGGAAGAAGTTGAGACCCTGTCTCTGAACCAAGCTGTTTGCAGTTCCTCCATCACTGGATAGTTTGTTTATTTTTTGCTAAGTTAGGGCTGGTTTCCAACATTTTATCCCTAATTTAGCACCAAAAGTGCACAGTGAAGTTGGCTTACCCCAGGCTTTTGTGTGTGTTTTTGCAATGCTGGCATTGGTTTCCACCCTTGTCTGATAGAGCACTCAAGAAACAAATGCAGCTTGTCCAAAATACACGGATGATAACTACCCCAAACATACACATTTTGCTTTTATTCCCACATATGTTTTGGCAGGATTGAGGGCTCATTTGGCCTCCTATATATCTGGGCAAGAAGGGGAACTCTGTCGTTTCTCCCTTCAATTCTGTGTTTTTATTTATTCGTCATATTGTTCTTTCAACCCACACAAAGAAACCCTAAACTCTATCACAACTGGAAAAGATTACAATCAGTGACTAATATCCTTGCCACAATAAACTTTATCAACCCCTAGCACGAGACATAAATATGAAAATTATAATAATTGTTCCACAGTGAAGGGTACAAGAACTCAGCAACACTTAAGGACCTCCATACTAGATTTGATTCACAGCCAGCTGGAGTCTTTCCATTAAATCAAAGTGGTTTAGACTATGCCCCAAAAATAGGTAGGTAAAATTTTCATATTCAGTTTGGACTTTTCCTCCCTTTTGAACTCAGCAGCTGAGCGAGAAACACTTGAAGGGGTAAATAACCACTTGAGTGGTTATGAGATGACATGGTTGCATTAACTCTGTGTTTAGAAAATCTGTCTGTGTGCAGGTCTGTGCCTGGAGCCCTGGGCACAATGCTCTGATCTTATTGGGGAGAACGAGCCAGCCTCTCACCATCAGCCAAATAATCTAATAATTGCAGTTCTCTGAACACTGAAGCAGATCTAAAGCCTCAAAATAACCAAAAGGAGGTGCTAGGGGGGCAGGTGAAAATGGCCATTTATTTTTTCTCAGGACTGCAATTAGTTGAAAGGACATTTTCTCCTACATAGAATGTGTAAATGAATGATACAAAGCAACTGATTAAACTTGGATCAAAGCACTCTTTTCAGATTGGTTTGTAATCCAGTAGGAAATCTGATTTAGACAATAAGAAAGTTAATGAACTTCATATAATCCGATCGGGTGACTTTAGCTGCTTATTTTGTTTGTTTGTGTGTTTTTTTAATACTAAGTTTTCCCTACAACAGTAAAATTCAGGAAAAATGGTTCAAACCCTTAAATAGAAGTGTCACAACAGTCAGGTTTGTTGACTGTCTCCACCAGGTGTGAGGTTGGGTGCGTGCTGCTGTTGGTGTTCAATTCAGTAGAGAATACAAATAAAGGATGAGGCTCTTCAAAGACTTTTTATTAGCAGTAGAGTTGATAGTTACACTCGAATAGAAATTAAGGCTCGAGCTGGCACAATTTGCAGCTGACGCCAGCAAGATTTAACAAATGGCCATGTTCCCAGGCTGCTCGGGGCAGGATGTCTAGTGGCATATGTAGATGAAGGACTGGAAACATTAAAATAGACGACCCAAACCCATCGGGCAGTGAGAACATGGTGTGTGATCCTTATACCCTGGAGGGACTGTGGGCTCACTCTTCCCTTAATAAAGCTGGAGAGGAGCTGTCTCAAGGACAAGAGATTAACTTCAGATGAGGCTTCTTAAGGTTGTTTTTTTTTTTTCTTTCTGTTCTTACAGTAAAGACTCATAATCTTGGTTCAGAGAAAGGTACCTTTTAACCCTATGACTTAAAGAAAGATCTTGTTGAACAGAAAGTGGAAAGGGGTATATAAAAAGTCAAGATTATATATAATTGGTATGTATTATAAATACAGAAATTCAGGTAGCTTTGCATTAATTTCAATAATTCTATTTTCTGCTACTGATGTCAAAATTAGAGGGGAGATTCTAACCAATTTCTCTGTTTGTGTGAAGTCTGGAAAAGAGTAGCAGTTGGTAAAGTCTTACCACTATTAAATTAAGGGTAAAATCACGGGCTTCAGGGAGTTGACATTTCCACCTGAGAAGCAATGTTTTGGTTGAAAAAATTATAGTAATTAAAATAACTTTGGAAGCTTTGTCTGTGAAAAAGGAGAAAATCAGGAGGTTAGAAATGTGTCAGAGCAGGAGGTGACCTTTCTCTTATTTATTCAGATAAAATAATCTGATGACTAATCTGGAATAAAAATTATGAACCACCCATCTTCTGAAATTAGGCACAATATCTTGTGATATTTTCACAGTACAAAGGAAGGCAGAGCACCCATAAAGATAATAACTATGAAGGATAACAATGCACTTTCCTCTTCGGATTCCACACAGATGAAATCTTTGTACTGCTTAAGAAAGAGTTAACTTGTTCTTTGCTTTAAACTTCATTTTGGTTGTCTCATAACTGCAAGGATCTCCTTAAAGCTTTGAAGGGTCCATTATCTGTCTCTTGCTTCAGAGGAAAATTTTTACTAGGGAAAGAATTTTTAGGCTGAGAGTGTGTTTTACACAAAAAAAGCACTTCAGTACTTTTTTCAGTTCCAGAGATTGGCTTATTTGTATAGTTTACAGGTAAAATTCCAAATAGCCATGACTTTTGAGACAGGCTCTAAAAATCATGCTACTAGTGAGCTTCAGAAGAGGAGGGATTGTTTCAGTTTTTGTTGTGCAGGCTACCTTTAAATCTTATTTTCCTGATTTTTCCTCGTGACCATTTGAGCTAAAAACTGGCTTGCAGATTAAATAATAACTGCTGTTAATCTCATAATCTGCATGAATCCAGGATCTTGTGCCTTAAAAAAGATAGCAGCTCTCCTGAGACCTCAAACAAACAAACCCCCTTTGAAAATCCTCCTGCAGAATTGTTGATTAAAGGAATACTCGCTTTCAAGTTCGTCACACGTGTAGCCTGTGTGAGAATAAGGCCCAGGCTGCAATCTTAACATTCAGTAACAAATTGTTATTTGAGAAAAGAGTCACTTGACAAAATTATTTCTTATTCATCGTTAGGAATTAGATTCCCTGAACAAAGCACATTTGTTTCACGGTGTAATAAATACCTACTGCAAAATATGGGGATTTAACTTAATGGGAACTACACAGTTAAAATTGTCTTCAAGTCCTGGGCATGGACATGCACTCAGAGTCTTCAAGGACTCCTTTTCTCTCTTCAGTTTGACCTGTTGCAGACTGATATTGGATAGTTTTCACCAATTTTCCCCCCATTATAGAACTCTCTTTGCTCATATAGAAAACAAACATGACTTGAAAGAGAGTTTTCCCTATCCTGCCCAGCTGAGAGCTCAGAAAGCTTGCATGGGAGTGAGAAACACTTCTCGTGGATATATTAAGTGCTACCATCTGTTTGGATTGTTTTGAAATGCATTTTTGGGCCAAAGCCTGCCCTTATGAGGATCCAGTTTAACATGAAAGTCTCAGCAGTTCCCTAAATGTGAATAAGGCAGCAAAATTGACTCCTTTCATGCCTCCCAATCATGCCCTTTCATTTAGCTACAATAACTTTAACTGAATCAGAATAGCGGCTCCAAAAATTGAGACCTTGGTTGTCTGGATGATTCCTTACTCACAAGAAGTTGCTCTGACTTCAAGGGCTTTTCTCTCCACTGAGTCTGACATTGCACTGGGCAACAACGAGTCAAACACAGTTTGTGGGGAAGCACAAAAACAGTGACTTCTTTTCTTTTAACTTTGTAGTATTGTTTTTTCTCCTGAGGCCTGAAATTAAAAAGAAAAAAAAATAAAAAAGAAAAGAAACAGGAAAAATACGGAAGAAAAACTTGTACATAAACTATTTTTGTTCCTTGGGGCCAGTAAAAAAAAAATAGAATACTATATAAGGTGATATTATTACTGCCACACTTCAGACTTTCTGTGTGAGATAACAAATACATTTTGAATGAAGTTATTTTGTCAAAATTTACAGCATTTGGCTATTATGATTCCTATCTATTATAAGCCAAACTTTATTTTTAGTCCTGTATATTGTGTTAGTGAAGTTATAATTAGGAATAGCAAGTTAATTTTTCTCCTGAAACACCATTTCCTTTTGTATCTCAAATAGTCACTACTTTTTCATAAACTAAATTTTATACTGTAGCTTTTATCTTGATTTACATGTCAGTATTGCCCTTTCCTTTTTTGTCCTCTCTTATTTGAATATATATGTCAGGGGCAAAAACCCAAACCACACTAAAAGTTAATGTGTAGCACATCTTTGTCGCTTTTTCTGGATATTGTTATTTAGAAGTGAAGAATGTACTCTAATGTACTCTGATCACCTTCCTGCATACACCAAATGTTACCTTCTTCTGTGACCTACCCTGAACTACTCTATCCATAACTACTAAACACCTGTTTTTCCTCCATTTGTCCAGATATTTTGCCAAAAAAAAAAAAAAAAGGAGGAAAAAGTGACTGAAGAGAGGCAATAATTTCTCATTTTTAGCATTTCTGGAAGGCCTATTCATTCCTTGCAGGGCTGGTGCACTTGCAGCCACATTAGCAGTGTCAGGGCAGCTGCCTCTGCTCCTACAGCTTTCATTTATTTGTCTTTATAGACTTCCCTTAAAAGGAAGACCTGGGGTCTGCAAATTTGAGTCTCCCGCTTGAGAATGGCACTATTGCTCTCCAAACCTTGTCTGACACAATTCCTGGTTCAGCTGCTCGGTGGGTGATGGAAAGGGTGGGACGTGGCAGGGTAACATTTCTGAAAGCCTCCAGTAATTTGGGAGTCTACACCTCCACTTCAGAGGTGACAGGCACTTAGGAGTCAAAGTCCTTGAGGAAGTCAGTGTGCCCAGATGTGCAGTTGCTTTGGTAAGGCACCTGTCCTACCTTAACCTGCTCTAATTGCTCGTTCTGTCCTTGCCTCATTTCCAAGGCAATGCAACCGAGGAGCCCAAACTCCATCACTTGTATGTCACTGGGCAAGTCATATTCCAGGCAATCCAGCAATTCTCTGCTGGATTGCCTGCAGCAGACTTTGCTAGTGATGCCTCATATTTCACGAGTGCTTGGAGTAAAACAGCGTTTCATCCCAGTTATGTAGGTGTGTGAAGGAGCTTGGCTAAGTTTTCAAGCTGCTGTAACAGAACTGTGTCTGAGCCCTCACCATCTGCCTGCTTTGTGCCCTTTCTGAACTGAATGAAACCATTTCATTTTCATGCTCATTACCGAGGGTCTAGTTTAACATATCCAAATATGATAGAGATTAACTAACAGTGCTTAAAGGAAGGAAAGAATGACCTAGAGAGGGGAATGGGTTCTGGCATTGAATTAATTCTTGACATTGATTCCATTCTTGGAAACTTTTTTATGAAAAGTAAAAATATAGATCTGCATCTTCTTTTACACTAGAAGTACTGTGTCCTGATTTGCCTCTCTGGCAACCTGGGGACCTTTTGAAGTCTGAAATTATGGAAAGTTTGAAACCTAAGATGTAGAAAACTGAACTGGCTAGGCTGAGAGGTGACGTGTGCTGGGATAAGTTATGGAGCAGCAAAGCAGGATAACTTCTACACTGAGAGGGTGGAAGGGCAGAGCCAAGGAATAAAGTCAACCAAGAGTTAGCTGGAGTGGAAGAGCGAATTCAAGCAGCTCTTCAGCTTTATACTGAAATGCTGCCGAGTGCCCTCTTCTGTACAGTGAAGTGGAAATGTTGCATCCACGACAGAAGTTTGTAGGTAGCAATAATGTCTTTATCAGCTTCTCAGCTTTCAGGTGCACAGACTTACCTCTAAGCCACCACCACCCATAGGTGTTTTCTGTAACCTGCAGAAATGTGTGTGTACCTGACAGGGTATTTGACCAAATGTACTTATTGGTCTGCTAAAACAGACTGGTTTTATCTCAGAACTTTGTTTTTGCAGCTCACTCTTCTCTGTGTGTCACAACTTTATCAGACAGCACCATACTGGCCATCTCTGCATATGGCTCTGTGTCTCCTGACATGGACTGAGGATGCAGGCAGGTATTTTGGGTCACCTGGAGAAAGCCTACCTGGGGAGGCCTGTGCAGACTGTAGTGCTGAGCTTGTGCCTGTCCTGCATAGTGTTTCCTTCACAGTACATGTTTCATAGTTACTGTTCTCTAGCAAAAAGAGGCAAGAATAGGCTGGGATCACTTAGCAGAGCTCTGGGATAACTAAGGCTTTTGCCCAGGCAAGCCTGAGCAACTTCCTTTATGGGCATCAGACAAACTCCTGGCACCCTCTATGTGCAGTTTCAGATGAGAGACTGTGTTGTGAATGGGACCACCTCAGCCAGAGGCAGAGAACAGGAAGGCAGTTTTTGCTTGCTTATTTCTGGTCAACCTTCTTTGTCCAGGCAATATAAATATGCATACACTTGATCTTTGCAAAAATAAATACAGGGTTATGTCTTAAAATCCGCTTTGGAACTGAGTCTGGTCCAGAATGTGGCAGCTTGCTTGTTATTAGACATGGTCTCTTCCTCGAGTGCTCAAAGCCAAAGCTCCTGTGCTGGCTGATCTCTGGCTTCAGGACAGAGTTTATTTTTTTTTTAATTATTTTTTCTCTCTCTCAGTTGTACTCTTAGCCATAAATGGAACAGGATTTGCCTCTTGCTTTGAGAGATGCTGCCTCATTTGTCCTTTGGGACTTCCCAAGCAAGAGTTGCAGCTCCAGCTGCAACTTGCTCCTTGGTCCTGAAATAGTTTGTGGATCTGAGCCATCTTTTTTCAAGGTGATGATAGGGATGGGAGCTAGGACAGAGAAACTTGTGCATGGAAGGGATGGGAATTTGAACCTAGGATGTCTGTTTTAGTTGGCAGATTGTTGTCTTGGACCTGCCTGCTTGTCTGCTGAAGCCAAATTCATGGCTATCCAAACTGCAGCGTGAGATGTGCACATCTTGACCCGCAATGGTGTTGAGCTCCCTGGCTCCCTCACAAAGAGGTGCTCAGCTTTACTCAAAAGTATGAAATCAAACATTTCTGCTGAAATGAAACCTCTTGATGAGGTCACTATGTTGTGTCTTGCTTGAAACAATTTTTTTTTAATTTGCGTGTGTTTGTGCTGCAAGGGAATAAGAGGGAAAGTCCCAGAGGGAAGCAAAACTTCAGAAACAGAAATTTTCCCGTGTCTGATCCTTAGGGGTAAATCTGTCACACCCTGAATCTGAAATCAACTGGCTTAGTACAGATCATTACCTTCTATCTGAAATCAAAATACTGTTGCAGATAGTCCCAGGAAAGATTTTGCCTGTCCCATTTGGCCAAATACAGTATTCTCTAGGGCTTCTCACCCTGGGGAAGTTTGCTAGGGTCTATAAAGGAAGCAGAAGAAAAGACTTACTTTTAAAAATGTGTTGACTTCCTTCAAACTGCCTAGGCTTATGGACCTTCAGAAGGTTGAGAATGTGTTTTATAAAACCTGCTTCCCCTCCCGGGTGGGCTTTAATAAGCTCCTTCAGCTTTGGAGACCAACCCCTCAGCTGAATTTCATTTCAGCTCCAGGTTTCTCTCTGGCTTATATGCAATATAAGGACCAGCCATGTGCGCTGCACCATCTCTTGGAGGGTGTTGAGCACCTCAGGTTGACTGGCAACCATCCCCAGTCCCTGGCTAATGTCATCCAGCTTGCATGAAAAATACAGCATGTGAGAAAGGCTCTCCATTATGAAAACTGTTATTAGAGAAAACATTACTTATTCTTAAATCTTAACCGGATTATGTAGTGGTTTGAATTTTCAGTAACAATAATTTTCTGATGTTCCCCATCAGAGCAAGGACTGCTGTCAGCTCTGCTGGCATCAATCCAGCTTTCATCAGAAGAGAGATTCTGGATTGAGAAGGAGAACTGAATTTCTCTCCTAGTGCTTTTGTTCCTCCAGAGTTAAAACTAAAAACCAGGACAATTTGGAAGAACTCCAGGGTTTGATTTTGTGTATGAAGTAGAGAAATTATTTTCTTTCAATTCTAATATAGCCTGTGAAGATTAAACATTTTGTTAAAATTATTGGCACTGTGTTTAGTTGTTGAGCTGTCACACTTTTTTGTGGCTTGAGTTATCTGAACTCTCTAACTTAAAGCAAACCCTTAATTTCATTTTACAGACATATGGATATTTGAGCAACTAAAGAAGGTGGAATTTCATATCCTTAACTGTGTGGGAATTTCATTAGAAAAAATGGCTTTTGTTAATTACTGGTTGCAGGTAGCAATGAGATTTACTGTTAGGGTTAAACCCTGTTATAAAGCCTGACCTCATTACATAAATTACTAATTCACAACAAACTGGGCACGTTATCTATTTGCTCCGTGGAAGCAGTTTGCTGGAAACCCTCTTTAGTTCCTTTTGGTGAGTGCGTGGAGCAATATTTGACACCTTGGCCTGGTTTGGAGCCCAGATTGCAATGAATCCTTGGTCAGTGCATGCCACCAACAGGAGCTGCATCCGCTTGGACTCACTGCCAAATCTAGTTCCCACTCAGCTACCAAGGATCACCATGGAGACATTTTGTACTAGAACAGTTCATTTTAAATATTAGATTTCAACCTTTGAGCACATATTGGGAGTTTACGGTTTCTGTTGCTTTAGAACATCTGCTTTTTCATAGGAGGGTTAAAAATGCTTCAGGAAAGTTAAGAAGCCTAAATGATAGATTTGGCATTGCCTGTTTGCTACAGTAGTAACCAGTTACATAGCATAGAAGGGTCCATCTATAAATACTTTAATATTATTTAATAAATTATGGTGGGTTTTATAACATACCTAATAATAACATTAAATGTTTCTGCATTTAACAGGCACACACATTGCTTTAACAATATCTCCAAGTTATGTGCTTTGCAACAGCTTGTTATGGCTTCATCTGTTAGGCATTTACTATGCATTCACTTTATTTATTTCTTCAGGAATAAAGGAATGCTTTCTAATAAGATGCAAAGGAATGTAGCCGCATCTAATGACCAGTTAGCAAATATGATCAAGCATTTGTGAAAGAAGTCAAAATTTAAAGCTGTATTGACATACAGGCATAGCTCATGAGGAGCAGGGCTTTTCTTTTGCCATCTGCCTTCAAGCCCTCCTAAAAACGTGGTGCTGGATAAGGTGATTGAACTCCTTCAGTCATCATCACCTGCTGTATGAGTGTGAGTGGGGTGCTGCTGGCTGGGCTGGGTTCCTGTTGTGACTGGGGTGATAGCGCATCAGGCAGCTAGAGAGAGGACAAGAGAGCACAGCCTCAGGCTGTGACAGGAAAGGTTCAGGTTGAACATCAGGAAGAATTTCTTCACTGAAATTGTTGCCAAGCATTGGAATGGGCTGCCTAGGGAGGTGGGGGAGTCACCATCCCTGGAAGTGTTCAAGTGCTACAGACCAGTTGACAAGGTGATCAAAGGTTGGACTTGATGATCTTGGTGGTCTTTTCCAACCTTAATGATTCTGTGATCCTTGAAAAGACAAAAGTTCATTCTGAATATTTAGGACAGGAGTTTAATTGCAGATTATTTTTAGGGAAATCTTTCATTTGGGAACCTAAAACTACAAGACGTTATGCTCTGATGATTTAATAGGAGAGACCAGTCAGTGGTTCCCAGCTCTTGAACAGACAGCAACTTCTCTTGCTTGAAATTCCACTGTGATTTGTGGGATGCTGGCAGCGTGAGACACTTTTCCACCTGTGTGGAGCTATTGCTACCTGAGTGTTGCAACACCTGAAATACCTGTATCCTCATCCAGCAATCACTGGCTATGCCACGAAGGTGGGGAATATGCGTTGGAGAACCCGTAACCCAGGTATGCTCTGCACACTGGCAGGTTTCTGCCCCACCAGAGATGCTAAATAGGGAATTGGCTGCTTCCATTGCCAAGTGTTAACAGTGGCAGGGGAAACCTGTGCCCAGTAGGAAGAAATAGAAAATACCATTGAGGTTTTATCCAATATTTTTCCACCCCAAGTATTTCCACAGGTTGAACACAATTAACTAGAGTTTGATGACTTGAAGACACCAAGACACCAAACAGTTAAGGCAGAGATTTTTGAAGCAATGGGTAACTGATACTGGCCTTGCAAGGCTGTTGGATACAAGAGTCCGTGTTTAAGTGCCTGAATATGGATGTTGGTGCCTTGCTTCAGGCAGTTGGGTTTGCGAATGCTGGTGTTGGGTATTTGCCAGGAATAGAATTGGAATCTCTTGACTTTGTGGTTTAACTCCTAGGCAGCATTTCTTCCTCTCAGTGTACTGTATCCCGTGCTTATTCATATGGAGAACAAACATGATGCTTCCAGAGGGAAAAATGATTTTTAGTGATGAATCAGAATATATGGAATTTGGGTTTCTTGAATTGGGGTGGGTTTTTTGGATGGCTTTTGAAGGAGGAGTGTTTTACCTTCTCAGTTCATCCCTTTCATGGTTAATGCCCTTTGGAAAAGAACTCCCTTAGCACGACTCCTTTCACTGAGTTAATGGATGACATTGAGGTTTCTGAACTGGAGAGTGTAACTGCCCAGCCTGGATTAGGACCTCCTCGTGCAGAAGAACAGAGGAGTTTTTGCCCTCCATGGGAAGTTTAGCATCTTGCAACCCTAAAACAGGACACGCATATTAGTGGGTCTTCTCTCTCTCTGAAGTGGCAAGGAACAGATGGGAAGAACTAGGTGGAAGAAAAGGGAAGGACTCCTCACATCTTTGCCTCTCTTCTGATCTCCTTGGTTTTAGCGCAGTCTGGGGAGATGAAGAAAGGAAATAAACTGGATTTCTGGAAAATGATTTTTGTGCCTGGGATGGGGAGATGCCTGTCAGGGATGCTCCTGAGAAGTTACCTGCCTGTGATAGCTCTGTGAATTTGGAGCATATTCAGAGTAAACTTATCTTGAGAGAACTTGGAATAAGTGCCCAGAGAACATGCCTGAGGTGAGGGTCCTCTACAGATTTAGAAGTTTGTCAAAAGGAGAAACTGGACAAAAGGGCGGGGTGGGGCAGCAACAGGCTTGATACAGGCAATCCTTCCCCAATGGTATAAGTTCCTGCTCGAGAGTATGTGGTTGTGAGAACCTCTCCATTAAATGGTTATTGCTTTTTTTTTCTTCCTTTGCAGACAAATTGTTTTTTCCCCTTCACTTCATTCTGGGAGAGAGCTGAACTGTTTTAACTGAAACTTTCCCAAATAATTCAGCCCAAGTCAGACAGACTTTGGCTAGGAAAATATAATACCAAGCATAGAGAGTTTGGCAACGTCCTTAGTAAATGAAAGCCGAATTTCTTAATGGAAAGTGTCAGGCACCCTTAACCATAAGTAATATTAAAGCACAGCCTATAATTATGCAAATGAAGAGGGGGCATCTTTGCCAACTGGCCTTGTTTCCCAAACATTGCATTTACTTTTAAGAATCTGGAGTAGCTGCATGATATTTAACAAGGTTGTTATAAAATCGGATTTTAAATGTGCCATGAGCTGCCACTTGCAATGGTGAATAAAGTCTCTGTTGAGAAATGCTAGGCCAAATGCAGCCCCAGTGAGTCCTGGAGAGCTGGGACTGTGAGGGGGTTTAGATGGGTTGAGAAGGATTTTTCTACTGATGGTAGAAACTGATGACCTTCTGACTGTCATATATTTTTTGTAAGCAAGGTAGGAGTTACAACTAACAGGTTGTGAAAGGCAATTTTGATGAATGGAGATTAAAAGGGGTAATCACTGCTGCTGGGGTTGGGATTTTGCACTGTGTGCAACGAACTGACTAGGAAACGCTTTCTTTTGTCTCTCTTATAATTATAATTTGACCTCTGGGGGGGATTTCTTCTCCTCTAAAGGAGCAGAAATTTGCCAAAGGTGGAAACAAGTAGTTCTAATGCAGACACTGAGCTGAGAATGGTGGTTGAGATGTCTGATTTATGAGCTCAAAATTAAGGCGTTAAGAAAAGCGGCAACTGTGTTCTTACCCTCTCTGTATCCTCTTGTGCTGTGGAGTGGGGACTGCCAGGGTCCATCTAGATGTTTTCCCTTAGCTTGCTGGTTCCCTTGTTCTTTTTTTGCTTTCTTCCTTTGGCACACTTGGGTGCATTAGATGTGGAAAAAAACTAATGCTATTTAGTTTGTTCTGTGCTCTTGGGATCTTCTTGGTTTGGGTTTACAGAGTTGCTCAGAATAGATTCTCTGTAAACCCTCTGGGCCCTGTGTTACATGGCAGTCGGCCATACACCGTGACACAGATGGTTCCTGCCAGTCTTTTTTTCTGCAGAAGAAAGATGCCAGCATTAACTAATCCATAAAGCTCCCTCATGCTGGGCATCCACCCAGTTAGAGTGGTTTAAACCTCCATGGTGTCTTAAATGCCGCTGTTGATGTTGTTGCCTTGGTGCTCCATTTCCTCCCGGTGCTAACTCCAAGCCTTTATTGGAGCATGGGTAGATGGTGATCAGTGTAGCAGAGATTGCAGTGGCAGTTTTAGGTTGGAAATGCAGTTTTTGCTGTGGGAAACATCCCGTTGTGCTGGAAAGGCTTCTCTTAGATCTGCCGCTCTGGTTATTTTTTCAGAATGTAATCCTTGCTAGAGAAATGAAGAATATCTTTCTTAGATGGTTTAGTCTGGGATGTGTCCAGGCTATGCATTGTTTTTTGAGCATAAGTAAGACTAGGATATGGCCTTTTGGCTTCTATCTGGAAGCAAAACCAGCCAAAATCCTTTGGGAATAAGTGAGTATCCCTGGCCAGGAGGCATTAGTACTCTAAGCTTGCTGAGGGTGGGGAACAGCCAGAGCACTAAGCAAGTCAATCACTTGGATTTCTAGAGGGGCAAGATAGAAATTTCTAAGCAATTATAAGAGGTGGCAGATGACAAATAGAAATGCCTTTCTCTTAATTTTTCAGCAGATGATCTCATTTTACACCAGATCCTCAGCTGCTGTAGATCAGACTACTCCCTTGAAGCCTGTGCTGATTTGCACCTGCTACGGAGCTGGCAGTGGCATGCTTGATTTAAAAAAGAAAATAATTGTGGTTGTAGTGTAAAATCAGCTTAGTTTTGGATTACAGAAGCTTTCAGCATTTCAGTCACTCTAGAGGTTGCATGCACCACATGTTTGTGCAGTTGCAGGCTGGCACACACTAACTTCTTCCCCATCTTTCAGGTGAATTTGTATGATCATCTGTTTCAGAGGCTGTTTTGGAATATTCTCAGAGTTCTCCCTAAGTGTTTTTCTGCATTATTTATTTTGAAAGCAGGGGTTTTAAAAAGAGTTCTTATGAGATCCATTTGGCCCCATACTCAGTCCTTGAGTTTAACTCATTCAATCCCATCCTGTGATATCAAGCAGGAATATGAATATTGTGAGATCTTGGATGCTGATGCTAATTAAGGTGCAGTTTGAATTCTGCCAAAAGACAATATTTCTTGCCCAGATTAGCTCCCCAAAAATTGGTTTATTGTCTAGTACTGAGAATGTAATATGAGCTCCCGTATTCTATGATCTTAAAGTAATATTTTGTCTTCTCTCTGCTCTCTCTTTGCCTCTCATACCCCTTTTTTTCCCCTACATTCAGCTGTGAAGTCAGAGATGCTGCTGTTAAGACCACATCATGTCTTCCTGGGGTGTAGGCATATCTATAGACAGAATCTAGTCAGCACATCATGCTGAGGGTTACTTACAACATCCCTGTAATGCAGCTGATTTACATTGGCCCAGGGGAGGGGGTGAACTGGAATCATGAGGAGGCTCTTAAACTTAACCACGTCACCTTCAAGGCAGAGCAAAATATCCATACCATCTGATAGGAGAGTGGTGGTTCAACTCCTCCAGCTTTTTTAAGAAGGCAAAAACAATACACTGCATATTTACATAGAATCCCCTTAAGGACATCTGTCATGCTGGAGATTAAACTGAATGTCTCTCCCCAGTCTAATGTTATGCCTTCAGGCAGTCTAAGCCCAATAGATTTAGTTACTCTGCTCCAGATCCTAGATTACTAACACAGGCAGTTTTTATTCTTGCCCTTATTTTCCAGAAGCACAGAACCTTTGCTTGTAAATTACTGGCTTTGTGTGGGTTTTCTAGGCCACTTCCACTTACGTTTTGGAGCTTGGCCCTGTGCTGGATTTGTGGTTAGTGTTTTTTACATTAACTTCTTGCAGCCGCGCTTTCCTCGCTTCTATCTTCACATGGTGCATTAGGCAAGTTATTGAACTAATTTCCTTCCCTTCATTGTGACACACATCACAGGAGCTACGTTTCCACACATCACCTTTTGTCCAGAAGTTTGCATGGCCTTCAGGACTTCAACTTCCAACTACCACTAAAGAAACCCAAACCAAACCTTGCTAAAGAGCAGAGAGGAAAACAATTATTTGAATGTTATTACGTTGACTTCAAAAACCGAGTTTACTTTCCTTACTCGGGGAATTACTCACTTTTGCTGTCCTGCTACCACTGTGTCTATATGTGTGTTGTCTGCAGCAGGGAATTATTTTGCTCAGTTTGCTTGCTTGCCTGTTTGCTCACTGTGTGGCCTGAGTCATAGCTCGGGAAGCTTGGCCACAGCAGCATTTGAAAATACTTGTTAATTTGGGGAAGAAGAGAGGATTCCTTTGAAGGAGGAAGCTGCAGAGGTTTCCCCAGTGGAGGCATCACTTGGCCAGTTGGCTTTACAGCCAGAGATGTGTCTCCATTAATGTAATTAAAGGAAAACAAACAACAGACATTTTGGACACCTTCTGCAAGATGATGTTTCTGATTCTCAGTTTTCACCAGTTGGTTACAAAAAAAGCCAGAATTGAACAGAAAGTCTGTCACCACTGTCAAATTCCCCCTGGCTTGAACGAGAGGGTTTTTATCAGGAACCTGTTGGCAGGTGTTTCACAAAGGGAGCAAAGGATTATCTCTTTCAAGTGACCATTTATCAAGCCAGCTTTACTCATTAGATGTAAAGTTCAGTATTCTGCCAGCAACTTTCATATTTGTGAGCTGAATGTCCCATCTTGTGGCAACTCCTGCATTCTACAGTGCTCAGTTTTCCCATACATCCTTAAGGCAATCCCAATAAGTGAGGTAGGCAGGAATCCCCCTCTCTCTCACTGTTTGTTCTTGATGGTTTTAAGGCACTGTATAGTTGCAAATCCAATGTATTATTTTGCAGTTTCTCTGCACATTGTCAAGTCTGTAAGTCTTAGATCAGGCACTACAAGCCTCAGATCAGGCTTACCCAGTTAATTCTTTTACTTCAGTCATTAATAATGACAGATGAACATGCCTCATAACCTATCTTTCAAGATGCCTCCAAATGAGCAGCCCATAGTCAGTGTACAGCTCTGCCACACATACTGTCATCCTTTCCCCTTGCTGTCTGGTTAAGCTATGAAACTTGAACCTCATCAGGCAAGCACAGAATTTGCTAGGGGACTTAAAACACCTCGTTAGCTATATAAGGGCTTTCAAGGCTCTTAACAGATTTCTCCATTAAACTCATAAATTTCTCCATAAATTCCATTTTATATTTGAATCCTAGTCAGTACCACCAACTGTGGCATCATCAAGGAATAAATTAAGGCTGTTAGGAGGCTCTCCTTGCCAGTCCTTCCTATTAAAGCTCAAATAAACTGGCTTGCAGTAGGGTAGGTGCCTGTATGCACGTCTCCATGCAGTACCTCCAGAGTTGCTCTTTTGCATTCTGGCCACATTTCAAGGAGGGCTGTTGCATCCTGTCAGTCCAGCTTTCCCCACACATCCGAAGGGCCCTCTCCTCCCATCACTTTGCTGTGCAGTTCTACTGTGTGGCTGATTATCCTGCAGTCCAAAGCATATATACATTAGCCTAAAAGCGGTTAAACTGTGTTGGATTTGAGTTGAAATTAAAAAAGCAGCAACAAAGATGTGTGTAATGACTTTTTGTGGATGAGCAACGTTGTGGCCCCCAGTAGCCACCTAAAACTAGAATATAAGAGTGGCCAGTGGGAATCTGTCCAGTGCAGAGACCAGGGTAAAGATTGCAGTGATGAAAATGCTGTCCATGTGGTTTGTGCCAGAGTTTCCTGGGCTATTGCCTCTGTGAAGGTTGCAGTCATGGAACTATGTGGGGAAGAGTACACATAATCCTGCATAAGGGATGAATGGAGCAGAATTGCCCTGTGGCTGAGGGACATTTACCTGGATGGTGGGTCCTTCTCTGTATGAGCTGTGTGTTGGATACAAGGCCAAACAATCCACCTGCCTTTCACCTGTCAATTGCTCATAAGTTGCACAGAAACAAAGTTTATAATGTGAAGGAAGAAAGGAACAGAAATATAAGGGTAAGGAGAGTGGTGTCCCCCTTACAGGTGTCAGCCCACGGAGCTTGTGGGCTGCTTAGGGGAAGAATGGGATATCTTTTGAGATATATATCAGATGCACTCAGGCACCTCATCCTTTCCAGTCTGTTTTTTTGGTTCCACACTAACTTTCTTAACATTCAAATCATCTTCTGGCAAGATGTTCCACAGTCCAGCTAAGCCCCATCACAGTGCTGCAGCTCCCAGATGCACCTGACAGCTCTGAAGGATCTCTGGGGTTTTGGAGGGACTGTGACCCCATGGCACCCAAATTGCCCAGGTGTGACCAAGGGACATAGTCCAACTCATAAAGACCTAGCTTTGAGAACAAAGTTAAGCTCTTTAAGTTGTAACTGGAAATGCTGAAGATGTTCAGTGAAGGGTTTCAAAACTAAAAAGCTTAACAAGAAGTCTTGATAATCAAAGAGGGATAATTCAGGGGGCCTGAATTAAGACTAATGCAAACCTGGTGCCACATCAGAGCTGAGCTGTGTAAATACCTTGTGGAGATGGGGGTGACCCTCACTGAATCCACTTCTATGAACCATAGAATGTATTCTGTGTGACATGAAAACACATGGGCAGTGTTTTAAGCAGGGAAAGAAAAAAACTTCAAGGTTGGATGCTGCATCTAAACTCAGCCTGCAGGAACACTTTATGTAACCAAAGCTATGACTGTGCTGTTAAGGTGGCCCTTCATGAGTTCATCCAGTTCAAATTATAAAGCTACATTGTTACACTCTGTAGAAATATCCTATACAGAATGTGAACCCAAGAGCAGTCCTCAAGATTGCAAGCTTCACAGTTTCCTTGCCCTGGAGTTCTTTAGAGAATGAGTCAGATAAACAGAAAGGACCTGGCTCTGAATTACACTCCGTAGCTCTCGAAGTCTTTACGGTGCTTTCATTGCTCTCTTCCTTTCCAGTTATTCTAAGGCTTTTTTTTTTTTTTTTTTTTCCCTTTGAGAAAGATTTAAACATACCAAAGAAGCGTAATTTTCAAATTCCAGCAGATGATTTTAAAACCTCATTAACAACAGCCGAGGTGTGGAGAGCACATGCTTCATGCAAGGGGCCTGGATCACTGCAAATCTGCAGAGCTTCTGTGGGTTTGGGAGCGCTGCAGGTTTGCACCAGCTGGGTGTGCAGACTTGCCTTTCCACCAGCACATATGCTAACCCTGGCAGAGGACTGGAGCCCAGATTGTGAACTGCTTCCTCACAAGGATGAACAGGTACCCGTAAGCAGTTAAATTGACTTCACTGGGCCTCTTAGGTGAAGAGCTCCTTACTGGGGAGAGTACAGGGTTCGCAATGCAGCCCTTAATTTTTATCCTGTAAATAGCTGCTGGGTTTGCTCAGTGCTGTGAATGATCATCATTTTGCAATGGATGACCAGAGTGGATGATGAGATCTGAGACTAAAGGAATCAATACCTGCTAACACAAAAAGCAGAAAGAAAAATTCCTTTTACCTCAATTCCATTACCTCCCTCTAAAGAGATGTTCCTTCAGCTACACAGCAGCAAAAGCAGATATGTGGTTCTGTTTCACCAAGCCATCAAACACTATAAAAGTCAGTTATATAAACATTTGAAGCTGGTGACATTTGATTCCAGGGCTGTGTGGGCAGCCTCATTTACAGCAGAGTTTTCTAAACAGGCAATCCAGTTTTCCAGGTAATTAAAAATGTTTGCACAGGCTAGTAGATTTATCTTTTGAAACCATTTTAGCACTAGTGCTCTCTAGAGTGGTATCAGTTGACACAGTGCATAATCTAGAAGAGACTAATTGCTGCATGATTTCTAATTTTTCTGCAGTCATGTAAATGAGCTGGAGCCTGCACAGGTGGAGCCTATTAGAGTGAATGATTTTGCTCTCATGTTGTTATCTTCATTTGCTGTTGTCTTATCAACTCAGAGTAGGGAATCTGCTGTCATGAAAAGCAGGCGAGGGAACAATGTCTGACTGAAAAGTCTTGTTTCATTATTTTTTAATTCATACAGTACTACCTGCCTAATGCAGTTTTCTGATTACCATGAGAGGCAGCCAGTAATGCAGTTTTATTCAAATAAGGGAAGCAGTGCTTTAATTTAAGCTAAGAAATCATCCACATTTCTTACCAGGCAACAAGGATTGTGATTCAATAATACATGACTTTAATAATGCATAATGGTAGACTTTGCAGGTACTAAATAGTAAGATCAGAATGAATTAGTATGCTATGTTGTTCTATGAGACTCCATTTCCTTTGCTCATGCGCCCTTTCTCTGTCCCTGTTTTGCTTTTCCTTGAGCTATTTCACTCTCTAAGAGGTAGGATAAACAAATCAAGGTTTAGTTCCTGAAACATTTGTTACAGATCTCTTAAAACCCTTTTTGTCTGCATAGGAAGGCCTTATAAGGTACCATGTGCAGCTGTTCCATGGTATGCAGAAACCCAGGTCTGCAGCAAGAGAGTCAAGTAACGCTGTTTTCCATCAAGGAAGTCCTCAGGAGGCTCGGGCAGTAAGGCACTTCTGTGGCTCCTCTTAGAGGATCATCCCAAGATATAAGTGCTCTGCCAATTACGAGTTTGGTGCTTGTTCCAAGCTTAAATAAAATCATAGCTTTGTTACCATTGTTATCCATTAACATGAGAAGGTGTTCTCTTTCCTTGGGCTTGTACCCCAGCATGTTTCAGATAGCAACCACACTTCTGTTGTGTGATGTTGTTACGTAGCTCTACTCAAATTGGTCTGACTTGGGTACTCAGAACACTACATGCAAGTTGCATGGACCCTTTTAAATCTCTAGTTAAGGGGAGATGCAAGATGAGAGGAGAATGTGTATTTACATCTTATAACTAGTGTGACTGAGTTAGGACCTACTCCTCAGAGGCTTCCTCCTGTGTTCTTTAGCATCTGAAGCTGACAGGACTTTCTCCTTCTCATGGTTAGAGTGGACTACTGAGGAAAAGTGTGAGTCCTTGGCCTTCAACCCCATTCATCAGGTATGATCTCCAACATGCTGGCCATTCAAACAAAGTTACTGAGCATCTGCTCTTTTCTGCCACTTGAAAAAGGAGACACAAGATCCTGATCAAAATACAAAATGAGGGTATATCTTGTCACTCTGATTCTTCTATTTTGTGATCCTTGACTCCACGTGGCTTCCTCTTGAAGACAACATTGCCCTCAGTTCCTCGCCATCTCATAATGCCTCTGTTTTGCCCAGGTCACTTCTTTGAAAAATTTGGAATTGCATTCTTTTGCATTTCTTTGACATCCTTCAGTTTAGCAGGTCCTGCTTTCCAGCTGGCTGGCTTCTCTGGGAGCTGCCTTTGTTTTAGCTGGAAGGGATGTTGTCGCCACAGCTGGACATGAGCATCCAGGTGAGGTGCTCATCCAGAGGACCCGCTGCTCTGCTCGAGAAAAGAGAGTTTTCTATAAGAGTACATAAGCAACTATGGAGCAAGGAGGAAAAGTAAAAAGAGAACCATGGTCCCGATTCTGCTGTCATCAAAAGAGTATGTAGAACTCAGTTAGTTTCCACTCTGCAGCCCTCAAAAATGTTCCCTCAATACAATCCCATTGGTTTAAACAGAATTATTCCTGATTCACACTGTCCTCATATGTTTATAATAAAAATTCTTACCAGTGCCGTTAATATCCTGCAGATTATTCAAACTGGAAGAATTTTTTCAGAACAAATTCAACTTTCATCATTTATGCTTTTTGTACACTCTTTGCATCTCACTCATCACAAGCAATAAAAAATTACTGATCGGTGTCACTTTTATTTACAATCCAATTAATTCCCTGGCACAACAACATCCTATTTAGGTTCGTGACATTGGAGTGAATTGGTCTGAATTTATCTTTTTTTTTTAAGAGCAACCTATTTCCATTGCCTTTTTTTTTTTTTTTTTAAAGTTGATCATCTCCTTTTATTGGCAGTTTAGGAAATAAAAGATTTGTATTCCTTAATAGCATTCCTCCTAATTCTAAAATGCCCCTGGGAAAGCTCTGATTAACCGTACTACATTCAAATGTAGAATTATCTAATTACTGTTTCCATAACGAGAACTTCCAGAAGACAGGATTATGTCATTTTTAGCTCCTTTGTGTTTGGAAAGTGCTTCTACATAATATCTGTGTGTACATGCTACATAGATATTCGTGTAGGGCTGGGTGCACACATACAACAAATATGTGGGTGAAGAACTACAGAAGGTGAAACTTTGTTCCTTTTCTGTTTAGGCTGTTTTGCTTAATATTAGTTTCCTTTTCAGCAACAAATTATGCTCATCCTCTGCGGACAGAAGCTTGCTTCAAGTTGTAAAATAGATTTCCTCTCGCATTGTCCTGTTCAATAAACCTCTTGTTCCATTGTGGAATCTGTGGAAGCCTTCTCTGGGAACAAAATCAGAATGTGGAATTCATTACATGTTGCCCAGTGCCCCATGTGAAGCACTCATCTGGATTCCTTAGACACAAAAACGTGCTTTATGCCAGTGCAGGGGCTTTTGACAATTTTGAAGTAAATCCAGCTCAGAGCTGGTATATCAATGGCAAATCCTCTTAGCTCTGGTTACAGGAGATCAGGATGTTATTTCAGCGTTCATATTTGGGAGCTGTTCCATTAACACCTACAGCAGTAGATGCATGTATATATTTGGCTGCTGTTTAGGAGGATCTGTTTGATGACTTATCCTGAAGACAGGGTTTCAAATTCTGCTCTTACTTGTAGCTATGTATCTCCATGGAGGTTGCTAGCTTAATATTTCTAGCACACCATCATCTCTCTGCCAAGGCAGGGACACTTAGCTCAAAGGAGACACTCACTGCATTAAATCATCAACATTATATCCTGTTAACACCCTCATATCCCGAAAATGTCCTTTTTCAGAGGTGCAGTCTTTAGATACGGGTTTTCTGCAGGGACTAGTCCTACTCATTAGCACCATTTTCCTTCATGACATCAACAGAGACATGGCTTAAGAGTGAAAGGAACCAGAGAGATGGTTTTCTCAGGGAAACCCTATTGAGAGGATTGTCAAAGCTGGACTAGTTCAGGGCCAAAAATGGTATTTCATATTTTCTGCTGGTGTGTTTTGAATGCGGGACAACTTTCCAGGCACTATAAGCATAGCTCAGCAGTGCATTTAAACAGGTTAGTACTTATCAGCTTTTCATTCCTTCCCACTGGCCAAGCGTCCTCCATCAGCTCATCTAAAAGCATTGAAGGGCATGGAAATTTTGGCTGATGAATTCAAAGCTGGCTCACAGGTGGGCTGCAAGTTCTGCTAGCCCATTTCTTTCCTTGGATCTGCACTGAGTTTTTTTAAAAGGTCTGTGTCCTGAAGAGTTCAGAAGTACTTCTGTACTCTTGTGGTATGCAATGATAGAAAGGGTTTTTACTAGGGTGATATTTGCCCCAATAACAATATTAGTCACAGAGAATAAGTGGTGGTGGGGAATTAATGCTCCTTGTGTGATTAACCATTTATAGACTTTAAGCCCTTCTTAAATAAGGGTATCTCTTTTTAAACACCAAAGTAATATATAATTTAATTTAAGCTGTTATTTTTTCTATTTTCTTGAGGAAAATTTCCTATGTTTTATATCAGAATGTCCCTAATGAACTGACCTTCTGTCCTCATTGTCAACTCATCCTTCTTTTTTAACCATGACTCTTCTGATACTTGATGTTTTGCATTTGCTTTCATATTTTCCTTGATCTCACAATTCCTGAAGGCATGCATTCAAAAAAATCTTCAGTTTTCCCTTAAAGAGGCAGTCCTCTTGGCTTATGGAAAAAACTCTGAAGATGTGGTCGTTAGAGAGTATCACATTCGTGAAAGCATATGAGTTTTAAAGTAGAGTGTTTTCAGTATATCATTCATTCCTAGCTTCTCTTATGATTTCTGTGTGGCTGTCCTGTGATTCTGAGATGCAGGAGACTCCAAGTTTGGTTTCTTGTGCATGTGTGTGTAGGGTGATGGACAGCGAAGTTTACAGCACTGATAATTTTGAATGGGTTCAAGCACAAAGTGTTTTGAAATTTTCTGGTTTTGCATTCTAAGGGAGTTTAATCAGTGTCATTAAAATGCAAAGGATTGTTTCACTGAGCTTTGGAAGTGGGAGTTGTCATGGATTGTGTTTATTACTGTAGGGCATTTGAGGTCAACACAAACTTCTGTCGCTGCATGAACATGGAGCCGTAGGTGTCTCTGGTCTCAGAGGTATTCCAGTGGAAATGGGAAAGGGGACAGAGTCAGGGTGAGTAGAAGATGCCCTCATGGAACAGCGTGAGGCTCTCCTAATTCCTCAGTGTGGTGGCATGAGCTAGATTTTGTGAGAAAGAGACCAGTTTTTCTAAAAGAGAAAAAGAAATAGAGAAGAGGGCAGAAGAGGGGAAGGCATAAAGTGGAGGTGAAGATAGGCTGCAGTTGAGCAGCTTTGGAGAGGGAAAGGAACATTTGGAGGATGTTTCTGTGTGTCCAGAAACCTCTCTCTTGGAAGTGTCTACAGCTGCCAGTCTCCAGCATTTTTCTGAATCCATGGGGAAGAGTAGGAAAATGGCTTTCTGGGTATTGGTATTTCCTTTCCTCCTAAAGCACATTTCCTCTATTGTATCTGTGCTGCTTCTGGTAATTCTCTCCTTTTTTTCCATTAGTATCCTGGCACTGTATCACAGGGCTGAAATGACATGATCAGGAGCTACTGCTGTCTCGGTTGTTCCATGGGCATACCAGGGGTGTTCTGGAAATGTAAGGATAAAGCAATCTGGAAGATGGATGAAGCAGAGCATTATAAAATCATTGATAGCAATTTTTTTTAAAGGATGAAGTTGTGCAAAGTTTGAGTGACAGGATTCCTTCTTATTGCACAACTCTCATCTCCAGATGGTTGTGATTATTCTCAGTCTGGGAAAAGTATATTAATGAAGATTTGGGTTTTTTAAATTGCATGTGATATGAATTCTCTCTCTAATTGAAGCTATCAATTTTTCTTCATTTTGTTCAAAGATAAATTCAGCAGGGAATTGTAGACCCTTCCTATCAGAGAGGATTGATGTCATCTTTTCACCTTGTCAGCTACATCCTTTTGAAATGCAGGGCAATTTTATTTCTTTAAATAACCAGATAGAAAAGAGAAAGACTTGCTGAACTTGGTTAGATCATAAACCCTATATTGGGAGAACTACACAGCCCATGTACAGAATTAGTTGCATGAGAGTGCAAACAATGAATACCAGTGCATTGAGGCATATGCTGGACAAGGAGAGACTCTCCTCTAACCTGGTATCAAGGGAGAGGAAGCTACAGGAAGGAGGATTGCTTGTTTTGGTAGGAGGAGAGATAAAAACCCCAAAATAATTATTTTAAATCTAGAATTCCTTTTCTTTTTTGATAAAGTAGACCATCTCTTACCTCTCCTTTTTTTTTTTGTTTTTTTTTTTTTTTTTTTTTTTTTTTTTTTTTTTTTGTTTGTTTGTTTGTTTTTGTTTGTTTGTGTTTTTTGTTTGTTTTTTTTGTTTGTTTTTCTTGTCCTGGGACTTGCTTGGCTCCTGACTCTGTCCTCTTCCCGGAAGGCAAAAAACCGAGAGAATAAGAAAAGGGGGTCCTTATTTTCTATCTTGCAGGTCACAAAGCTTCTTTGAGGCTAGGCAGGTCCAGTGTCCAGTTCTCACTGCTGCAACTCTATTTTCTGTTTAATTTGTTGTGGCTTGGATGCACCACATTCTTCAGGCAGCACCCTCAATGCAGGAAGAAATTTTTTTAGTGAAGAATATCTGTATCGTAGCATGTCACCCTTGTATCTAGGAGAAACGAGTGGAGACTTTTTTTTTTGTTACATTTTGTCATTCCACGTAGAAAGAAAGAGAAATTCATCCTAAGCACGTGTTCCTTCCGTAAGGGATAATGACAGTGGTTTTAAATACTCCATTTAAAAACTTCTCTCTCAAGACACCTACTTTCTGATTAGACCGAATATCAGAACACCCCATTTACTGTTTGTTAGGGCATCACTACCCCCACGACAGCTTCAGGACTGGTGGTTACAGAGATCAGAAAGGGGTTTTATTTGTTTGGGTTTTATCATGTTAGAGGTCTTTTTCAAAATCTGGATCACTATGAATCTAGAAGACCTGGCCATCCTGATCAGTCCAAGTTTTAATTTGGGTGCATTTTCTGAAGAATGCAGCGGTCATTGCGAATCCGAGCACGGATGAGGAGAATCCACAAACTGGAAACTGATTTGACTTGTGGAGTTGCTTTGTGCATAAAATTTTGAACACCACTCAGTATCTCTTTATTTGACCTGCTCCCAGGATTAGCACTTAAAACAATAAGATAGAGCTCTATGAGCTGCTCTCAGGTAGTGTTTGTTGCTGCAGTACCTAAGGGACTCAGGGGAAAGGTGGTTTCTGGGTTTTCCAAAGATGAATCGAGCCAGTCCTGTAGGTCAGCAATCAGGAGCAGAATAACTGTGCTGGTCCAGGAGATAAAAATTTAGTTCCACAACACAGAAACACATGGCTGCTCTTGCGGTGGCAATGAATCTGCCCGGAAATGTAACAACTTGTAAGACATGTAACCAAAATTGTATTGTTCAAGAGTGGAACAAATTAATTAGACTAAATGGAGTCTTTGGCTGTCAGGACTCCGGTGAGAAAATTCACAGGAGACAGGCTGCCTTTTTCTAACATCTTCCCTCCTCCTGCCCATGTGGACTGCGGCTTTCTGTGCCTTTTTTCTCTCTGCCTCTTCATTTGAGCCTCTGTTCCCAGCCCCAGAGCTAAGGGACTCCTGCTTCCTCCCTGGATAAAGGACTAGCATGCAGCAGTGGGGAGGAGCCGAAGAGGAGATGCCTTTCCAACCCTGGTGAATACTTGTAGAGTCACAGTCTCTCCTCCCCATTGAGCTTAATCCCTCCTTTGAACTCTTTTAAAACTGTTCTTGCTGTGCTGCTCTCTACCCAGCTCCTCACTAGCCTTTCCTCAGTGTGTGCTTCATCTCCTGATACAGGGCACTGGGGCCTGTATGAGATTTGAATCTCCTCCTCACTCCTTGGGCACACAAAGTGACAAAGTGTTCTGCTGGTTATAGAGTCCCTCTGCCTCATCCCATCCCTGCAGTGACAGGGATGCCATGAACAACCTGCAAATAACTTGTTCCTGGAGGTGGGAGAAGCCCTCTTAGTGGCTTTCAGGAGGAGAGCTGTGTTTCATTGCTGTGCTGACTGTGATTGTGATGATTTCCTCATGTTAAATTGCCAGGTTGTTGGAGGGACTTTGGTTGTGTTCCTTTTAAATTTTTTTTATTATTATTATTATTTTTCATTTCTGACTCTCTTGTGAACAGAAATGCATCAAGGAAAGATGAAGGATGTGAAGAAGTAGCACCATTGAGATTAAAGGGACCAAATTTTACCAGCAATCACAGCAAATATCTGACTTGCTTAAGTGAAGCCAATTACTGTATTATTGCCTCCTTTTGCACTATGCACAGTAGGGATGTCACTGGATAATGGTTTGCATGTAGAGTTAATCACTTTGATGCATTTCTGACTGATCCCAGCAAATTATGTTTTGGTTCCACTATATTAAACACAAGAGCAGGGGATTATCATTAATAAATCTAAGGCACAGCATGCATAAATCTTGAATAAATCAAATATCAATTACATAGGCAGTATCTGCTGACATCTGCTTTCATCAAATAATATATTTGAAATAGATTTTATTCCACTTTGTCGGAGTCAAAGGAACGTTAGACTGGTGTGCAAAGACCCTTACTCTAAAGAGTTGGGTTGTGTAGCAGTGCTGTTGCTTGCTGAGCAACATAAAACAGTCCTTTTTTTTATTGCCTTTCATTTTCAGACATAAATAGCACATTGGTTTCATAGAGTAGTTCACACAGCAAAGGGAGGACTTGTATCTTTTGGGAGAAGCTCTTCTGTGTATTCTGTTTTCAAGTGTTCTATGAAGCTTGGTTCTGATGAGGCTGCCATGCACTCGCAACCTTTTCATGCAATGGCTGGCTGGGTGGGGTGAATCCAACCTGGGATTTCCCTGTGGATTGTGACAGGTGGAAAGAAAGTTAGTTAATGCCTGATTTCAAGGGAATTACAGAAAGGGAGGATTATGTGTGGGCAGAGCCCAGGAGCCTGTGGGTGTTGGAAGGCCTGTGGGCAGGGTGAGTATTTATCTCTGAACACATCATCTCTCCGCCTGGGGCAGGTGGGGTGTTTCTCTGGCTTGTGGGAACATGCAGAGCAAGAGTTTGAGGTGATGGTGAGTCCTCTTCAGCGCTCCTTCCTCCCCATGGCTGCAGAAGCAACGCCCTCTATTGTGTGCCCTCCCTCCTCCGGGGTTTGAAGGCACACGGGGAAGGCACTGTGTCCTCATCCGTTCCTGTTCCTGCACTGCCCCCGGGGGAGGGAGGGCTCCTCCCGGCTCCCTTCGATGGCTGAGCCCCTCCTCCAACAAGCCATGAAACAAGTAAGGTGTATGATGTCGGCATATCAGTGCAGCGTCTTCAAATTATTTTGGCTTCTTCATTTCTTATTAACTATCTCTTCACCTCATTTCTGGGTAAATGGAGGCTGTGGTGACTCTGAGCACCCTGCAAAATGAGACCACACTCTCTTGTTGAAGAAAAAACCCAAACAAGAAAAAGCAAGTGTGCTCCAAGCACTTCCATTTCTGGCTCTGCTCAGCCTGCTGAAGTCCCAAGCTCGCTTTAGCTTCATGGAGGCACTTCAGAGGTTGGAAATGCTGCTTGGCGAGGCCAATGGATCTGCAAGTTTCATTTCATGGGCTCTCTGGGTAGCAAAAAATGCATCTGAAGACCTTGGGGATGTACCAGACGACTTCTCCTGGGTTTTCTGTAATACACTTGAACTTCTACACAGATGTTTTCAAATATGAGTACAGACTATAATAAGTTTGAGTACATGTAGGTGGATTTAGTTTTCTAATGTTGGTTCACCATTTGTACAGTGTGCTTCTTTGTGAACAGAATTGTTTCTTTTCTGTCTGGACATCTGTCGAGTGTGTTAATTCTGAGAAAATGTGCAGATATCAAAATTATATTGTGTGATCACCAAGCCAGAAGGAAAGTAAAAGTTTTTCTTGTTTTTTTTTTTTTTTTTTTAAAGATCTGTCAGCCTCTAAATTAGTAATTTCAACAACTATAAAATTCCCTTAACTTATGCATTCATAGAAATTAAAAACTTGATATCCTATGGGTTTGTGTATTTAAATACAGCTTACTTTCTCTTGTGCATAGTCTTGAAAGGCACTGGGAACCACTGGTCCAATTTGCAGCCAGAGCAAACCTTTATACTGATTCCTGTGGTAACATCAGCAGGTCTGTGGACAACACAGCACTTGGAGTGGGAAAGTGAAGCAGTGTATGTGTGAAGAATTTATAGGAGTACAGTCCCTTGGGAAATGTTTTGAAAATATCTGACACTTGATATAATCTACTGCATACCAAATGCAAAAAAAGAAAAAAAAAAAGGAAAGCTCTTTAGAAGTGGTTTTCTGAGCCCCAGGGATGTCCTCTGGCAGAGATGGTCCAGCTGTATCCAGAGAGGAAGGGATTCCACTGCAACTAGGAAAAATAAATACAAAAAAATAAAAATTGGCACAAGTGCTGCTTTTGTTTTGGTGGTGGGAATATTTAAGGTGCTCAGCAAGCACATCTCAGGCTCATTTTCAAGTCTGATTCCTTTTTTAAAAGAGAATAAATTACAATATAAAGCTTTAAGTTCTCAGCTGCCTGGTATGATTCCCATTGCCTTCTGTGGACTTGTGCAGTTGGAAGCAGGTTCCTGTTCCCCCTTTCAATTTAACAAGTCCTATTACTGCTGTCAGGTGTCATGATATGAATCTGGGGGTGACAGTATGAATTTGCAGTGGTTATAACCTTGTTTTATACTTGCCCTGTTGCAGAAGGAGCTTGAAAATAGGTACATGTTCAGCTTTTGTCTGTCACTTCTTTTACATGCCTTTTTTTTTTTTTACAACTTTCTAGAAAATTCAGAGTAAGAACTGGTTTGTAAGGCAGAGATCTTATCTGAGGAAGGGATCCAGAGTGTTGAAATAAATGTTGCACTGAGTCTGTAGGAAAACTGGACCTGGCCCTTGACACTGCATAAGAGGATTCATGGAGGTGGATGTCTGTGCTTTTTTCTCTCACAGAGGTTTAAATCTTGATTGGACATGGGTGTTGATATGTGTGGCACCTTGTGTCGGCTGCACATACACATGTGTATGTGTGCCAGGGGAAAGGAAAAACTGAAAAGGAGGGATTTCACAGCCAACATTTGAAGCCAAGTCACATTTCAAAGTGCAAGGGAGAACAGCATTTTAAATTTGGTGGGTCTTTTTTTCCTGAGGGAGGCACGTGAAGCATGAATTTGATCTCACTGTACCACAACCACCTTGCCCACAAGTCAGCAAGGTGGCCTTCCATTTACATTGCATAGTTTCAGCCTTTAATTTTGCTGAATTTTTCGTTTGTCTTGCTGGAGTTTCATCACCTGCCATAGGTTACTAGTCTGTAATGGATCTGAATCTCAAACTCAGTCAAAATGTTAGACTATGCAAAAGAGGGGGAGGTGAAGGGAGAGGTGGAGACAAGTACAAAAGGCCATTGCCACCTCCAACAGGTAGATGCCTCATGCAAGCAGAGCTGCCAGCAAGGAGAGCATTGCCCACTGCTGCTGGGCTTCATGTCTCTGGGACAGCCCATAACTGTCAAAGTGTAGAGACAAGGATAAATAGATCATAACATGAGGAGATGCTGAATGTGGTGTTTCATACAATCTGCCCTTCAGGGCTGATCCCAGCCTCCCTGTCCCCATGTCAGCCCACAGGGGTGCAGGCTTGACCTCCCCTTTGACACAACCTCTGGGACCATCACCACAGTTTTCAAGGATGTGACAAAAGTAGCCCCTGGCTTGTCACATGAAGTAGCTCATTTTAAGGAAAAAATTTTCCTAAAATGAGCTCGTCCATAAGATTGTGTGGAGTTTGAGTTGAAAGGAAAAGAAAACAAAGTACATGGGTTTTTTTTGAAAGATGGTGGGAGATTAAAAATGCTGCCATTTCCCTGACCTTATTTCTTTTTCTGTGAGTTTAATTGGTATCTGGCAATTATTTAAAGTGGCTAGCAACTATAAAAGCCAAGTATTTACAGTCATTAGCAACTCCTCATGTTGGAAAATAAGCCTATTGAGTATTAAATTAAGTCAGACTGCTTAATTAATACCATCTCAGGGCTGTCCTAAAGAAACTTCCCTACTCTGCAGGTCTGCGTGGATGGCAGAGTACACCCTCATAAGCTAAACTGAGGGCTTTGCACCAAGCTGGCATGACATGTTACTGAAAACAGTAAGATTTGTGTAGTGCAGGCAGTTTGCAAGACCTTACTTCTGCAAGAATGAATGTGGCAGGCTTCCCAGATCTTTTATATTTATTTATTTATTTATATGCACAGACACATATATATATAATCTGCCTTTTAGTTAATTAGCTAATGTTTGTAAAGTGCTTTGAGGATTAAGTGCTATGTAAGTGCTAATTATTATTATTATTATTATCTCTCAGTATGCCTTAGTAGACAAGGTCAACCAAGAAGACACCGAAGAACGTATCTGCTAATGAAGGCCTGATAGACTGTTTGCTCTTCATTTTTCTTCCCCATCCCCCAGCCCTGAGAAAGAAGATGGTGTTAGACACTAGGAAGGACCTCCTTAATGATGCAGTGTGGTGAAACCCTGGACAGGATTGCCTGATGAGTCCAGTGAGTGTCTGTCACTGGACACCCTTAAGAATGAGATAGACAAACCTGTGTCAAGGAGGACCTAAGTGTGTCTAGTCCTGCCTCAAAGGACCAGGATGTGCGGGGTGGTTATTGGAAATCCCTCCCAGGCACAGGATATGGTGGCTGTCTTCTATGCTCTTTCAGTTTGATGCTTTCCTGCAAGTCAAAATGCCTGTAAGCCAAATATTTAAGGCATGGAAAGGGCCGTAAAGCATTGGAACAGACTGCTCAGGGAACTGGTGGAGTCACCATCCTTGGAAGTGTTCAGAAATGTGTGGATACGGCACTTGAAGACATGGTTCAGTGGTGAACATGGTAGTGGTGCTGAGTTGATGGTTGGACTTGATGGTCTTAAAGGTCTTTTCCAAACTTAATGATTCTATGATTCTAAAACATGCAGGTGTTCCTGGTCCATCTGGAAAACTCCTCACAGAGGTGTTGAGGTTTTGCTTGCAATCCTATTTAAAAAAAACAAAACACATGACAAGGTTGCACTGCTTCATTGCCCAACCCCCCTCTGTGGAATGTTATCACTCCCATAGCCAAGTAGGCATAATTTCTGCCCATGGACCACCAGATCCTTCAGCCCCACACAGGATTTGATTTTCCATTTGACACACATTGATAATGTGCTTAGCGCTGCTTTGCTTCACCCATGAGGGGCCAGGTGCCAGCAAAGAGGTCCTTTGCTGCCTGGCCCACGTTGTTCCTCTGTTCTTTATCTTTCACCAGGCAGGGAGTTTTCCCATTTTCACATCTCCCTTTCTTGATGCTGTATGAGTGACTGTTAGGTGCAATAAGAGCGATACAGTGCGTGTGCAGAGTGGCTTTCAGTCTTCTTTATGATGTGCAGACATTACCCAGCCCTCATAAAATCCTTTCAAGGAGAATGGATGTTTGTGTTTAACACATACACATCAATATATTTAGAGATGTCTATGTGCATGTGTCTGTCCCAAAGAAAGAAGGAACAAATCAAGGCAATGAAGGGTTGAAGAGAAGTTGCAAAGGTTGACATCAGGCTCTATAACTTTTGGTCAGATGTTGTCCATGAGAACAACAAAGCAAATCACATTTCTTTATTTCTAGGCATCTGACTAAGATTTAATTACTCTTAAATGTTTATTTCCACACTTGAATGTAGGTACATCCATGGTAACATGGGTGTATATTGTTGTCATTTGATGTCAGATTTGGTTAAGTATATCTTTAATTGCTGGCAGGTAGTAACTGGTCCTCAAAACTTCTGTTGGCTACGATTGCCTTTTTACCAAAAGAAGAGGTACCTGCTTTTGACTTCATGGTACCCTTTTTTTTTTTTTTTCACTTTTGCTGAACTTTTGTTAAATATATGGGTAAGGTATATGTGGGTAAGGAGGAAAATTAGTTAAAGCATTAGATGTGGGAAATATAAAGTACTGCTTTCACTTCAATATGATTTTCTTTCTCTTTCACTGCAGGGAATTTTTATAAACTCCCTTTTAGCTTTAAAGTCTCTTAAAATGACTTTAAATAAATAGGATGAATGTTCTTTGGGGAAGACAACCAACACAGTTAGTTGAGATATGCTGGAATTTTTATGTCTGTTCTTGCAGCTGAAATTCAAGCCTGCTTCTTTCCTGACAAAGCCGAAGCATGTGAAGGGGGGAAAGAAAAGATGAGGGAATAGTCAGCACCAGAGACAGAAGCTGTTTTCTTTCACTTGCTGGCTGCTACGGTCCTATCAGCTGCCCTGAGACTGGACAAACTCAGCCCTGATGGATAATTTAAGATGTTATGTCTTACTCTTTGTTTTGCTTGTGGTCACAGAAGCCATGGAAAAGATGGAACTATGCCTGGCATGGTGAAATCTTTATCCAAAGGACAGCAGAAGGCAGGGCAAAGAAGGGCAGGAGTAGGATGAGGAGGGAAAATGCAAGAGGGGGTGACTTGAGAAGCAGCGTGCAAGGCTGGTGTTGCTGGTGTTGCAGTATTTCAGAAAAGCTGGTGGAGGGGGGACCATTGCCAGGGTCCTGCTGTCTAGTTCTCTCGGATTAAGATCAGTCAGACCAGTGAAGATAGTAATGCTGGGCAAAAGGAGGTAGTAACAAGAGGAAGGTGCATCAACTCATTCTTCTGTTGAATCCTTACTCTTAGTTTCTGATCTTCCTCACCTCTTCCCATGAATTGCCCACTTTTCCCTCTAACCTGCACGCTGATCCTGGAAGGGATATATATCAGTAAATTTCTCTTAGCTGAGACATATTCCCTTAAATCAGGGAATTAATTAATTTAATTAGTAAAAAGAAGTTATGAATAGTTATAAGATTTATTGTTTCCATGTTTTTATAGCATACAGACATGTATATGTATAACAAGGTTATATATATGTGTGTTTTATGCTTATATCATCATAGCATTTTGCCATATAATTATGAATTATTACATAACTCAGTTATAATAATTATTGAAAAGTAATATATCATTGTGCTATAACATGAATATTTTATTATATATAGGTGTATGTAGGAGCTCAGGACATATCTTGGATGGCTGAGAGAAGATTGGACACAAATCTGATTAAAGCTCAGTTCCTCACTTAAGTCAATGAAGCCACCAAAGTGCAAAATGAACTTTCTCTTTTTTTTTTTTTTTTCCCTATAACTGTGCCTGGATCTTCAGGGTAAATAATTTAGTTTCAAAACTTTTCTGGTAAATACACTCAGATTAGTTATCAGGACCATCCATTACCAAAGAAAAATTGCTTGTACTGGAAGGGTTACAGTGAAAACAGAAAAGCACTAAGAAAGGTGGTGAATATATGGAATTGTATTGTTGAGAGACAGTAAATAGACTGTATGAGATACTGATTAGCCCACAAAAGTGAAGCTCGGGTGAATCTGATACTGGTCTGAGTGGTGGGGAGCAAGTTCCCAAACAAAGACTTTTTCCTGCTATTCGTATTACTGGAACTGGAGGGCACTCCCTGAAATAATTAGGCAGCAAGTTTAAATCAGCAAAAAGGAAGTTTTCCTCCCCCCTGCTTCCCCAACACTTGCAGTGCACGATTGTAGCGTGAAACTCCTTGTCACAGGATGTTGTAGAAGCCAGCAGTATAAATGGGTTCAAGAAGGGATTAGACAAATTCATGGAGGAGAAGTCTACTGGGAGCTATTAAACACGATGGTCCAGATGCAACCTCTGGCTCAGGAAGTCCCCAAACTGCTGATTGCTGGAATCTGAGAGGTTATACCAGAGGAGGGATCACTGTAATTGCCACGCTGCTTATATTTGCTTCTGAAGCACCCAGCGCTCGCTGCTGAGGGAGATGAGATGCTGGGTTGGATGGGCCATCAGTGGCTCAGAATGGCTCATCTATTTTTATGTTCTTAATTGTTGTAAAATGAATGGAGAAGCTACCTCGTTTTTCTCCCCTCTACAAGCTGAAATTCACTACTGCCAAGAAATTCAGATTTCCAACTGCTCAGGCCACTCAGGACTGGCTCCTCGGAGCCAGAACAGACACAGCTCAGCACATTAAGTATAACATATTCCATACTGGCCTCTGTGACTGCCTGGGGCCAAGTAAGCTTGCAGCCCAGATCAATGGCTGGAACCACATCTTCCCTCTGGGTACAGAGGCCTATTTGCTTATACGAGTAAAGATACTCAAGCAAAGTTGACTCCAACCTTGGGGCTGGAAGTTGAGGAAGATAAAAGCGTATTGCTTGCTGTACCTCCTTCTCTGGAGCATGTAAAAAGGGATTAAGCAGCAGGGTTGGCAGATGGAGGAAGGTTTAGCTGCCTGCATATACAACACCAGCAGTTACTGCTCTAAAAGCTGAGCGGAGAAGCTCGGAATTGGTGATTTTCTGCATTGTTTCATCTGTAGTGGTACAGGGGTGAAGGTAACCTACTGTAGATCCAGAGCCATGACTTATGTCCTCACTCGAGGCTGGTACAAAGGCACTCTCAGCCTGCTCTGTAAAGGGTAATGGCTTGTTCACACTAAGAGATGAGTTCAGCAGGATGCAGAACACCTCATTTTTTTGTGTAGCTTTGATCCACAAAACAGGAATGCGTTGGCCAAAGTAGATTTGGGTGGATCTTTGGCAAAATTGAAATTCATGATGAAGGACTAATAAAGGAACTGAGACTTGGCTGGTTGTCTGTTGAGCAGTACCCTGTAGGGTTAAGTCTTGGTGGGGATGTGTCTGGTGCTGAGTGCTGTGTGATCAGGCTAAGTTATGGTGCAGACTTCAGGGATTGCCCCAGAGAAGGACTTAAAACCCGGGGACCTGAACACAAATCAGCCACAACTGGAAGCAGTTTGGAGGTGAAGTTCTGCTTTTGAACCCTCTCCAGTGCGTGTGCGTTTACCCGAAGTCATCCTCCCCTCCCCTTTTCCCCTGGCATCCCCTTCCCAAACTGTTCGTAAATGTTGCCACTGGGGATTCGTATATGAGAAAAAAACGAGGTGAAAAAAGCAAAGGGAGGAGGAGGAGAGCTGTACCTCTCCTGCAAATGCAATAATTCAGATGGGGGAACGTGCTGTTAAAGTCTCTGCCTTGACGTGTGTATGTGAAACGTGGCCAACTTATGGTTTCTGTGGGAATTGTACGTTTGAATTTTCTGCCTTTTGTGTGGTTAAATTCTCAACCACAACATTGCATTAAATAGTCGGGCTTTTTTTTTTTTTATATTAGTTGTTGTATGCATAAAGCTTAATGTTTTGCTGCTTTCTGAAGGTGGGAGAGTATTTGTGTGTTTTTGTGCTCGGGCGATGACACGGCGGTTTACTTTAGATCGGAGTGCAGAGGATGCGCTCGGATTTCTGCCAAAGCGAAAGGAGGGGGGAGGTGTTGGGAGCTCTTTCTAGTGAGAAGGGATGGCTCAGCAACAGGGGTGTACTGCCAGACCAACAGCAATTATAAGGGACAGGAACAGGCCTTGGGATTTCCTGTTGTGATACTGGATTTTCTCTCTAAGTAAGCAATTCCAAACTTGCTCCAACTGATAGAGCCCACCAGTTTTGTCTGGTCTTCCCTGCACCTTCCCCCCTCCAAATACTTGCTCTACAGCCCCTGGGAACTGATATGAGAGACCTTTGTAGGAAAACAGCACTGACTGTCCACCCAGTAAAAACCAGCATTAATTGCTGCTGGGGTTGAGACTCTCCACTCAAGCCAAGCACTGACATGATGTGAAGGTCTGGTTTCCTGTCAGCCCCTATAGGAGCCTAGGGAAGGTCAAGAATAAAACCTGGGAGGGGCATGGGGATGCTGTCACCACATCCATTCTGTACTTCTGAGGCAGCCAGTGCTGGAAGTTTTAATGTCGGTGTAGATGAGGGTTGTGTGGCATTGAGATGTAAATTGGAAGGGTTTCACAAGACATGTTTGTATGCTGCATCAGCATTAGGCTGAAAGGTGAAGGCTTAAACTTGACAAATGTATTTTCTTTTAATCAGTGACCAGCAAAAGAAAATGGGTGTTTACAGGTCCTGTGAAACCCATTAGCTTGGGCTGGGTACATTATTGCACTCCTGAAGCAGTCTTAGGGAATCATGGGTGTCAGAAATTGCCTCCTGTAGCACTAAGAAATGTCAGATAGGCTAGTGAGGGAGAGTGCTTCTTTTTGCTTCCCTTTAGTTATGCTTTTTTTGGATACTGTTCTCAAATTTGTTCTTTGAAAACACAGGTTCCAAATTCCTGTAGCCGCCAAAAGTAGCTAAACTTTTCAGACCCATGCCCTGGTCCCGGTGGAAGTCAGAAAATGCTTGGAGCTTTGCTGGGCCTGTTGGAGATGGAGATCTGGGGATAAAGGGGAACCAACGTTTGCTCTTGTGGGAGCTGAAACTTCCCTTTTCTTCTTCCAGCCTGCTGAGGGTTATTATCTTCATGAAAGGTTATTATCTTCTATAGTGAAGGTGTTATCTTACCTTTCATTCTTGCTTCACACGCCTAGTGAGTCCTTCACCACAGTAACATCCCTGGTATTTTTTGCCTCAGTGGTCCTGTATGCTCCTTTCCAGCCAAAAAGCAATGATCCCATGTTTAAAAGCTAAGGCTGACCTGACTTTCCCACTTCCCCAATGAGTCCACTATCCATGTCTTCTCACTGTATTTTGAGCTTCCACATTTCCTACGGGCACAACCTTCCAAACCAGATGGAGGGGAATTTCTTTGCTCTTCCCTTTCCTCCCACAAAGAGCTTTTGGGTGCTTTTGACACCCTGAGGCCGAACTGAGGTGGGTGAGGGCAATCCTGTGTGTGCACATGAGTGTTTATTCCCACAGGATACGCTCAGGTCTCTGTTCTCAGACCTGCTGTGTAGGTAAAAGGCAACTGGTTTTAAAACTCCTTTAAAAGAATGTAAATATATTTTCTGTTTTCACCCACCAGGTCCTTGAACAGTTTGCGATGTTTTTAAAAGGCAAATGTCTTGTTTCCTTCACTGTCCCCAGAATAAAATCCTGTCCACTGGAGCATATGGGAAGTTTGCCTTGGACTTTAGGAGAGAGGGGCTTAAACCTGCATGTGTTCTGGTAGAGACATTCTGGGTACCTCCACAGGTTTTTCCCCCTTGGCAGGATTTTCTGGCCTGTTGGAGAAAGTTTTCTTCTCGTTCTGCCTCTTGACAGCTCTAAGGGCACAGACAAGGACACTGTTAGCAGAGAAGCTGAGTTTATTGGCTTCAGATCCTGTGATTTGGATACTTTCTGCCCTTTTTTGAAACAATTCTTGGTTTTGAAAGCAAATGGGGGCTATAATATCGTGAATTGGACACTAAATTTCTATTAATTCATAAAAACTAAAATAGAATCCATTAGGAGTAGTTTGGTATTGGTGTGAAAGGAGATGTAAATTATCTACTATCATGCTGGAAATGCGAAAGCTAATCATGTTTGGCATCAGGCCAGCTACCATTAAAGTAATTATTTTTAATCATCAGCTTTTGGTGACATGAATACTCATATTTGTTGATTTACTGTGGAAAGCACTTTACATTGTAAATAAAAAGCTGAGAAAATATACATTTTGTTTTAACGATAATAATAATTATTCAGATAAAAAGGCATTTGCTTTTATGAAGCCAAAAGAGTCAGTTTCTGTGCCCCTGTCAGTCGATATAATCAGCCTGATCTAATGGCTGTCATTAAATGGGAAGCCCACTGACTGCGGAGGGGTTTGGATCCTATTCCTCTGTGAATGCTACATTTTTTTTAATCTTTAAAATTACCAGTAGTGATTAGTAAACTGAACCACTGCTGTTTAACGCCCTTTTTTTTTTTTTTTTTTGGTGGGGGGAATTTAAGTTGACAAAAATTCAAACAGAGGTTTCCTATGTGTAACCTGCATTTGAAGATAAACCCTATAAAATATTGTAAATGATCTACATTAAGTTAATGATCTACTTAAGTTAAAATTCCTAATTTTAGCTTGTTTTCTTTAGTTTTTCAATGAGGCTGAAACTTATAATTGCCGGTAGGAGTTCTCTAAGGGGAGATATAAGTGCCCTTGCTTATTTGGGGCCATTGTAAATCACCTGTCTACAGGAATAAAGCTCTATATGCTGGCATTGCATGTCAAAACATTACTCTAAAATTTGGAAGTATTTAATAAGAGGACCTGTAATACATTCAGTAAACATCCCAGGGATATGAATGAAAGTTTACTCCAGTGGTCCCTCTCTCCAAAAATACGTGTGTCTGGTTTGCAGAAAGTATTCCTTGATTTCATGGGCATGGAATCTTCTGGTGTAAAATATACAATATTTAGGTAATATGTACCTAATGTATAAAATCTATTTAGGTAAAAATAACTTAATTAAGCAATCGGGGAATTCAAATTCACCATGTTGTGCCTGGACACACAGTGAGAATATGAAAGCAATTCAGGGAGGGGAAAGGGTTATTAGTGGGTAAAGCAAAAGCAGCACAAAATACTAAGTGTGGGGCTGTTTGTGATTTTAAGGAAAGAGGGACTGGCTCTTAATTATAGTAGAATAAAAAGCTTATTACAGGGTGTGAGAGGGCGTGGGACCAGGTTATGCTTGGAGTCTCAGAGGCAACATTATTACGTGCATTTTGACAGAGTATTTTGCACAAGCCCAATTATAAGAGGACCAAGTACCTTGAACAGGCAAATGAAAAAAGGAAAGCAAACGAAAGCTCATGTCCTGATTCCCTCCTTAGGTAAGCAGATCCAACCACACAACCACACACAGGCTGATTCCAAAGCCATGAGAGCATTGTCAACACTAGATAGAAGTGGCCACGTGCCGGGTGGCCAGAAGAACCCATGGGAATATTGGCTCCTATCTCATTGGCACGAGCATCTCCACCCCTCAGCAATGTAGGTATTGATTTCTTCAGACTTGTAGTAATTTCCTTTTCCTCTAGTTTTTGACCACATAACATGGTGAGTTCCTGAGTGTAACATGACTCAGTAGAAGTTTGCTCTATTGCTATGGAAGAGGTTGTGCTCCACTGCAGTTGTCTCCTCCTGTGTCCACCCAACCTCCATTCTCAAAACTTGGACCTTCTTTGAGCATCTCCTTGCTGCAGAGCATGGTCTGTGCAGCCAGCCTTTTGTAGAGTGATGCCTCTTTTAAAATCCAGACTGAGGAGCCTCGATCAGCCTGATCTGGTTGAGGCATGTGAAACCTGTGAATGGCCAGGAAGCCCCAAGATACTTCTGCCTCTTTTACATCTCCTAGCTCAGAGCACAGACATATGGAAGGCTGTACACCCAAACTGCTTTTAATATTGGCCCACAAGTTAGCCTAGGGCTTGAATTCAGGTCTTTCTAGGCTATAAATCATGGTACAAGTGCTTAAAAAAAAAGACATCAATTTACCTGTGGTCCTTCCTTGTGGAAGCATGGTGTGTGAGCATTTTGGATCATTTCTTAAAAGAAAGAAACCAACCAATCAAAAGAAGGCAAACACTTTGTGGGAGGAAGTTTATGAATGCCTAGTAAGTGTTTTTAAATAACTTAGGTGAAAAGATAAAGATCAAAAATTAAAAAAAAGGTTAAGTTGGTTGTGAAAATAAAACTCAGTTGGATTTTTCTAAAGGCCTAAATGTAAATAGATAATTGGGCCAGTGCTAAATCAAAATGCTTCCTATTCTTGTGTATTTTAATTCTTTTTCCTTGACAAAGTCATGAAAGGTGAAGATGTACTCTTTTCTGACAATGATTCAGTCCTACGTGGAAAAGTAATTCAGTTAAATTCATACTTTACTAGTAATTCTTTAGAAGAGGGAAGTCCCCAAGTCAAATAGTTCTTTAAAGATTGTGACTTATCCTGCAGGGAGTTCCAATATCAGCTTTACTGGTTTCTCGTCAGAATTGTAAGGGAGAAAAAAGGAGTTATGATAATTTTTCATGAAACTTTTGGGGAGAAAAATCCTTTTTTTTTGAGGTTTGTAAAATTGACTTCTTTCTGAAATGCTTTGTCCATCAGTTTTAAATTTTTCCAGCAACTGGGTTTATAAAGGGGACTCTAAAATATTCCTTTTAGAAAAATTTCAATGTAGATTACTAATTCAGGTTTTTGGGGTTTGTTTTACATTTTATGTAATATAATAATACAACATTATAAAATCTTTAGAAAGAAATTACTTTCAAAAAGGAAAATTCCAAATCATTCACTTCAAAATACTGTTGTTTTAAACTGTTCATCCTACTGTGTTTTTTTTTGTTTCTACAGAAACATTCCAGCAAATATTGCATGAACTTGCAAAGGATTTTGATTGACTGTTTCTCTCAAAGTTTTCTAGGCACCTCCCATTAATTTTTGAGCCTTTATTCAGCTTTCTGCATTCAGTTTTGCTTCCACAGCATTTTTCTGCTCTGTTTTCTTTCTGGCATTTCAGCCAAAAAAGGTATTCTCATCCCTCCCCATGTCCTGCTCCTGTGTTTTCTCAGGTTGTTGAACAAGGCACTATGTCAACTACTTTATAAAATTTGCACTTGTTCTTCCCGTGGCCATTTACATAATTTTTCTTTTTATCAGAAAGAAATCAGTCCGTGCTCCATCTGGCTCCATGTGAAACGCTCGCTCCGCTCTTCGGTGCTTTGCTAAATCCGTCCTCTCCTTCTCATCAGCATGCAGTGCCCGTCTCCCCGGCTTTGGAAGTCTGTGCACTCCAGCCGGGAGCCTCGGTGGACGAGCAGATCTGCAGGCAGGAGTGTCGGTGTGGGTTACCTTCGCTGTTAGCTAGATGGTGCTAAAGAATTTTTGCTTGTCATCGCTGAGGAGACCATTTGGAGTGCAATCCTCCTTTCGGTTCCTGGGCTCGGAATTACAAAAGCAGCGCTTTCGCTTCGTCCTAAATGCGGTGTGAGCTGCTGCTGGTGCACGAAAGGAGGCAAAGCCAGGGAAAGACCTGCTCAGGAGCATTTTATGAGTTAGGCCTATTGGTTTCGATGGCTTCAGTGCGCTGTGGGTCAGCCCCAGGAGCCTTACGCGTACTTTGACATCAAAGAGGTTTTGCCCTCAGAGGACTCCCTCTCTCTCCTGTGCCTGTTTCGGATCTGCTGAAGCAGAGATGGGCTTACAGTGAACTGGCAAGTGCTCTGCATTTCGCTCTTGCCTTGCCGGTCTTGGGAGAGGAAGGGTTTCCCTCTTGCCTTTCAGAGCTGTGCGCTGCCGCGCTTGGGAAATCTTTAGAGGTGAATAAGTCAGAAAACAAACAAACTCAAACACCACCCCTCCAACTTGCAGTAAGTGCTCTTGGAGCCCAGGTTCCCTTGCTCCTTCAGTGCTGCTGTTTCGGATTAACAGAGCCCTGGCTCTGATAAATACTAACAAAGTGTAACGAATGATCAAAGCTGCATTTACAACCCAATGAGCTTGAAATGATTGATCTGGATGACATAATAATGATAACCAGTGAGATGAGGCATGCAGGACTCTACCCCTCCAGGTACCGGGAGAAAAGAGCAGGTATTAAAAATTACTCCACTTCTTAGGTCATCAGGTTGTTCCCATTCTGATATAAGTGGAAGACCCTTGCTTTCCCTCAGAAGAGCCCCGCAGCTGCTTAAGGTTGTTCGTAATCTTTTGATAGTAATTCATTGTTTTGTGCAGATTACAAAGTTTGACTGATGACCCAGTAAGTAAGATCGAGTCATTCATGACTGTTCCCTGTGCTGCTGGGGATCTAAGCTTCTTGCCTGGAGTTCAAAGTGTGGTGGAATCTCAAATGTTCTTTGCAAAGCCAGCACAAGGCCATAGTCACAGATGTCAAAGGATATGAATGTATCTAGCACATGAATTTTGCCATCTGGAGATTTCCTGTTATACCCCAAAAGACTGGCTAGAGGATTAATGACAAGACAATGAGGACAAATCATAACTGCAGTTGTGCTTTAGAGCTTGGCTGCCTCTGGTCGCATGATAACCTGACAACCTCTCCAACAGCAGTGTGTCTCCTTATAGCCTTCCAAATCGCACTGCCAGCAGACTTCTTTCTCTCCTACAAAACCAAAATACCTACCTACTGGCCTTAGGCCTGGCAGATGAGAAAGAATCGGACCTCTCTTTTCTCTTTTTTCTTTGTTTCAGTCTTTGACTGCAAAAAGTGTCAGGATGTGTGGGATGCTCATGTTCCTCAGCACTCCTTAAAGACAATTCGCCCTTCCATAAAATCAGCAGTACATGCTGTTTATTTCTAGCAGGTTGCTTTTTCCAGGTAGGAGCAAAAGATCTTGTACCCTCAAAGTCACTAATTTGATGTTATAGAAGATAGTCTATTTGTGCATGGAGAAGATATTCTCACAGCACTGTGAACATCTTTGCTTTATAGGTCTGAAACTGTCACTTGCTTTGGATTTATAGCAGGAAAGTATCACATTTTAGGGATAAGTCCTCTGCTGCTACTGCACCATTATCAGCCACCAACTACTTGTTCCTTTCCTTTTTTCTTCACAGAAAAAAAAAAGAGTTTGTCAATCAGAATAAATTTATTCCCACATGGGCCAAGGAGCATCAGTATTTTAAAAATATTGGGCTCAGTCCTTAGCAGGATATAAGTAAACAATAACACCTTTGAAGTCAAGAAAACTGTCCTCGTTTTCCATTTGAGACTTTTTCAGTGTGATACTGAGGAGATATTCACAATATCTACATTTACAGGGGAATTTCTCTAGGTTTCCAATAAAGTTGACAAGGAGACAGTCAGTTGCTCTGGAAGACAATTACAGCATTCAAATACGAATCTGAATTGTTCAGTGGAAGAGGCTATCTTTTATTCTCCCACTCTACCACCATCTCTTTTCCCCCTTATCCCTCGCTGGACCATAAGGACTGTGCCAGGTTAAGCACTTGAAGCAAGGTGCTTAAAATTTGGCCAGCTGAGTAGCATGTCGTGTCACCACTTTCAGCACTAATTCCAGCTGTTCCTTCAGGAGCTCCTCAAAACAGCTCCATCTGTTTGTCCAACCTAAAATTCCCCCTGACATTAGTAATGAAAAGTAGGACTGACAAGTATGTGGACAGGCATGAGTGCTTTTCTAAAGATTTTTAAGCTACCCCAAAGTCTTTTTACCCAAACAGTGTTACCGTATACGACAGTTGATCTCAGTTCTCTGAGAGGTGAGTTCAATTAGCTTTAATACTTTCAACATTTAAATAGTTAACAGTAAGCAAAGTTCTTTAGAAGCGTAGGGGGACCGCTACATGTGCATCTGCTGAAGTTGTCAGGCAATGATGGAAAAAATAAAAAAAAAACCCTAAAAAAAAAAAATCTCTAATTGCTTCCAGACAATGGCTTTTGGATAGGGCTGTGAGAGAGCAAGGGGAGCTCACACTGACACAGGGACTGCTCCCAGCCAGAGAGGAGCCTGCTGCAGCCCTGACATCTTTCCAGTCCTACCTGGTGACCTCCTCACTGCTGGTGAAAAAACTTTGCCCAAAAGACAACTGGGTTTCTCCAGCTCGCCACGACACTCCTGGGGAGCAGGAAGCTTGTGGAAAGCCAAACGCTGAGGGCGGTGTGCCAGCAGATCTAGGTCTACTGCTGACCTGCTTCACAATTGTGGGTTCATCCTGTCACTTCCCTGACTCTCCATTTTCCCTGCCAGTAAAATCTGAGATAAATCTGAGCTGTTGAGGGCCAGAGTTCGGTAGCTAATTTGTTGAGGTCCTACAGTAGCGAGCGGCATCGTCTCATTGATATACAGACAAATTCCTGCAATTTTCAATGTGTTCTTAGCAAGAAGTATAACCCTAACACAAATCTTCCTGCTTTGCTATCTTTCACGTTATTTTCTGCAGTTTGTTCATCTAGGTGTTGGCAGAAAATTGGATTCACGTATTTTTTGCTGCAATTGGAAAAGAAAAGCAGAAGAGGCTGGGAGAGACGGCAGCAGAGAGCACTGAGGAAACTTCACTGGCTGCAAACAGCATTAACAGTCAGTGCCAGAACTGAGGGAGAAGTAATAAGGTCATATATTCTGTGATGACAAGTGGGAGAGCTTCTACTTGAACTACCAGGACTGAGCTCAAGCAAGTCCTGCCACCAATCCAACCCCGGCTGCGACAGACCAACCTCGAAGGTGACTTTTCAGGAAAGCCTAATTTCTGAAGAAGTATAGGAAAAAAAATGAGGTGGAAATACCAAGAATTTAGCTCTTAATAGGTTCAATGGAAGTGATTGTCTGCTCTCCAAAGCCTCCACAAGTTTCAGCTGTGTTACAGTGGCAGACTACAGCCTTGCCATTTACTCTGCTTTGGCTCAGCCTTGGACAATTTTTTATCAGGTTTTTCTGATATTCAAGTGCTAGGTATTAGAAATGCAGCTTAAAAAGAATATAAAAGCTTGGGCTTAGTTTATGATTGCATGAGGTGGTAGTACTGAGGTTATTTCTCTCTGGGAAAATCTGTATTGGCTCTTGTCAGTCCACAATGAAGATACACATCTTATTACTCATTCAAGTGATTGATTGTGTCCAGTGGATACTGTTCTGTGCTGATCTCTTTTTCTATCCTAGATTTTTTTTAAAGTCTCACTGTGCAGTTGGAACCACTTAAATATTTTATTACAGAAAATGTAGGCTCAGCATGTAAATTTAGCAGTCAAACTTTATTTATATCTGTGCACATATACATGTTTTTACAGACCTAGGGTTTTTATTTTATCTAAACTAATATCATAGTAAATGATTGGATTGTAGTGGAATTGTTAACAGTGTATATCATCATTTTACATCAGGACTTACACCAGTCTCCAGTAAAGCAGCACTGTGGTTTCTTGCAGTTGGAAAGATCAGAGGGTGTGATAAAAAGAGTCCAGAGAAATGGATGACCCTACCAGGAAAAAGATCCACAGGAACATCTTGAGTGAATTCATTGCTACATGTTGACATCCAGTGGAGAAATGGTCTCAGAAAACCTCCTTTCATCATCTGTACAGCAATCTTAGGCAGAGGCCCCTGAAAGTGATGTTGCTTAGGTTAGCCTGAAGTTTTGTCTTTCAGATGGATTTAAAAAGTTGGGTCACTGTCAACAGTCACTGCAGGGAAGACAGCAGAGATTCGAGATATTGGTAAAGCTCCACACTTCATCTGGAGCCTTCCCCACTCATGGCTGAACTTGTGTAATTGAGTTTATGAGGAACCATCATCTGTTTCAGTCTAAAGTCAGCTGGGTTAATTTAAGGCAGGGCTGACTAGCTGGCAGGGGAGAGCACTTTAAACCTACCCCAGCCATTACTGCTGCAGCCTGGCCTACTGCCAGCACGGAGTCTACAAGGAGTTGGAGTATATTTAGCTTCAGCTTATTCTCTGCCCCCCTCAGCTCACATGCTGACCCATGCCAGCTGCGACTCAAGTCTTCCTGGCCCCTTTTGCTGACATCCTCCAACCTGTCTGTTTGTTTAGATCCACGCTGTTTGATAACGTGGTACTTGTCTTCAACCGTAAAAATTTGACTGGGCAGCAGGCTTGCCCGCAGACCTTGGGCAAGTCATTTCATTCCTCATACTTGGTTTGCAGGTCTGCAAAATAAAGGACGACTCCAACAGTCCTGCCAGGAGTGGTGCTGGAATGTTTGTGCACCGCTCCACTCTCTCTGTAGAGAAGCTGAATGTATTTAATGTAGCATATAACGTATTTGTAACATTAGTGAGACGAGTCAGTCAGGGGCCATGTGTTTATTACTTCAAAAAGGGATACAGCCCTGCTGTTATTACCAAAAAAAATTTAGGCCTTACTATATTCAGAGGAAAGTTCACCAGATTATAGTTTCCTCCACCAAACACATACTTTTTTTAATCTTGGAAGCTTCTTTCTCATCCATTCCAACTTTGACTTCAATTTTTCGTGGACAAAAAATGTCAGGCAGCTTTATAGGATTTCCAGTTACAAATGATACAAGTCTTAGCAGATCTCATAGGCAAGGGAATATGATGTACTTTATGATCTGATAAAAGTAAACCTGAGGGAGCTATTCCTAAAAGTGCCACTCAGGGTCAAGGATGAGATCACATCTGAGAAGGCAGCAATAGTATCAAATACCTTTTGTAAAACAATGACATAAAGGGCTTTAGAAAGCTGACCTGAGCTGAGTGGTCTGGATTGGCTCCTAGTGATGTCAACCACGTGCCTAGAATGCCCAGTCAGTGTCTCATTCTCCTGCCTTTTTAGGAATGATTACCTCTTAATAAACAGCAACAAGTGAATTTAGGTCGCTTGGGATGTGCTGTGAGCTATTATGTGCTCACAGTAGTCGCAATGAGTGGAATTGAGGAGTAAAGAGTTTTTGTCAGGCAGATTTTGCACCTTGGATGCCTTTCTTACCCCATCATAGCAGCACATGCATGGATTGAAGTCCTACATCTGCCTTTCCTGGGGCTACCAGAAGGTGTGTTTTCCAGTGTGTTCTCATATATTGCTGGTTAATGAGGAAATAGCATTTTGGCAGCAGGATAAGTCACTCCCTTGTTCTTAGATCACAACTGATTCTCTCTGGGTAACTCCAGATGCCTTACGCAGTGACCTGTCCTCTAGAATCTACCAGTTCTTTGTCTCCTCTCAAACAGGAGTCCATGGAAAAAGGCCATGGCCCACCACGATGACACTCAGTACAACCAGTTGAGAGAGTAGATTTTGTTTGTGAAGCTCATTCTCACAATTTTAGTCCAGTTGGGAGGTTGGAGAGGAGACCTCATGCTGAGTTTCCTTCCTGTTGAGACACAGAAACAGGGCTTGGAGAATCTTGACTTCTGCCTAAGCTTGCTGCTGATGTTCTCTGCAACTGTAGGACAGGCACATTCTCTCTGTGCCTCAGTATGTGATATACTTGATGTAAATATAGCCTGAAGTGCTTAATCTGTTAGATCAGGCAAAGTATTGTGCTAAGATAACCATGATCTTTCTACTACCGCATGTAGGGTTCTCAGAGCATTATATCATGCTGCTGTTCCATGAGCATATCTTCAGGTCCCTGTCTATAAAGGGAAGAAGAATGTAATTCCTTGCTTTCATAGAATCACAGAATGGCCTGAGTTAGAAAGGACCTTAAAGATCATCTAGTTCCCACTCCACTGCTATGGACAGGGACACCTTTTCCTAGACCAGGTTGCTCAGAGCTCCATCCAACCTGGCCTTGAACACTTCCAGGAATGGGGCATCCACAACTTCTCTGGGTAACTTTCTTAGAAGCCCACTAAAGGCAATGGGGAACTGTGCTAATGACAGGTGAGAAACCCATTTCATTCCAGGGCACGTGAGGTAATTAGGCATTGCAGTGATGCCAAATACCACATGAGCTGAATTTTAAGAAGTCCACCAAGGCTATTGCTAGACAAGTGTAACTGCACTATCGTGCCTGACCCCGGCATAATCAGGAACATGAAGGGCTGAGTTTTCCATAGATATGTCCTGAACACTCATAAATAACATGAACAAACTCCCCGTTGCCTTGTGCAGTGATGTATCATGGTTTGTGTCTGTAGTAAAAGTCAGTCCTTTTACTAAAAACTCTTCATGAAACAGAAGATTACAACTGTTTGGGATTTAGTTCACTGTCTTAGAAAACACTGAAATTATTGAGACAAATTCAGAAAGAGAGAATTAAAAGCTTTGTAGAAGAACTAAGGGGTGTTTAACAGCGCCTGCAAAAAGTAGTCTCGAGACCAGGACCTGTGTGTGTTCACCATTTAATCTGCATGTAACATAATCTGACCCTTTTGCAGGTACAAGTGTATTAAAGAAACTCTCCTATAAAGTGAAAACACAGGAAGAGCATGTCTTAGACCAGAAAGAAGGATATCATTATTTAAGGAAAATGGTGTGTGTGTGAAACCAAAAGGTTGATTATAAACTTTAATTTTACTTTCAAATGTATTACCAATATGTCCGTGGTCCTGCTCTCCAGTTGGTATTTTTGCAGGCAACGCATGTGTCCTGCATATGAAACTATAGTAATTTACACCAGCTTGGACTCTAATCTAGCAATGGTAATTTAACAGAGCCACTCAGAGCTCTGCCCACCTGAAGCTTGTTGCAACTGGAGAGTGTTTAACTTATACCCAGGTGACCATTCCACTTGGCAGGGCTCTCAGATCAGAACAGGAATACCCCACCCACTGGTGTCCCACCAATCTGAGCAGCCTCGGGGTTAATGCTGTTCACCTGGCAGGGTTGGGAAAGGGAGCACAACAAAGAACTGTTCCAGAGGACTTGCTGAGAGGTGTGTTGTTCCCGATTGTCCTATTCTTTTTCTTCTGCTTGGGCTGGAAATTGTGCCTGCCTGGTTGCTGCCTCCTGTTGCTGGTAATGCCTCTTGCTGACCCTGGGTTCAGATTTGTTTGCTAAGCTGGGATCTGTAAAACTGCAGTCTAACAATTCCACCACTTGTTCTAATTTAGTGAGGGGTGAGAATTAACAGATGGTGTCATTATCAAAAGCTGTTCAAGTGTTGAAACAACATAAATTCCACAAATACAGAAAAACAAATACAAACTGCAGTAATTTTTCCAATATCTGTTGAATTATAATCATGCTTTGCATTTATATAGTGTTTTTTAATCCACAGCTTTTGAAGTGCTTCCAAATAATAACTAAAACTCAGCCTGGATCCGTGAGAGAGGAGAGCATAATATTACCTGCTCTGCTGAAGTTGAAGGTGTGGGGCCGAGCGTTAAAGACTCACGTTGGAGATCTGGACAGGGACTCTGGCTTCTTCTCCTGGCTCTGCTACTGCTCCAGCTGAATGGTGTTGGGTAAGTGATTTCATTTCTCCGTACTTGAATTTCTCTGTTTCTAAACATGGAATGGTAATGTTTTGCCTCCTCTGGGAAATGTTTTGTTTCCAGCAGATGAAAAGCGCTATGTTGTAAGATGTGGGTGTTGTTGTTATCATCATCATTGCAACTATTAGAGAACAGATGCTAAGGGTGCTAAATATGAAATGCTTGATTTAGGTTTTCAGAGGGGCTGAGAACATCAGGGCTCTGACTGAAGTCCCTCTAAAAGCTTGATTTTTAAGTGTCCCAGGGTGAACACTAAAACAAAAGGAAAGTGGGGGTTTTTTTCCTCTCCTTGATAATAATTAAAACTTCTCAGGATCTTTACATTCTAGCTTTCTGCATATTCCATCTTTATAGTATACCAGTGTGTTGCTTTTTCTCTTGCTTGTGCTCCTGTAGGTGTTAATGAGGGGTCCTGCAATTAAATTCAGCAAGTAATTTTACTGAGGAAACAGATTTGAAGATTGGAACTCACTGTCTACTTTAGGACTTTTTTATGAGATCATGATTTAGGATTAAAAAAAAAAGATATAGGGGAGATAATCTCTGTTGATAAGTTGAGTGTTAAGACTGCACAACAATAGTAGTGGATTTTATGCAAAAAGATCAGTCTGTGATCATTGCGTTTTAGAGTTGTGTGTTTCAGAATATAATATTTATGCTGTTGATAATATTTATATTTTGGTTGGCCCAAAGGGTCCAGTGGTCCTTTGTGGTTAAGTGTTTTGAGGATCTGATTTTTCATAATAAATAAGAGTAGGGAGGGAGGAGATAGAGAATGAAAAAAAGAGAGTGGGGGGGGAAAAAACCCAAACAACATTTTGGGAGGGGAAGGTCTCAGTTTAATCATGGTGAGTTCTAACCCAAAAAACAAAGTTCACGTATTTAATATTCCCTTACTTTAAAGACTGCATTCATGTGAGTACAGTATCAGAAGGTACCCTTTGCATAATTTGCTAGATTTGTGTTGGGGATTTGTTTTTCATTCCTTTGGGCAAATATCATGATACAGCTGATATCCGTGCCTTTTGAAATCTTTCCTTCTCAAAAGAAGTCAGCAATGTTTGAGTGTCTTCCTAGGAGCAATCCCTGGCCTGTGGCAACCCCTGAGCACCACCTGGCCCTTGGTAAGGAAGGAGCCAATCCACCCAGGCTAGAGCTGTGCCAGAAAGTGCCACTATGACAACAAAAAAAGGGCAGTGTTGGGGCCTACCATAAACCTAGACTGTAGCTGGTGGTCATGTCCTATAACCCATCTGAAATCCCTCTGAAAGGCTGGAGTCTGTCCTGGTTTCTAGTTGTGTCCAGGATGGATGTACTGCGAGCATACATTCTTTTTAAAGATGCGTCATTTCACACAGGTGTCTTGTAAACTTTTGCATTCAAGTTGCATTGTGTGCTGAAAGACATCTTCTCCTGCCAGAATGTCCCACTGGTGGCCTGATGATGGGGAAGCAGTGGCAAGGAGGTGGCATGAGCCAGGGGTGTTGCACTGCCCTGTTGGGTCCTACATGGACAAATCTGGTAGGGACTTAGTCCTGAGACTCAAAATTCTGTTGTCTCCCTTTATACACCAGAACGTTATGAATGGTGCTTATTTATTTATTCCTTTGGTCTTGGTCAAGATAAAAAGAAGAATAAAAAAGGAGTACTTGAGAATTTCCTAGCTTTGACAGCATTTGAGGCTTTACAAATGTGGGCTTCAGCTGCGCTTGATGGAAATTACTGCAAACTGGCACACCAGCCTGGAAGCCAGCACAACACAACCACAAGTTTGGCAACAAATTACTGCTGCCAGATGCCTTTGCTGTTCCTTTAGCTTTCTATGGATTTGGGGCACTTTGGTTTTCTTTTTTTTTTCTTTTTTTTTTTTTTTTTTTTTTTTTTTTTTTTTTGTTTTGTTTTGTTGTTGGAAATACTCTCAAAGTAGAACTCAGAGTTTTGGGTTGTCTAGCCAAAGTTCAGCTGTCCTTTTGCATCTCTGCCAAACTTCCTGTTTTCAGCAAAACCAATTTATTATCTTGCTGTTTCTTTAGACCTGAAAGGATTTGCAAGCACAAATAAACTTCTGGTGGTTTTTTGTTTTGTTTTCTTTTGCATGGCCTTTCAAAGAACAAATTCACTTGCTTCCTCTTAATTATGTGGTCTATGCTAGCACAGAAAAGTATTTAACCTTTGGGCCGCTAGCAAGGTTCAGAAAATGTTTTAATTGTGCAAAACTTCTGCACTCTGAACTTTTAAAGGACAGAATCATTTTTTCGTATGCTAGAAATCTGTTTTCATGTGGTTGGGCAATAGCATCACTTGGTCACGTGCATGTTAAAGGAGTTTAGAGTGAGTTAAAATTGGAAATATTTACTCCTAAAAATTTCCTAAGCCTTTCCTAAAGGCTTATTATCCACAATCCATGACTACATTGTCACAAAATGGAAAAATCTATGACAGGTAGGCAGTAAGCCTCCCTCTTACTTATCGAATCAGATCTGTAAGTAAGAAATTAGGCAGCAAAGTTATCCCTTGTCTTCATGAAGGGAAAGCAAGACGTTGCAAACCCAAGCTCTGTTGCAAAGAAATTGTAGAAGAATCTCCCCTCTAAAAATGAAATATATGTAAGTTATCCAAACAGGAAAAAAAAATATCTGTGTCTTTCATCCCCCAAAGCCACTGTAGCACAAGAGAGCTTAACAAAAGCATGTTTGTAAAATTGACTTTGGCAGGAGGAGGTTTGCAGGGTAGGAGGTGGTATCTTGGCATTAGACAGCTCTACCTCTGTGTGCCTTAAAAAATTATTACCCATTACCTGTGACTGTTGGGAAGATGTTGAAGTCTATTTTTTTGGTGTTGTACTTCAAAGGATTTGCAAATTCTTTGAAGGTGACTTAACAGCTATTAAATGATACTGAAGGAGGGGAAAAAAAATATCGAAAGCTTTCCAAAAAGAAGTTTAAAGGATGTGTTTAATATTTGTGTTGGAAATGTGCTGTAAATCCTCAAAGTTTATGTGTGTCACCATTTTGGAGATGGCATTTATCATAGCAAAGGGAGAAGGAACAATTTACAGAGGGAAGGATCTTTTAGGGGTTTTATATGTTCCTCCCTGTGTCATAGGAAAAAAAAAGACATTTGAACAGAAGCCCTCAGCTACACAAAAATCCTTTAACAGTTGTAATGTCCAGGCTGTATGACAGCAGGATACTGCTGCTACTTTCCTTAAGGAAAATGATACTATTAGCAATTTTTCAGCAGTTTGCTGTCCTTCAGAATTATAAAATAGCAAGAATCTCTCGGTGTCAAGTAATAGCAAGAAGTGAAAAAAATAATTCAATATGTAGAAAACCCCCCAAAGTTTGAATAGTAAAAGTAAAAATGCTAATACTTTGAATGGGATTCTTCTATTGATATTTCCTATTCTAGTTCTATTAATTAATTCATGTAGGAAGTTCTAAAAAGTGCCAGGAGGAGAAATGCACCTGTGGTTTATTAGTTGGAAATGTGTTTCTCTGGAGTCAGTTTAAGATTCCTGCTCCTTTAAAAACACAAACCAGGAGTTTTGTCAAGAACCCTGTGTTCATCCTTTCAGAAGTGAAAGCATTTAAAGGCACATGGGAAATAATTTTTGATACCAGTAGCTTCAAAGAGGTTAACAGCGTTTAGTGTCCTTGGCTTTCAGCTTAATTTGTTAAATTAAGCTGCCTCTGAAATTTATAGCAAAATTATTGTTCTCTGGGGAAATAATTACTTTCTAGAGGGTGTATGTGTGTGCTTATGTTTGTCAGCAGAGGAATTCAAATTGATGAGTTTAAAGGAAGTCTTTCATTCAGAAACACCGAGTTGGTATCCTAACAAGAAGGGGATGCTGATCTATTGATTCTTGACTAACAGGGTGGTACCCTATTGATGGGAAATTCTGCTTTGATACAGTTTTCCTACAAGTAAAACTAGACTGACCCATAAGAGTTTGTAAATGAAAGAGTGTTGGTGAGTCTTTATTTTCATCTTGCCACAAGGTAACGATGGGATTTTGGCTTTCGTGGCTATCACTTGGTGGTCATCAAGAAAGGAAGACAGACACCAATCAGGGATGAGCCTGTAGTAAACACCTTGATTTTGGGTGTCCTAAACTAAACCATTTCCCAAGAGAAGGATTTAATTAATGTGTGTACCTTGCAGGGGCTTTGGCAGAGGAAAATAAGCGGTAGGAAAGTTCTGGCAGAGTAACTGCCTCCCTGGCCTGATACCACATTGACCCCTCAGGTGAAGGATTTTGGTGGGATACTGGAATAGATGTGCATCCCATCCCTGCCCAAGTCTCATCTAAACCAGGCCCTGCGTTGATACAGAGGTTTGGGACTGGAACAGTCTTCCAGCTTTACAGGAACATGAGTGGGTTGTTTCGGACTCGTGGGGACAGGCACTTACTGGGGAATGTGGGGTGTTGCCCAGAACCTCCAAAACTGGAGCTGAAGGTTTTGGTGGATGCCACATCTCTTGTGTGTTGTTTTTAATGGACATAATCCTGGCCAAATACAATACTAGCATGCAAAGTTTTCTGCAATATACTGTAAAAGGAACAGTAGTGTTCCTTTATATGTACATTGCTTTTAAAGTAGTGTTTCATAGTGTTCCGTCATTTGAACTACTTGGTAATGCCACGTTTTCCTTCTCCTGAACCATGTAGCACACTGTGGTTTTGGCTGAGGAAACTTTGCCTGGAATAGTTTGAAGTCTCAGTTCAGAAGTAGGAAGCCAAACTGGGGGCTTTTTTAGGTCTCCTCTAGGTAAATTTATCAGTGCAACTGAGAGCCAGTTGGGTTTTAATGGCTGTCTGCTGCAACAATACCTCTTGCATTGCATGGAGGAAGAAGAAAGGAAAGGGTGGCAGTGGCTCATCAGCTCCTGGACTCCTTAGCTACAAGAAGCAGAAGAATAAAGTTTTGTCATATCCACTAGTGGCTACAACTGACAGAAGCTGGAGCTTCCAACGCTTATAATAAATAGATGAGAAGCACAGACTGTGCTGTGCTGCCTTTTGGGACACAGCACAGCCCTCTGACAGGTGCTGCCTGCCTAGTGTTCCCTGGAGAAGGTGAGGACCAGGATGGTATCTCCAATAGCTTGGAGGCTGGCTTGGCTCTTGGCTCAAAACAGTGTTAGACACACGTAAATGACTGTTTATGTTTGGCTCTTTTTTTTTTTTTTTCAGCGCTTAACCAGTGTTCCTAGTGAATCTGAGGAACTGCCTATAAAAGTTTCTACATCTGTTTCCTTCCTTGGGCTTGTCAGTTGTTGCTTATATCCCAGTCATGGCAGAGGGGAAACACTGCATTTCTTTATTCAGTGTGTCTGGAACCTATCCTGAATTTTTGAAGTGCCTCACAAATTTTTAAAACAAGCTATTAATAAATACTATATGCACTTTTGTATTTTGGCTCATCTGTTTTTCCTGGAACTGATTTTCAATTAAAAGTCTTTTTCCTACAAAAAGTCAAACACCTTGGCACATCAGCAGAAACCTGCAGCTCCCTGAAAGTGCTCCATCCCAAGGCAGCTGGAAGTTACCTTGCAGTGGTCTGTGGATCTAGCTGTGGGAAAAGATGAAGTACACTGTGTGTAATATAAACTTTGAGCAAGTAGGACTGGAAGAGCATTTTGCAATCAAGGGACCTTTAGGAGATCCTAGGTTTTTGTGTCTTTGCCAAGTTTAATCATTTGGGTAATGTGCTTTCCGCTCCAGCTACCTACTTTAGACTGCAAAATTTCAACTGAAGCAATCCCAAAAAATAGGGTTGGTTGGGTGGAGCAGTGCAGGGAGGGGGCTGAAACAACAGTATATTGCAATAGGAGATGGAAAAAAAAAGGACAACCCCCCCAATTCTGGTGATCTGTTCTTTAAAACTGCATGGCACACCCATGCTTTGGAGCAGAGGCACGAAAGCTGGCAACCAACCGGCTTTTGTTTCAAGGATATGCCTTTTCCAGTTTTTGTCAAAATCCACACAAATTTGGCAAGGCTGTGAGGCTTTTAGGGGACTCAGTTCATGTATATTCATCAGCAAGGAGTTGGATTTCAGCGGTGCATAACAGTCTCTGCCCAAAGAGAGCCTGTCCCGTACCCAGGATGGGAACACTGCAGAGTGGAAGGTGGAGATACACATTCCATGTGCTGCCCGTTTCCTCGGGGCTTTTGGAGGATGGCAAACCCTTGCGCTGGGAAGCCTACACTTCTGTGTTAGTTTATTTTTACCAAAGCATCTTGAGGGCTCTCTGCTTTGAATGTAGATGAGAGGAGTGGCAGGGAAGGCAACCTGAGAGCAGAAGCCTGGTGTTTGGTTGGAAAGGTGAAGGACTAGGAAGGTGGGAGAGGAGGAGTGGAGAGACAATGAGCCCGGGTGAGGACTTGACAAAGAGCCAAGGCACTGGACTCTGGCCAAAAGGACAGGGAATGAGGTCAGGAGACGAGGCTGGAGCATGGAGGGGCAGGGCCGTGAATTAATGAACGCAGGTTTGAAGGAGTGAGAGTGAGCTGTGGAGGAGAATAGAGGCAGGAACTGGGCTGAAGTAGGTGAAGCTTCTGTTATTCTCCCACTGTAAACTTAATCTGTGCTCATTCCAGGGTAAATAGGTTAAACAAAAATAATGAGTGCCGGGATTACATTCCCTTTCCTGTGTCAGCACGCAGTCTTCAGGAATGGGGATGTAAGTTATTTGGCCAGGTTCTCAGCAGGTGAGACACAGTATAACTTTATCAATAGCTCCATACTGATTTATATAGATAGCCTGGCCCTGTGAGCATCTTCCCACCTCTGTTATTTCCTAACATGGCTCGCACATTTAAAGGTAATAAAGATGTGGTCTGGTACTCTCAGACCTGCTGGTAGTCTGAGGTTACTTATTAGTAGCCAAGAGCAGAATTTGTCTCTTCCTCTGTAAATTATCTTCATTTTACTCTGTTTTAAAATGCATCACTTGGAAGTCTAAAATATTTGACAGTTGGTAAATGTATTCAAACTACTGCAGCATTTAGCAATGGTCAAATATCTAGCTATACATTATATACTGTCACATATATTTAATGTATGTGCAAAAATGTCACCAGACAGAATAGTTATGTGGAAAATATTATAATAAATGTAAAAGTTGTCATAATCTACTGATGAAAATGACCCTAATTTATTTGAACCACTGACATGAGTATATATATCTTTATTCTGACTTTTTATTCTATAATTTTAATAAATAACTTAGTTTTAGTACTTGTTTCCATCTTGTGCGATGTCCTGGGATGAGGTGGAAGTTGGAATACAGAAAAAAATCAAGCGAAAATTAGTAGGTGCCTTTTATTTTCTAAGTACAGTGAAGTTAAGTTTGAATGTGTTTTAATATTCTTGGATATTTAAATGCCCTGGGGCATCTTGTATTTAGGAGGAAAAATTTTTTTATTAGTTTCTTTGTGTATTTTCTGGTTTTTTCCCCCCTGTTTTGTATAAACTTCAAAGGTAATTTTTTTACTTGTGACTTTCTATGAAATCCTGGAAAATGTTCATAAGGTCAAATGAGCTGTTTTGATGTGGTGTTTGGATGTTCATTCTCTCATTGTTTTTGAAGTAAATAAGGCTATGTTAACATAAAACCACATAACAAATTGGCTGCATTAGCTAGCTAGTAGACTGAAAGAGAGGATAGATTTTAATTCTTTTTTTATTATTGATTTCTCTAGTCTGCATTTGACTCCAGATTGGTATGACATTGTCCAGCGATAAAATCCATCAAATTTCCAAATATTCTCACAACTACTGTGGAGCTCACATAGGTAGGCATTGGGTATTAAAATATAAGATACCAGTGGATCTTTCTGAATGTGAGTGAGACTCATAGTACTAGTACTAAAGTAACAGCTTTATTTTCTTCTATCATTTCTCATCCCACAAGATTTAACCACCTTACTAATGTGCTCTACAATGTTCTGTACCAAATATTAATATCAGCATTATTCCAGTGTCAGCATTTCTCTAGTGTTAGCAGATATATTGTTTTCATTATATAAATCTAGTCCCCACACTCCCTGCTTTCCAGTTTAATTAATCCTTTGTCACACCAACGCTGCCAAGAAACCTGTGGCTATTTATAGAATGGTATCATATTTTAATATGCAAAAGATAAATATGACTTGGAATGTTGCAAACTGTGCTACGAGTGGGATTTAAAAGTAAAAAATTAATTTGACTCAATAGTAGAAGCTATAGGTTGCCTTTAATGCTTTTTACTCTGTGAAACATGTTAACTGTCACTAAGCAGGTAGCAGGTTAGCTTTAATTTTGAGTTTTTGACCTTCAGTTCTCTTAGAAGAGATGTTGTGTGTTGATGGGCTGCGCTCAAACAGGGGAAGATAACTTCAAGTTATCTGTTTGTGCTCTGTGCAGCAAGAGCTCAAAACACAAGGTGATCAGGTGCTAAAACTTCTCTGTAAAGAATTTTTTTTTGGAAAACAATTTTCGTTTGGATGGATAAGTCTTCACTGGTGAGTAGCCACATTTTCCAAGACCTGCCATAGAGCAGGAAGGGAAATAACCCTACATCTCCTCAAAGGTGCCCAAAGATTCATGACTCTGGCTGTTTGCATCAACCCTCTGCATATAAATGTCTCAATAGTGAAAGAGGGGCTTCAAAGAAAACTCTATCAACCTCAAAATATTGGGCAGAAACAGCTTACATGTTACGAGTTTGGAAACTTGCATTCATGCAAAAACAGTAATGGTTTTTGGTAGTACTGCTTCAGGGCATAAGTCTACAGGCTAAAGGCACCTGAAACTGGCCAGGGCTTGTATTGGAGGTGTCTTTGGTCCTTCTTTGCATCCCCAAATCCAAGGTGTGACATTCTCCTAGAAAATGTTATGTTGGGTCTTCTGCAGCTTGGCATGTTTAGCCTTATCTTGAATAATTCTGCTCTTTATAGTTTCCGCAGCTTTAGTCCAGAAATTACTTACTTCTCTATATTTCCTGCAAACTTCTTTTTTTTTTTTCTGGGATTGATGGTGCGTTTGCCAACTGCAGTGTCTCTGCCACCAGGTGAATATAAATGGTAGAGTTATAGTACCAGTAAGTGGTGTTTTCATAGTCTGGTATTTGATTTCCTTTAGAGTTCTTTGGGGAAGCAGAAATGAGAACTGATGTGGTCACTTGGCTACTGTGCCTTTAAGAATTGAGAAATTTGGAGGCTTTGAGCAGATGATAAAGTGTTGAATTTTTTTTTTCCTGTAGTCTTACTCTACAAAGGCCACAGGGACTCTTAAAACAAAATTAATTTTTCCTCAGTATACCAGTACATTGCAAAAACCTTTGCAAACATTGATTTTAAAACAAGTGATTGTGTATTTGCATATGCAAAATAATAAAAAAAAAATCAATTGCATTTCTAAGAACAAATATATGCCATTAATTCTGTTGAAAAAAGTGCTTGTGGCACACTTTCTCTTCATTTTTCTGTTTAATACGCCAGCTGTTTTACTGGTCCACATTTTTCTTCAAAATGCTGAAAGTGAGAAAACAATATTTCTACATAAAAGGTTGAAACTATTTTTGGTTTAACTCAAAGGCATTCAGGAGCAAGCAAATGCTGTCAAGTATCTTCAGCCAGTAGATTTCAATTTGTATTTAATACTTGCATAACTTAAACATTAGCCAAGAGAATTTTTAAGCTTTTTTTTTTCCTTTAATTTTGCTTAAAAAAAGTAAAAAATACTCCTCCTGGACTGAGATCTTGTATCTCAAGTTTCAGACCGAAGTAAACTTTTACAGCCGAGTTGTAAAATAGCAGTTTATGAGACAAACTCTGCCAAAACTTTAACTATAACTGTGCCAATGTGCCATTATAATAATCCAACAATAATCATGGTCCATTATATTAAATCACTCGCACAGACAAAGGCTGCTAACCTTTCCAAGTGGGAAAAAATGTTCCTTTCAAATCAGGGATAAATTCCAACTGAGAAGACCAAATGCTCCAGCCTTTAAGTAGTGAATACATTTACTTCTCCCCAGGGCTCAAATAACCCAACATTTGGTAAATGTTTAACAAGGACGAATTCTCCCTCCCATTTGCCCTTTTCTCATATACACTAGATTAACAAATTTAGCTTAACAAGATGATCTGTGTTACCCCCTGGTATCCCTCAATTGGATCCTTCCTCCTGTTATTGGCGTATCATCCCAGTCCATTTGTTTGATAAGAGGACCCAAGGTAATTAGCTGTGTGGCAGAAACAGTGTCTTCCCCCAGCCCCGCCTCTTACACCGGCAAGTCTCCCACAAACACAAGAAGGTGCTTTTGCTGTTGCTCTTTTCTTTTTGCACATGCTTTTTTTTTTTTTTTTTTTTTTTTTAAGGGGATCTCCTTTTTGTAGCATTTTACAGAGGAGATTAAGTGAGCATGGCATGTAACTCTTGACTCCCGTTATGCCTCCCCTGCAGCATGTCAGGAGCTAAATCAAAGCCTCTGCAGGAATTCACAAATCCAGCTTAAAAATCTCATATTTAGTCCTGGGTAAATGAACATTGTTGAGGGCAGAATAACCGTAGGCACTCTGACACATTCAGGGGGTGGTGGTGGGCTGTGCCTGTGTCAGCTCCATGGAGTCATGGATTCCTCTGTTAGTCTTTTCTATTTTGAGCAGGTTTCAGATTTGGAGAAAGTTTCCCTGTGGTGTTTTTTTTGGGGTTTTTTTTTGGTTGGTTTTTTTTTTTTTTTGTGGATTTGTTTTTCTTCTTTTTTTTTCTTTAGCTTGTGAAATGATTGGGCTTACGCTGTGAAAGGAATTTGGTGCTCTCCTGTTTTTCCTGGGAACGTATTAGCAACTTCAGAGCTGCCAACTTTGCCGTGAGACATTCATGAAGGTTAATACCTGCGAGGGCTGGGAGGAGAGCAGAGTTAGGATGAGAATGACCTAAAGTCCATATTGGTGATCTGAAGTGAACTGAGCAGCTGCATTTAATTCCAAAACTAGAGCCTTTACCTGCATTTAACACTTGAACAGTGGTGGTGACAGCTGGCAAAAGTCTCTAATGCTTTTAACGGCTGTCAGTGTCACTGATGAATAAAGCACCTTCCCATGACTGAACTGGAGGAAGGACATCTGTTTTTGAAACCTGGCTAGAGGATTGTCCTGCACATGTGTGTTACTGTGTGAGCCATTGTTGCCACCACCTTGGTTTGCGGTTTTCCGTCTGATCCAAAAGTGAAATCCTGGTCGGAAGTCAGGCAGTGCCGTTGGTGTGCTGGAGGAGACCTAAGGCAGGAGCAGTGTGATGCTGCTCAGTGTGCACTTCAGCATCCCAGCATTCCTCTGTGAACCACTGAATTTCATCACTTCTCCAGCACTGAGGGCTCCACACTTGATAGTGCTCAGTGACTGAAATATCCTTGTCAAAAGAGCCCTTGGATGAGCTCAGGATTGTGGCGATGACAAGGAGTGTGATGATCTGCTTTCCTGTGGGGATGGACCCTGCTGTTTGGGTTGGTGGATCCCCAGCTGAGAATCAAGCCATTGTCATTCCAGTTGGCTTTTTTCCTTGGTTTCTGACCAGCTAACCTTCTGGAAGCATTTGGTTTGGACTTGCTCTTGTCATTCCTGTCTCTGAGACCTCAAATTGGGTGATGGCAATGTCAGACTTTAGTCAGTCTGGCCATTGAAGCTGACAGTGAACATAACTTGCTTTTTGTGTGATAAACATCACCAAGGGCTCAATGCTGAGCTGCTCACTGTAGCAGATGGGGATTGTGCCGTCATCTCTGTGGGAGAGGTCTCATGTCCCAGAAAGGGACTGCTATGTGTTTCCTTCAGCTTTGCAGCGAGAGTGGTTTGGGATTTACCTGCAGGTAAAGCAAGATCTTCACCTACTTCCATGCCTTATCATTTCAATTGTGATTGCCAAGGTGATGGGTCTGGGGAGACTCCTCAGTGGAAAGGAATTTGCCCTTCAGTTCTGCAAATACATTCACTTCTAAGGAGTTTTTGCATGAATGGGTCTCAAATGAAGACATGTTCTATTTGTAACCAACTCCTTTAATTGTTGGCAAAGTAAAAAATTCTCACTTGTTTGTATATTTATCAATCAAGCTAAATTAAATAACACAGCCTAGGTGCAAGAAGGCACAGGAGAACCCATTTGGATAGATAGGACTCTTCATTCTCGAGTTATTCACACAGTCGTTCTGCTGCACTGAGGCACGAAAAATAAAAACCATTGAAGTGCTTCAGTAACACCAAGAAAAACTACTAGATGGGAGAACTGTGTAGCAGAACTGTGTCACGAGATAATCACTCCTCGCTGATACACAAATGCTACAACAGAAACCCATCCTTGTCATAGAGATACAATTCCCCATGTCTCAGGAGTTTGATCAGAAAGGTCAATACCCAGATGATAGAGCAAAGAGCCAATATTTCCATTCAGTCCTTAACCATCTCCTTATATATATCTGCATAATGCTTCCCGTTTTCCTCTACTGTCTTCCCAATAAGAGAAAAAAGACTATTTCTAAATACCTGGGGAAAATAACACAAAAGACATGCATTCATTTAAGGAATTACAGAAATAAAAAGTGATATATTCTGCGTTTGGCAGATAATTTTCACTTTGGGGGCTAGTACATAAAAATTAAGTCAGATCCCCAAATTACTCATTCTAAAGGTTCCGGCATTTCAAGGCACTAAAGAGATCTCTTGCTTGAAATCTGCTTTACCAATAACCTGTCCACTCAACAGCTTTCCTATCTGGTTGAGGTGCTCTTTTAATTTAGGTTCAAGCAGTGCTTGATTCTGCAAAATGCCAGAAATTATCTGCACATCCTCAAACTTCAGTAAGGCTTGGGAGCAACAGAGGTCCTTGGGACCTTGCAGCAGGTTTTCTATTTGACTGGTGATATTGCTAGATGGAATTTAATCTCTGCAAGATCAGGAAGTTGTTTCTGGGAACTGATGCCCTGGCGTTTGCTGCATCTCAGGAACCTGCTCTTAACCTCATGAAGGATGGCTTCCTTGCAGGAAAGGACCTATTCTGTTAGGATGGGATGATTAGTTTACAAAGCCCTTCTTTGTTCTCTGCTTGTCTCACTGGTTTTTTACCTATTTAAAAAGACAGTTATTCCAGTTTCTGTTCTGATAGCATCTAGGGATAGAGCTAATGAGTGTCTTTGGAGCTGCTGGTGTGTTACTGGGTGTTTAAAAAGCAGGCTGAGTTCTGGCTGACTTGGGGCTCCTTCAGGTGTTCTTGAAGTCACACTGTGTTCAAACAAGGTGTCCAATGCTGTCTGCTCCTCTTGAGATTCACTGACTGGAGACCTAACTAGACCCAGTGTTGACCTGGTTTAGCAGTGTAAGATTGAGGAAACACTAATGGAGTCTGTCACTGAGCCCTGCACCACCTTGTCTTGGAGCTACGGTCCTTGTGGAGGTACAGGAGGACCAAAGAGGTGTGAAGCCCTTACAGTTTCCCTGGAGCACATCATTTCATTTCTTCCCCTGAAAATTAGCCGTGCTCTGGCAATGCAGCCTAATTCTGGGAACAACTCTGTGTTTTGTGCCGTGAAGCCAGGCCACACTACCAGGCTAATAGGAAAACTTCTGCCATGAGGTCTGTCTTCTGCACATGGAAGGCGCCAGAATCTGCGGTCGTCCAGGAAGACTGACAGAAAGTTTTCTGTTTGGAGGTTGCCTAAGTGTCTCTCCTATAAAACTGTGGTTTGTCTGAGAAAATAGTGTGAATGATCTATAGGGAAATGCAGACTTTCCACTCTCTGCATGTCCTATATAAAATGGCAGTTTTCCAGTGTCACTTGTAAGTGATCCTTTCCTTGATGTGCAATTAGAAGCCAGAGGACTTGGTTGAAGGCCATAAAAACATCAAAAATTCCTTTTTTGGTTGCAAGAGAGGAGCTGTCTAGCTTGGTGGGTAAGGCTGGCCCATCTTTGCCTGTTTTTATGAGTCTCTTTTTAGGTATAAGTTCAAAAATATCTTCCTCTTAACTACTTCCAAAAGGTCAGTGGAAAGTGCTGCTTCACCAGTTACACAAAACACTTTGAGGGATGGGGAAGAATCAGAACTGAGTTGTCCTTTGCATTTCTCATGACAAACATATTCAAGATCAACCACTTTCTCTCCGCTCTACTATGAAAATGCCATTAAACTAGTTTGTTTTCTTTCTCTCCTTTTTTGATATCTAATTTTGATACAAAACTGTATTTTAGACACCACATCACCCAGAAACCTTGTAAACCTCATCAACTATTCCCCAGCCACCCAAAGCCATGAGATGCCAGGGCAGCCTGGGAATAGGGATGGAGCTCCACTCTGTGCTGCTCAGAGCACTTTTACACAACTCTATTTTTGGCTCTTTGCTTGCTCAAATGAAACTGTCTGATTAAGTAACACATAGGAAATAGATTTCAGTCCAAGTCTGAATCATCGAGCTATTAATTTTGAAAAAAAGAGAGTTTAGTTTTGTGTTGTTGGTTTGATTGTTGTTTTTTTGGGGGGCTTTTTGTGTGGTTTTTTTTAAAGTCCATGCTCACTCTTTTCCGTGTTAGTTTTCCCCCAGAGTGACACTCAGGAAGTTCATTTGGATTAGGTGTGAATTCGCAGTGTATGAGCTGTGTAGACACCTTTGTGCAGAATGAAAGCTGCCTGAAGTTGGCTTGGCTTTGAAAATGGATTTAGTCCCTAGGTCTCAGTAAGCATTTTCTTGCTGAGATATAATTAGCTAATTAGCTGATTTAACTAATCCTTCTTTAAAATTAATTTGGATTACTTTCCTTGGCTGTCTCCTGAGAGACAGAAGTGCTTAGTTCTCCTGGTAACTAATGCTATCACATTCTGGGAGGACACAGTAGTTGTGTAGCGTGCCATTTTTGAGCCTAGTTATGGGGATGGGGAGCAAAGAACTTGTGATTATTATCTAATCTAGACTTGCCACCCATTCAGTCTGTGCAGTTCAATTCCAAAGTCGTTACTGGAGCTGGGACTTGTATTTCAGGTACATCTGACCTTTCACTTGAGCAACCAAGGCTCTAATTTCAAGTCAAACCATGAGGTGTATGTGAGGTCTCAAGTTCCTTTTTAAATTGCCAGGCTTGAGTGCTGGATGCACAACTGGATTCTCTAACATCTTTGAAAATTCACATGTAGTCCAAGTCAAGATTTTAATTAATAAATAAATAAGTTTGATATAGCATCAGTGCAGATGTTAGATCTCAACCTAGACCAGGGGAGGAAGAAGTATCTAGACAGAATGGACCTTGCCTGCTTGTGGATAGTCTGATGAATTGTAGCTTTTGAAGCCATTCCTGAACCATTAGATGTTTGGGGTTTTTTTGAGAATGCACTGAGAATGGACTGGAAGAGGGTAGATGTACTTGAATGGAGAAAGGAAAGAGATTAAACCAGATGAGACTCCTCTGAGTTAGTTAATTGTATCCAGAGTATCGTTATCAGCATTCCCCTATCCAACTGGAATAATGTGATGTGTAATGTTCCACAGCTATCTGTCCTGCTTCCAGCTCTGTTCAATGTTTTCATTAATGACTTGCACAGTGCAGTAAAGAGTATGCTTATAAATTAGCAGACAGCATGAAGCTGTAAGGCCTACAAATATACTAGGGAACAGGATTAGGAATTTACTAAGGCATACACAAATTCAGGGAAGGGAATAAAATTCAGTTAGGGACTAACCTCAGAAGTAATTGCCTGCATAAGCATGGGATGTGTAACGTTCAGGTGATGACACTTCAGAAAAGTTTTAATGAGTTGTGGTTAGACCAGAGGCTGAATGCAAATTTATAGAAATCAAAACCCACCACCTCATGGTATTTTAAAGAAAGGTAGACCTTGTAATTGGATCTTGGTAAGCATCTACCTCTCAAGACACCATATGTGCTACTCAGCACTGATAAGATCTTGACTAGATTTATTCATATTCTTCAAAGTTTGAAAGATTTTGAATAAACAGAATAATAAAGGTCTGGGGGAAGATGGCTTATGAGGAGAAATTGGAAAAACTAAAGTTCTCTTGTCTTCTAAGGAACATTTCAGTCAGACATAAATACTTTTTAAGTACTTTAAAGACTTGTAAAAAAAAAATAGGTAATTTTATCTTTTACAAGTTTGTGATCTGGCCAAAATCACGGCAGGAGAGTTCCAGATTAGATGTTAGGAATACTTCCCCAGAAATAATGATAGCAATGGGCTAGGGTAGAATGCCTGGTGAAGCCATGTAGTTTCTGTTGTTGGTGGTCAGTAGGAACAGGTTAGAAAAAAAATGATTGGCAGTGAAATTAATATAGTCACCCCTGGCTTGTGGGATGACTGGAGAAGGGTTCATCAGAGGACCTCTTGGGGTCTTTTTTGGTCCAGGGATGTGAAAGCAATCAGTACAGTACTCAGAATAGTATCCATGGGCAGCGATTACACAATTAGATATTTATGCTACTGTTCTAATCTTTGCAGGTAATTAATTTAATTATTTCTGGGTTCTGTTATGAGTATCTAGGTCAGGATCAGGACACTCTGAGAGCAGATCAGGTGTGTACACGTGGATACCTTCTTTCCAAATGCACCGCAGTTTTCTATGAAGCTTTGTTCCCAATCATACTGTTATGTTCCAAAGAGGATCCTGGACTCTTTGGAACATAAAATTTGGCAATATTTTTCCTGTTAAATTTATCTTGAATTTGGTAAACTGTTTCAATTAAAGTTTTTGGTTTTTTTTTTATATTTGCTTAGCAAAGCATTCTGATTCTCTGTGATAGATTGACACAGAAGCCATCCTATTCACAAACGAGTGTTTCTTGTGCTGTGTGGTTTAGGTGTTTTCCCAGCCTTGGATAAAACTGTACTTTGAGTTAAGAAGTTGGAGACCTGTGTCTGTGTGTCAAAGCCTGCATATTCTTGCTGGTGCTTCATGAATTTGAGGGGTCACTGTTTGTGTGGTGTCTGCAGTAATCTTTCATTTTTCTGATTTAGGAAATAAAATTGTATGCACATATATTTTTGCTGTATTAAACACATCTAGAGCACTGTGTCGATCTTCTCCTTCTCTTATCACTTCCCTTCTGTTACATAGAGCACTTCCCTTCAGCTGTTACCTCTACATAAAACTACAAGGCTGTCTAGGGAAGGCAGGTGGGATGGAGGAACCCAGAATTAGCTTTTCCCCCTCTGATTTGAGTCACCACTGAAGATAAAATCATCTCTACCAGCACACACCTGGAATATGCATTGCAGTGCAATGAAAGAGAAAGCTGTGAGACAGTTCAGAGTTGTTATAAGGTAACTGCTAACTTATATTCCTTAATTTAATACATTAAAACATCTAAAAACTTGCAAATTGCCCAAACTTTCATCTTTGGAAATGCTGGGGGTTTTATGTGCTCAAGCGCTGTCTTGGCTTTTATGTTTTAAGTGTGGACAGGCAGTCTACTGCTTGAAACAACATTTAAGATGAGGAGACAGTTCTGCATTTTGGAAGAGTGAGTGAGTTTGGAGCAGTCATTTGAATGGTTCATTATGCATGCAGGCACCTCTGTTTGTCTAAGTAATCACAGTAATTTCTTTTATTCTATTCTTCAAAGTCCCAGATGAAGTATGGGCTGCATGGATTTTAGTACAGTAAATGCATGTAATTCAAGATACAAAGAGAGGAAAGAAGCATTTATTTTACAGATGGATAACCGAATCATACAGAACTAAGAGACCGTCCAAAAATAATACAGAAAAACTGTGGCAGAGCGTGGATTCAAGCCTGTACTTTGTGATGTCTCACTCGGATCCCTGATTACAAGGCTCCTTTTAACTTTTCAAGTTGTTCTTTTATGCATAAGAAGAATTATCACTTAGACTTTTAGCTATTTTGTTATTAAATTAAACATTTCTTTGCTCTGCTGGAACACAGAGCTGGAACACTAGTGTGACTAACTGGAAAATGATGATTTCCCACCAAAGGTGGGGAGATGTGGCCAAATGGATAAGGAACCAGTCTCGCATCAGGCTTGACCCATTACGTGTCACATCCAGAAGTGCCACATTGCTGCCTCCCTGCACCTTTGTGATGTATCTCACACTTGTCACAGCAGCTCTTGGTGTGGCTCTTGCCACGGTTATCACTCAGGATCCTTGGCTTGGGACACAGACACCAGCTGTGCTATTAGAGAAGTGCCATCGTGGGAAGATGGAGCTGCAGCCGGCGTGGCTGGAATATCAGCACCGCTCCTGACATTCTTGGACACCTCCTCTTTGCTGCGCTCCTCTTTCCCACTCTTGCTTCCCCCAGCCTTTTTAAACTGCACACCTTTTTAAACTGCACGGGTCAGGTGAAAATTTCTACTCAGCAATTTTCTTTTTTCCTCTCCCTCCCCCCATACTTTTAACCATACGGGCTTGTTTGAGAGGAGAAATATGTGCTGTCTCAGAGACAAACGTGGGTGTGAAAGAGTGCGCTTAGTAAGGCCTTTCTTCAGGTTAAGAAAACAGCAAACTCGTTCTGTGACATTCTCTCATCCTCTGGTGACCTGTGCAAGGCACAGGGAGTGTTGTACATACACCTGAAGCTAAAACAAAGCTGAAAAACATCTAAAACCTGCAGTTGTTGGGTGGGGTTGGAGTGAATGAGCAGGTGCATACCAAAGCAAAATTATCTTGAGTTGTGTTGCTGTCCTGTTTCATAATCATTAAGCAGGTTTGGGGATAGAAAACTTTCAAGGGAAAGAGAAAGAAGAAGGAGAAATGGCGATTCAGAAGTCAGTGGCTTTCCTGGAAGCAGACCAGTAGTTGCTCCTGGCTGCCTGACTGCCAGGTTTTGGCAGAGATTTAAAAGCTGAGTATCTGTTGACTGTCAGGCCAGTGCTGTCAGTCACCTACGTTCAGGTTAATGCTTCAGGGAGCTGGCCAAATTCCAGGGGATAGCTCGCCTAAATAAAGATATCACTGCTCTTTCCTTGGAACTACATGTTCTTCCCTCCTCCCTCAATCTTTTGCTCCTTCTTTGTGCTGTGGAAAAGTGAGATGGCTCTGCACAACTTGGGGATGTTCAGATCCAGACCAAAATTTCACATCCCTGCTGGAAAAAAAAAGAAAAAGGCTTAAATACAGAAGCCTTAAAATTAAGACTGATCCAGATTAATGTTTTTCTGTGCTTTTTTGTTGGTGGTGTTTTGTTTTGGTTTTGTTGTTGTTGTGTTTCTTGGGGGGGTTGTTTGTTTGTTTGTTGTTTTTTTTCCAGAACAGGATGAACTGAACAGATAGGCTGAAAAATGTAGTGAGTAATATGTGTAAACTCAAGCCTTTGGTATGCAGCTTAATCTGGCACAGCACCCAACTTGCCTGACTAATCTGCTTTATGTCAGCATGACAAGGTTTGTTGGAAGTGATGATATCTTTCAGTAGACAAAGTAATTTAGTTGGCTGTCTATTAGTAGTGTTAGACAAGGTTTCAGGCACATAAGCCCTTCTGAAGGCCACCTGAAAACTTAAAAGAAGGCATCACCTTTGCTTTCAGCTGACTTGTGGAAGCAACTGGGAGCTTAAAGCTTGCCTGCTTTCTGTCTTTTTTGTTTGGTCTTATGTAGGATTTTCTCTACCATGTCTACCTGATATCTAGAGACCACCTTTTCCACCCAAGAGGGTAATAACTTCTTTTTCTTCTGTTTTAATAGGAAAAATTTCAGAACAGCTGGGTTTAGGGGGTCTTAGGTTTTGGTGTACTCAACCTTGTTTTGCTTTGCCGGCCATTTATTCTGTGGTGCACATGTTCTGCATTGTCTTAAAATCAGAGCCTCTCATGGTGTCTGAGTTTGAGTATCTCAAATGTCTAAAGTCAGCAACCACTGTTGAAAAGCACAGATTTTAAAGCTATTTGTAATAAGATAAAAGACAATAAATTAGTTAAGTTTCTCTTCTGTGCTATTTCCCTTCAATAAAGAAGAAATGAGGTTACTTAGTCACTTGCCTCTGTTGTGGATTAAAAGTGATAATGCCAAATAGCTACCAAAAGCTTTACAACAATATTAAAATCTAGCAACTGAGTAAAGGAACCGGAATACTCAAACTAGAACTGAAAAAAAAATAATGAAAACCACCCTCTCTCATGAATAGTTTTGGTCCTCATTATAGATTAGTAGTTTTGTGAGATGATGTAGAAATGTTCCTTATTATCACAGCTTTATTGCCTACCTCTGTACATCTGTTCCAAAATTCATTTCAAAATGGCCAGACACTTCAATAATCCAGTGTGGCTTGGAATTTTCATATTGTTTCTGGTGCATTAAAATCTGGATGGAAAGCTGGTACTTTTAAATTTACAATTGCACAGACCGTACAACATCTGGGTAGCTTTGCTCTATTGCTTTCCCTGTTCCTTTAAATTTAGGCTGAAGTTATGATGTGCATGAAAGGCTAAGGACCTTGTGTGTGGCAGGTGTTATTTCAAGCTGACAAAAATTCAGTAATATGTTCATTTTACTTTGATATGGCCTTTTACAAAAATGCATAAACCTCTGATTCAAACCTTGGCAAAATAGTTTTATTTTAAAAACAGGAAAACGGGGGATCTTTTGGACTAGGAGAAATTACCAATCAAATTATACATGCGTGGGTGTATTTATATTAAAAAAAAATCCATGGAATTGTTCCCTAAGAAGTTATTTATTTATTATTCCTTCAAATTAATGTTCCATCCCTTCTCTATTGAGATCCACTGCTGTAGTTTCTGGAGAACCAGTGAAATGTTCTGGTTTTTTTGTTTTCCAAGAATGATAGCACTGAGGCAAACTGCAAATTTCTGAGTTATATAGATTCCTTAGAAATTCTTGAATAGTTACTCCTCATTGCCCGTCAAATAGCCATACTTTGACTTAAAGTGATCTGTATAGATGAATCTTTAGCTGAGTGAAACCTCTTAGTTCTAGTGGTCCACACTGAGCTTTGTTGTCTTTACATGAGTTAAGATATGGTTGATATAAGGCTGTTCTACCCCAACACATCTGTGGCATCCTAAATATAGTCAGTTTCAGAAGCCTTCTTTAGTCTGGAGGCTTGCACAATAGTACAAACAACCAAACAAACCAACCAAAAACAACAACTAAAACCCACCTAACCCCCACTCCCCACCCCCAAAAAGTCTTGATTCGTGACTGTGAGAAAGGATGCAAATGCTGTGTTCATCATCCCTGTGTCTGTGAATCAAAATCTTTGGGAGAAAGCTATGTTACTCTCTTAAATACTGCGCATCCAAATCTACTGAATGAGTCTGTGGGGTTTTCTGTGTTGTTCATGCTTAGCAACAGGAACAAGAATTTTGGGGAAAGCTGTGCATGTAACTGAATCCCAACTTAATGGTTACTCCTTAATCCTTTGGAGTGAGTCCCTGTAAAACCCCCATTGGGAGACATATCAGAGGGTTCCTCTGGATGAAATGCTGATTAAAAGCCCAATCCCAGTTGTGTTTGGCATTACTTTTGAGGTGGGTACAGGACTATTTTGCCAGAGCAGGTCTGATCAAACTGCGTTTTCAACCTGACCTTCTCCTCACCCCTAATAACTTCCTGGTTCCTTGGTCAGAGAGAGATTTATGAGCAAGAACAAAGCGTGATGTGTCTGTCCCAGCAGTGAGGGAAACCAGAAAACTTATTAAGAGAGAAGGGAGGGGGAGAGAAGAGAGAGAAGAGAGAGAATGAGAAGGAAGGGAGGCTGGAAGTGAGTCCTGCTTTCAGACAGAATCACCTCAGCTTCTGGTCTACTGTAATTACCCAGCCACTGAAGAAATAAAACGCTGAAAAATCAATTTTATAAAAAAAAATCAATGTTTTAAACAATTTGAAAAGCTCTCATAATTTTAAATCTCTCTACAATGTACATGTTCAGAGCACTGATCACCTTCAAAGTGAAGTGCTCCAATAATTTTAAATTGTTCTGCACAGAAAAAGCTCTGAACCCCCATTTCACTCCCAAATGGAAGCAACCTTGAAAATGTGAAGCACACCAGTAATTTTTAAATAGCTCTCTCTGTCCAGCCCTGCTTGTGCTTCCATAAGTTCATACAACTCAAAATTTCAGTGCTGTTTTACATTGAAAGAATTTCTTCCTCTAATCTGTAAAGATGATTTTTGTCTACTATATTAAAAGATTTTTTTTTAATTAGAAATATGAAGACTTTTCTCAGGTTTTTGATTACTGAAATTATGAATCTTTTCCCATTAAAAGTTTTTCCATTTGTTCCTGTATTTAGTCCAGCCAAAAAGTACAAATTGATGAGTATAGCTGTTATCATTTCCTAACTTACAGCTCTGTGCGGAAAGTGATTTTACATTGAATTGTAATTTCATTCACAAGGGCTTTAGACCTTATATAATTAAAATACCTCAATCCTCTTCAAATTAGAAAAGCAAATTGTTACATATCATAAGTAGGTGCTTTTCACTCTAATGACAGTCACTTAGATGATTTATGACATACATTATTTTATATCAAAGTACAATGAAATAGGCATTACCAAAGGTAATCTCAGTAATGTCTGAAAAGGGATCTCAAACCTCAGTGCAACAATGAATGCAGTATTTAAAATGCAAAACCCAAAGACATTATTATGGTTTTGATTTCTTATGCCACAGCTTCTCCTGATCTGTTATATTAGTACAGCAGTACAAAGGGTGTTTTGGATGTATTTTGCTAAGATAACAGACGGGAAAAATGAAATATAAAGTCAGGTTTTATGCAGAAATTGTTATCAAAGGAATGATAAAGTAAAACTGCACAATTGCAAGGAAAAACAATTGATGATGTATAAACTGAAATATATTGAGCTCATGGAATATGCTCATTTTCAGCTTTTAAGCCCTTGCATTATTAAAATGCATAATAAAATAAAATGCTCGGATAATGCATAAACAAATCAGAATAAAGTAGCTTCTTGAATATAATTATTTTCGTATTTCTGTATTCTATATGAAGATCATCCCCTCTCTCCTCCCCCACTCCTACAGCAGTGACCTGTTCCAGAGCCTTGGAGTCAGTGGTGAGAATCCCAGTATTCTTGGAGTACTTCGTGGCAGGCAAATGCTACCCTGCAACACTGCATCAGAACAGGGACAAATGGCTATAAATGAGAACAAATGGTTGTGCATTGGCCATGAATACATTTAGGCTGGAGATGAGAAAAAAGGTGCCTAACCATCTGAAGTGTGAGACTGTAGCAGACTTCCCGCAGGAATAATGGGAATTTCAAAAAAAAAAAAAAAATTAAAAAAAAAATTGAGAGTTACATTGATTTTAAGTGAGAAGTTGAGAGATTTGAGGTGGTTGCCTGCAGTGTTACAGGACCTATAAGGCTGCTTGTAGTATCCATCCTGAGAACATCAGTCTTGCAGATATTTTCCTGTGCCGGTTGCTGAATGGATGTACTCATATGAAGTGGGGAGGTCTTGGTGTGTGAGGGTCCAAAAGTCATAAAGGCTGATGGAAATGGTGTCTGAGTAAGCAAATAAATGCTGAAGCTGCTTGACTTGGGATGAGTAATCGTCCGTTCTGGTGTAGGGGCTTCATGAGTACAGAGGAGTGAGCAGCAAAGAACTCCCAAGAATGACTGAAGGACTGGGCAACCTGATTTACCATGAAAAGCTTGGGACAGCCAGTCTAGTTACCTTGAGGGTTATGGGAGACTCTATTACCTGCTGGGGCAGCATGCATGGGGAGCACAGGGGTCATCTTAAATCTGCCAGATCCCAGAGCACCTCCCAGAAGGGGTTCTGAGAGACTTCCCAACCTATCCTTCAGTCCTCCCCGGGGGCAGCTCTGCCCCCACTCTGTCCCTCACACCCAAACCACTCTTGGTGGAGCTACACCCATTCAGCCTCCACACATAGCAGGGTGAAGATCATGAACCTCCCAAGGGCTGAGAGGGAAAAGGCAGCGTGTTCTTCATCATGAAAAATGTTCAAAAGGAGATGTCAAGTCTTTCCGAGAGAGATCTTTCCCAGGAATTAGCTCTCAAAGCACTGTGGCTGTGCCAGCTGAGCATGTTTGTCCCTGATGGCTGCATAATCGATGGTGTTGCGGTCTGGTGCTTGCTGACTGAGCCCCAGCCTGAACGTGCTTAGCAGTTTGCCTCTCATTTGCGTCAGCATCTAAATAAAGATGAATACCATTTTTTTTCCCCCCTCTTTTCAAGATGGGCTGTTAATTTTATAACAGAAGAGCAATCTAAAGGCTTATATAATTAAGAGCACATTTTTTTAAAATTTCAGAGGACTATTTTTTTTTTCCAATGTTCAGCAACCATAACTGGGGAGAAAATTGTAAAGGCTCTTAAATGGCAGCAGTCACATTTCCAAAGCATCCTCAACAGCAAGAGTTCCCCTTACTCAGAAAACCTGGTCACAGTTTTGCATACCAAAATGAAACCTCGGGGCTTTAGAAACATAATAAATTCACATTTCATTTTGAATAAAATCCCTTCCCCATTCCTGTGCTCAAAGTGCTACTCGGAATAAACACTCTTTTCAGCAAAAAACAACCTCTGCCTTGAGGCTAATTTCAGAGTTAGCCCTGACAAGTTGTGGTCAGTAAGTCCTGGCTCATTGTACCACTCTAGTCTCAGTGGAGAAAGTGGAGGTAGTATTCTGCAGTGTTTCAGTGTGATATGTGTCCCCTGCTGTTTCACAGCTGGAATATCAAAAGCTCCTCTCCTTCCCCTGTTTTTCCCACCTTGATGAAGGGGTTGAGCACACCATGCTTGCAAAATCTGTTTTGGACAGTGGTGTAGGGGGATGAAGAATGTGAGAGCAGAAGCTTTAATGCTGCTTGGTGGATGCAGAAATACTTCCATGTACCTTAGAAGCGTCTTCCAACTTTCAGTGGTTGATATTTTGATCTGCCCAATTTAATCAACTTTTACTGCTTAGTGAGTGTGGTAGGGATAGGACAAGGGGGAATGGTGTTGAGATTAGCTGTTAGTAAGAAATTCTTTACTGTGAGGGTGGTGAAGCACTGGAACAGGTTGCTCAGAGCAGCTATCCCCATCCTGGAAGTGTTCAAGGCCAGGTTGGATGGGGTTCTGAGCAACCTGGTCTGCTGGACGATGTCTCTGCTTATGGCAGAAGGGTTGGAATGAAATAATCTTTAAGGTCTCTTTCAACCCATGGCTTTCTATGATTCTATGCAAAATTCAGCTTGATGAATAAATGTTTGTTTTTCTGGATGAAGTGTTTTACTCTGAGGAAAGTTATGAGGAAAGGGGATAACAACAAACAGTCACAATGGGACATGGTTAGGGAGTCAAGTCTGATCAGTCTCTCTCTGCATGCTTTGGTGGATCTAAAGTTAGGTTCCTCTTTGTAGCTCTTTTTGTCTCACCATGAGCTCTCCTGGCGTGGCAGGTGGGATTTTTGGTGGTCAATGGTTATGGGAGTGAACAAACCAGCATCTATAACCATGGCCTTGTGCTTAAAAACAGAAGTTTTTCCCTACCCTGTGATTGCCTTGAAAGCTTTAGAGACCGAAATATGGGCAAAGCTCAGCTTTCCTGAGCAGATGTGGTCTGTTGGGATTTCCTGATGATGACAGTGTGGAAAAGAGACAGGAGGAAAACTGTGGGGCGGGGCGGGGGGGAAAAGTGATGTGAAGGTAGAAAACCATTTAGTACGTAGAGCTGACGACTGCACTTCACGAGTGAGCAGAGGGACCTTTTTAATGGTAGTGGTGAACCACTGGACATGGATAAATTGGACTTTGGGAGGAGGGGGCTGCTATCATTTTAAAGTAAACCAATTCTTTTAAAATTCTGTTAAGTGTGGTTTTCCTGTTGCTTTCTGTAGAGACATTACCTGTCAGTTGCTTGTTTCCAGGTTTAAAACTGTTTTCTCACTTAAGACTTGGAGATACAGTTCCATTGCTCTTAGTTCTGTAAAGATTCCTGCAGGAGAAACTGTGGGAAGATAGTGCTAGTGTTTTTAAGATATGCTGGAATATAGCAAATATAGGAAATGTATAAAGCAATAACCGTAATAAGAGTTTCTCTTCTATTTTACCAAGGAGCTGAAAAATGCAGCAATGAGATCTTGGGTTTAGGATAGCATTGTGGGGTTAAGGTTGAAGGAGAGATAATTGGTATTTGTCTCAGCTATGTGAGGAATTTGAAGTCAACACCTACCTCATACAGCAGTTTCTGGGGGGGAGGAGAAAGTTGTTCATATTCCAAATGGTGGGTCTGACTGTCCTCACACACAGGCACTTTGTCAGGTGCACCCTCTCGTGCTTTTGGGGTGTGTTTCCTGTTATCCTAGCATGGAGTTATATGATTCTTTGGCGGAGAACTCATTACTGTTGGATGGACCAGGGGTAGAGCTAACAAGGACATACCTCTACACTTGGTGGAAGTCACCTATTTGGGACTTGAAAGCATTGGTTCTGCTTTTCTTGTTTTGTTTTTTCGTGAATGCTTCTGCTCTATTTGTCTGTAAAATCCTCGTCCTCCTAAAAGGTAAATAAAATTTGCCCAGAGGATTGTTTTGAGCGGTGAAGTTTTGTACTTGTAACATGAGACATCCTGAAGAGCTTAACTCCAAAGGGGACTTGCTGGATGCTGCTCTCCATTGCATCCAGACCTAGTGGGGTGCAGGAGAGGTTGGGGTCATCTCTGAGCTGGCTACAAAGCTTGTGTTCTTTCTGACCTTGTCCCAGCTATGTCTGCAAACACTAGTTTCTATTTTCCACCCACCCATTAGCCAAATCCTTTGTGCTCTGATCTTTTCCCAAGCCATTTTTAGGTCCTTGTCCTCCAGCCATTCTTCCTATAGTGTGTAAAGCAGAAGGGGAGGCAACTGCATTGATTCTGCCACTTTATTCTTGCGTTCAGGGTGCTCTGGCTGTTCTCTCCTGAATCTGCTGGAAGGGATGTACCCTAGAGGGACCAAAAAGTCCTTCCTTTCCACGTTACTCCAAAGCTTGCTGCTTCTGATCAGTACCACATGCCCTAGAGGACAGAGGCAGGTTGTAGAGAACCTTCCAGTCTGTCTTGCTATCAGCTGGGAGAGGATTGCTAGAGAGCCATAGGAACTCAGTGACTGTTCAGTGGCCCATGTTACCGCTGAAATTTGGGAAATAGTGTTTCATCTGCTTCAAGGCAACTGGGCTTTACCATCCCGCCCTGTTGAATGTGAGCCTTGGGGAGCGTTTGTAACCCACAGAACCTGGCAGGCAGAGTGGGTCTCCTGTGAAGCAGGAACCCTTCACAAATGGGGAAGGGTTGTCTGATTTCTACCTGGGGTCAACACAGCACTATTCTAGGGTGCCATGCTGCAAGTGATTTTGAGAAGAAATAATACGTGTTCTTGCTCCAACATGATATAAAATTGTCTTTACATTACAGTCTATATTTTATTGAGGTTTGCTTCATATTAGTGTCATAGAAGACCTTGATTTCAATATAACAATATGAAAGTGCACGTGTAATTTCTCCTCTGATCACATTAGTGCTAAACCACTGTACATGGTAGTAATGTTAAAACTAATGTGACAGAATAATACAAGTATAAAGTGATGTAAAACCATTAATATTATAGAAAGTTATTCATTTTATACAAAGGATTCTAAGGAGTAATCTGAATAAAATTCCTTTTCTCACTCTCTGATCTAGTTGAGCTACTTTGATCAAAAGATAAGTCTGATCAACAAACTTACCATTAGCTAATTTCCATACAATGACTTCTTGTTCTTACTCCTGCTCCTGACGTAGCTCAAACCGAGCTCACTGCTCTCAGGAACTCTGCTCTCTGCAGTGTAACTTGAGGTGTGGAGAGAAGAGATGTGAGATCAGGGGTGAAGCAATTTATTGAGTATTGGTAACCTGGTCCACTTGGGCATGCACATTTCAAGTTTAAAGGGCATGTAAAGCTTTAGTGAATTGAGCCGTAAACGTTTAATTGTATGAGTTGCTCCTTGAATACAATAGTGGGGCAAGTTGCAACCACCAGCAAAAATGACTGTGTGCTGAGTGTAAAAGCAGCCTTCTTTCACAGCAAATTTCGGTTTTGCTCAGAGAACTGTATAGCATTTATTTTTAACTCCCTGCAAACTTTAGGTCTCTGATTAAACAAAGTAGGAGCTGGAGGATATCAAGACGTGCATTTCCCCCGTTTGATCAGATCACTGAAGACAGCCAACAAGAATAAATAGTATGTGAAAAGCCAGATTTCCAGTGAAATTAAATGAAAAGTTATAAGGCTGTGGTTTTAGGAACGGCCTTTCTTTTGTGGTTTTTGGTTGAGTGTGTTTGTCAGATTTTTATAAGAACATTATTGCTTTAAGAAAAAAATTTAAATCCTGAGAAATTACTCTCAGTCTAACGAGTTCTTTTCCACTGACTACAGACATCATTAGGGGATGGCTATAGCCCGAGGCTGTGCATGAACTTTTTCTTCTAACTGTACACTTTATGTATAATTTAGCTTTCTTGCCTAAATTATTCAAGCAAATAGTGAGTGAAAATAATGGAGTTCACTGAAACCTTCCACAGTATTAAAATAAAACAGTTTTTTACGTTGATTTGAATTTTTAAGCTTTTTAATCATGGATTTCAAATGGAATACGCATGTCTTCAGCTCTTCTCTGTTGTCCCCCTGTGCCTTTTTTCAGTAAAAGGAAAGAAGAAAGGAAACGAACTTCAGCAAATACCCCATTAATTAATAAATGTTACTTATGACTACTTGAGGTAGAAGTAATAGTAATTAAGCAAAACTTATAGACACAGAAAATACATTCAGCAAGTGTTGAATTACAAACTGTGTTATCTCTTTCACCCCAAATAAGGTCAGTGTTTAAATACTGTTGAGTTGCTTTAAGCTGAAAAATACTGTTAGGGAGTTCTATGCAATAAGGCTAAACTCAAAGCTAACACAAAGGCTATAATTTTTTTCAGATAATATTTTTCTAGTTTAATATCAGTCTTCAAAAAATTCTTGCTTTGAAACCCAGGGGCCTGATCGCATGCTGGGAAATTGGTACAGCTTCAGGAAACCCTGCAGATTTCTTCCAGGTGAAGAATCAACCCTTATATGTTTGTTATTGTAGCCAGTCCTTTGCAATCTTGTTCCTCAAATCCCCTTTATAGGGTATTGCTGATGCTATTACTAATGTGGTAAGTACTACATCTAAATTTGAATAGATTTGTTAAGTGTATGCTGTTGTGACAGCATATTCTGTGGAAGTTAAGGAATCCTGGTAATAGCTGCAAGCAGACTCCACAGTTCCCTAGCTCGGGTACGTTGTGCTTTCACTGGATGTCTGTTAGAAGAAGCATAATGGTGATTTTCTGTAGATGATGGGAAGGGAGCCATATCTAGGCACCTGCTATTGTTCAAGATGGGATTCAGATCTTCAATCCCATTGCAGACCAGCCAGTAGTGAGGAATCTCCCTGTGGGATGTAGATCAGGCTCTCTTTGAAAAGAATGACGTGATATAAGTATAGCTTTAGCTGATTTCACCCCCACATATATGCTAACTGATGTTTGTAGTTTGTCAGTGGGCTTTGGATTAATCCCAAGTAGTCACAAATCTGATGACTCTTAGTGCCTGGTGTAGCTCCTGTCGTGCAGCTCTATTCTTTCACAGTGTAGCACTCCCTGGATCTGCAACACTTACTCAAACTGCAGAAATACTGAGTCTTTTGGTTCAGGAGCTTTCCCCTGGTCTGAGTTTGTACCCATGGTGTGTTTCCACACCTGGAAAAAGGCTGGATTTTTTGAAGACAAAACAAAACCAACAGAGTGTGTTTGAGATTTTCTTTTTTATGATTCTGTGATAAATACCCCAGGAGTGACCATCTCCTGTGCTTAGTCAAAACCCTTCACAAATTCACAAAGGAAACCAATGGGCAAGAATAAAGACAACTTTGGTGAACTTTTTTTTTTGCAAATTTCGCAATTCTTGTTCATTTTTATTGCAACTGTTGGCACACCACAAGTAGCAGCAGGCAAAGATATCTGCAAACCAATAATAATCACGGAATCAATTAGGGTGGAAAAGACCTCTGAGATCATCGAGTCCAGCCTGTTACCAAACACCCCCGTGTCAACTAGACCACGGCACTAAATGCCATGTCCAATCTTTCCTTCAACACCTCCACAGATAGTCACTCCACTGCTTCCTTGGGCAACCCATTCCAACGTCTAATCACCCTTTCTGTGTAGAGCATCTTCCTAATGTCCAACCTAACCCCCCCCCCTCCACCCCCAGTGCAGCCTAGAACTGTGTCCTCTTGTCCTAAATAGGATTTGTTCTTCTTTGGAAACCACTTTGTAAAGATATTCACTTTAGATTAATTTTTTCTGCATTTTTTTTCTTTTATGACTTTCTTTAAAGGAGAATTGTTTTCTGATGAGAGCAGACATTTTTCACATTTTGTGTTTATTTAAAAGCTGGTGCCCTGATTGTAAGGATATTTTGTGTCACTGTTAGGTTCATTGTATGTCTCAACTGCTTGCAGTCAATTCTGCATGTATATGCATCAGGGGCAGTTGCATAAATTAATTAAGCCAAATAGTTAAAATTTAATTCCATACAATTCAAAGTATGTACAATCTGTGCTTTTGCTGAAGAACTTTCTGAAGTAAAGCCTGGTGATTTTTAATGTAATGATGGCTATTGACTGTAAACTTAGAAAAGGAGCAGTAGAGCTGTGTAACCTGGAGGATCCTCTCATGTTTGCATTTTCGTCTTAACTGTGAGATGTTTGGTGTTGCACAAGAAACCGATTTTCACTTATTATGCACAGAACATCAGTCTTTTCCCCTCTAGTTAACACAAGTGATGATATGCAATCTTGATGTAACGATTGAGTGGGAAGTACCTTTTTATTCATCTACATTTATTTGGTTGCTCTCGAGTCTTCAGTACTGGGGAAAAAAATTTCAGATAAAGCAAGGAAGAGTTACAGGACTGGGAAGCACATGAAACTGAGCTGCTCAGTTAATTACCCAGGAAGGTTTAGACTGTGAAATCCTTTGACAGTACAACATCCTTTTCCCAATGAATTCATGTTCTCCAAAGCCCAGCTCAACATCACGTGAGAAAATTCTCCTTCTAGAGATGTTGGACATTTCGTACATTCACAGGATCAGCACAGAGCTACTCAACTCCCTGTTTGTGTCAGGAGATTAAAATGCTTGGTGAAACCAAAATGATTTTTCATTACATCTTGCAGAATAGCTGCTTCCTTTCCTTTCTGTCTTTATGCACTGCAGTTTTCGTTTTCCTTTTTCTTTCTTTGTAATCTGTTAGGCAATAGGCTTTAGGTTGTGTTGGTATTTTGTGGCAATCTATCGTTTGACTGCCTTCATGAGGGAAGGCATCTGTCACCTAAAAACCCCAGTGCACTGAACATCTCTGACTCATACTTGCTCTCACATTGCAGAGAAATCTATGACTCGCTCATCTGTATTTTTTTAAATGCAGTTTCCACCCTGGAATTTCCACCTTCCTGGTTGATAGGTTTTAGAAGTCTGTGCCCCTAGAAAAGACCTCTGACCCTTTATAAACTTGTGGTGTTGCTCTGTGCTCACTGTTTCACCAGCCAGCTTGCCTAAGACTTAATCTGCCACCACAGCTTCCCCTTGGATATTTTGTCTGCGTGTGTGAGTATTTAAGGGAATTTCCAGACTTTAGGCAGACCTTTCATCAGGAGAGGAAAGAGCAGCTCTGCCTGAGTGTCCCATGGACATGATGAAGTACACTTACCGGCACAACCAGCAAATGGAATTTTCATGTCAGACTCAACCCTTGTCACTGCTGCCCCAGGGTAAATTAATGGCAGAGCTGAAGGGGCCACGGCCCTGTTCCCCCAAACACTATGGGATCCTGGCTTCTCCTGTCATCACAGAAACCTCCACTGGGGCTCCCAGCCAAAGGGTGACACGAAGACACATTACTGGGAGAGAGCTCAAGGAGTTCCCTGTGGGCTGCAGAGAGGGCTCATGAAATGCACCATCTTCAGAGATGGTGCAGTTCCTCCCACACCTGGCCCCTGTCACATTTTCCTGCCTACGTTTTGGGGAGGTCTTGCACCTTCTCTTAAACATTTGGGAGCCTTTGCTGCTTTATGGAGGAAGGTACAAAACAGGAGAAAAATCTCAGTTTTGTTCCTGCCTTTCTCCATTAGACCAAGGGCAGCGTGTTTGGAAACACTGACAGGTCCATCAGCTCCTCTCAGGTTCAGAGTGATTTTTGCTGTGTGTTCCCTGACTTTTAATGGCCTCATGCAGATTCTTGCCCTGCTTTCCTTGGCTTCTCCATCCAATTCAAGCTGGTTTGCTGCAAAACTCCCCACTACTTCTTGCCTCTTTGTCTTGTATTCACCAAAAACTTACCTCTTCTACATTTTCTTTTTCTTAGCACTCCTTCAGTTTGGCCTGGGCCAGTAAGAATGCCTTGGGTTGAATTTTTCTGTATTGCCAAACAGACCTAACTGAAATGCTTTTATACATAGAAGGCTAATCAGTGACATTTCTGTTTCTCTGGAAAATACTTACAAATTTCATTCCAAACTTGATGAGAAAGAAACAGAATTGGGCTAGATAATTTTAATTTAAAAACAAAATGAAGGGTTGACTGCAGCTTACACCACTTGCCTCAGCCTTATTGAAGGGAACTGAAAACACATGAATGACCTCACCCATAAACACATCTCTTCCTTTCTTCATGAATGTTTAATTTTGGGTGACGAAGGGACAACCCCAGCAACAGAAATTTATGGCAACACTGCCTAAAGCTTGATGAGTTAAGATATTTTTACAAGGATGTGGGAGAGATTGGGATCAAAATCCTGTTCTAGCAGAGCAATGGCAGGGTTTGAATGTGTGGTTTGGTCCTGGGTGAGTAGCTTCAATCCCCAGGCTGTTTCATTTTGACAGAGAAGCCAACATTGATCCCTTCTGTGGAGATGTCCCATTTGGGGTTTGGAAACCGTAGGAAGCATGCTATGCTCCATGAAACTGTTGTAATTGTACTTTTAAATGCTTTTGTGCACATCCAAATCTGAAAAGAAGTAGTAAATACAAAAGAAATTCGGGGGAGAAAATTTGTCTTTACTTGTTTTCGTATGAAATGTTGCTTGGTCCTTAGATTGTAGAAAGGTTAAGCATCATCGCTCTACTCATTGAACTATGGAATAAACCAGCAGCAGTGGTGTGAAAAATCCAACCCTCTGGGTGGTTTGCTTTTTCTTGCAAGTGTCTGCAGCAAAATGTTTTGTTTCAGGTCTAATGGCATTTTCAAGGTAAATAAATTTACGTGTGTTTGGTTTTGCAAGAAACAAACACTTAAATCTAGGTCAGGCAGATAGAGAATTTTTTTCCCTTCCTTTCTTTCCTCCCCCCCCCCAAATTTTTATTTTTCAGGACCATACTGTTGAGTCTCTCATTCTCTTAAAACTTTGCCCTCAAACCTTCTTTGCCCTTAAACTTCTACTTAGTTATCCTTGTAAAGCACTTTGTGAAAATTACTTTTGAAAGCTGCAATATCAAAATATGTTTTATTGTGATGCATTTAGTTCAGGATAGTGTGTTCCATGTTCTGCCAGTCCTTATGCTCTTCTGCAGGTGCCTGTAAGCACTCAGGAAATGTAGAAACTCAAACCAGTCTGTTCAATTTAGTGTTGTAAAAAAAGTTATAGCTTTGTTAAATTTCAGTTTTTATAATTCATTTTATTGTGCAGAATTCTGAGAGGGATAAAGTGGTGGGTGGATAAAGGAGACAGGAAAAAGAGAGGAAGAGTGGCCTTGTTTGGACCCACTGCTCCAAGACGAAATCAGAAATGAAGGTTCATGGCCCAAAATGTTTTCAGGTGCTTTTATAAAGGACTCTTTTAATTTTTAAAATACAAGCTCTGTTTATTTGGTGGTCCTGAGGGAGTAGGAAGCTGTCTTCTCATACAGCCCCAGCACAGTGCTAATAGACACTACACAAGTGACCAGAACCTGTTTTCTTTCTATGTTGGGTCAGCCTGAATTTGAGGGGAAGTTTTAGGACAGTGAAAGCATCTCCTTTGGGAAGTCCTTTCCCTATTGCTATGACTGCCCAGGGCTACTGATTAGTGTCAGCTGTAAGAGCACTGCAGCTGCCTGGGACATGCCTCAGGCTTTGTCCAAACAGGTTAACATGGAGCCTAAAAAGCAGAATCAATACCTGCCTAACCAATGAGGAGGGAAAGAAGGGTGTAACAAACCCCAAACACAACACTACCCTAATGCCTTCATGTCTTGAAACCTGTTTAAAGACTTACTCCCTGGGATTGGCTGTGGGTGATGCTCTTCGAGGTCTGACCTCCCAGATACTGTCTTGCAACAGGACAGTGGGAGAAGTGGAGAAATCCTACAGGCACCTCTGCCACACTGGTTGAAGACTCTTGTCTTCAACCTGATGTTCTCTGAGACCGTTTTTCTCCCTTTAAGTGTTATTTCAGATTAGTGACATTCCTTATTAGCCATCATTTTTTTCCGAGTGAGATACATAACAGATGGTTACACTGGTGAGATATATGTGTTTTTCTCACAAGAAAAAAAAAAAAGGCCAACTTTGCAACTCTGCTTTGCATTAACCACAGAGGTGTAAAACACTGCCAAATTTGAGAGCATTTTTGTTTATCTCTGTCTTGGCCTCATACGATTGCAAATGACTAGGCAAGGTGTGGAAAGTGTCAGGTCAGGTCCAGGCTCATCAAGGAAAGGGGAACTGGCTGAAACATCTCTTGGATTGAAATTCTCTCCAGAGGGGAAAAATAAGAGGGGGGGAAATGTTCCTCCTCTCTTCCTCTTGCTGCCCTCTTTCTCCTTCTGCACTTTTCATTCTTTTAGAGCACTATTTATAAGTATTTTCAGAGTTTGACTGCCAAACTGCTTCTTCATCTAGACACTATGTCTCCATGCCATCCAGGGAACTACCTGCTTCTTTTTTGCTTGATAGAGGTTATCTGGCAGGGATGCTACTAGCCCATTCCTTATTCCCTTGTCAGACACCTCGTATCTGGTGCTGCTTGCTACTTTTATGACTCCTGCTTATTTTGCTGTGAACACTCACATTATGGGCATCATGACCCCAGTACACTGGGCGCAGCCTGGAAAAACAACAAAAGACTGAATATCTTTCATCCAGAAGGCCCATTTCCCAACCTGTACCAGCAGAGGCAAAAATGGGACAAAGGAAAACCCCACTGCAGGGGCCCTGAGGTTTTCACATGTTGATGTGTTTTGGGTTGGCAGCCTGCCCCACTTCACCATGTGGCCCTTCAAGAGGTGGCATTCCAAGAAGGATGGGGAAAGTGGGCAGCAGAGCTGATGGCCCACCCTGGGTTGAGCCCTCAGCCAGGAGAACCTCTGGAGCCGCAGGCCGATTATTTCTTTTATTCTTTCCCTCCCGCTTGGTCATTATGCTTCAGCTTTGAAACTGAGCTTTGTTTCAGCCTGGTAGCCCGTGGCAGTGGACTGGAGAGAAGAGACTTTTACTGAGCTACCAAAGGCATTGTGTGCACGGGAAGAAAATGTGTGAAGAATTGAAATTATATGGTTGTACTGGGAGTTTGTTGTGGTTACACTGGCTCGCATCTTCTGGTAGCTAATGGAGCATGGTGGGATGATCTGAAGATGAAATGAGTCTGATATGCTGGGACATGACATTTAAAAAGAATGGTGAAATTGTATTTCTCATTTTCCTTTGTGCAGAGAGAATGCATCTTGGCTTTCAGTACAAAGTGTGTGATTGTGGGGTACTTCCAGTCTAGTTCTTGCCTTCAAAATAGAAGCCACACTGTCCGCTCCTCCCTCTTTCCCTTTTGTTTTCCTGCTGCAGACATTGCACAAAGCACATGGTTGGGTCTCGGGTCCAGATCCTGAACTCTCCCTCGCCGAGTCTGTGGGCAGCACTACCAGGTGCCTCCACATTAGGGCTGCTACCTGTGACATTTGTGGAGACAAATGGCAGCAGGGTGTGTAGAAAGGCAGACAAGGGATATTTCAGAGGTGTTATCTTCCATCAAGAACAAAGATGGTTAAACTAGACTTTTGTGATACTGGCATTCAAGAAAAATGGGGTTTTTTTTTGGAAAGTGGGGAAGGATAGGTGAAAACTGAATTCTCTGTGAGTGCAGAAATATCTGTTTTCAACATATCCGAAATCCTAGAAAGGGCAAATTTGGGTCATTTATCCCGTGGAAGTGATTGTGAGCAGGTTGATATCTGGGTTTTTGCTAGCTAAACTAGCAAATTGAAGTTGTTTAGATGTCATCAGCCAAATAAGCCACATGTTATTTTTTTTCCTACCCCCAGTCGGCTGTCAGGTAGGTGCTGCCAATGGGAACACAAGTGAGCTGAAATGGCACATGAATAATACCATAGATGATTCCTCCAAACTCTCTGTTCAGGAAAATGCTTCTCAATGAAACCACATCACAGGTAGGAAGCACAAAAGGAGTGTTAGCATTGTTGGGACAAAATGATAAAAAGAAAAAATACATGAGAGTAATTATTCCTAGAAATGTCTTTTTCAGTAGTCATCCATTCCTAATAATCCTTGTGATTTTTGAGAGTCATTCTGAACTCTAAGTCCTTCCATTGAACATGGAAGTAATTATGGAAATAGATATCCTTAATTTGCCTTTGTGTAAATTAAAGCTTGATGCCAGCTTAACTTATGTGCTTTCTCTAAATGCTTTTGTAGATTTATTTTTTTTAAAGATCAAAAACAAAAGCATGCACTGAATATGATAAGAAAGAGAACGTTGCTGGTTTGGGCTGATTGCACTATTTTTTGTGTATAATGAAGAGCTTGCTACTTGTGAGCAGGGAGAGGATTTAATGAATCACAAAAGTACATAATTTATTGTAGAATGTATTCCACACATATTTCAGAGCAAATTCCATGGAAAATGTATGTGAGTTGTATTTCTATGAATCAGACTCTCAGAATATTTCCTTAGAAACAGCTTGTCCTACATTTTTATAAAGGAGCTGCAGCATTTATAGTGCACCGTTGAATTAACATTTTGTGGTTAAAAATGCAGCCCAAGAAATTAAAATGATATTTGAAACATAAATCCTGAGTGCTAACAACTATCGTTATAAAAGCCAGCCAGGATCAACAGACATAGCTTGTTTTCTGCAAGGCTCTTTCTGGAGACCAGTTCTCAAAAAACATCTGTGCAAATGCAGGGGAAGAAAAAAAAAAAAAAAGAACCTCAGCAGGAATAGAAGCCATCAGTGGTTAGGTGTGTTATAAATACATTATTACTTCATTGTAATGGTATACAGGCTTTGGCGAGACTGGGGGTGACCTCACTGGCTGTCGGACCTCGAGTTACTCCCGGGGAAGGAGCACGTGGATGGGATGCCCTCCCAGCACTGCTTTGGTGGGGAGTGAGCAAACCCAGATAGTGTGGGGGGAGTCCATAATGACTGTACGTGTAGGAGCTGTTGGGTTGGATTCCTGTCAGACCTGGCAACAAGGGCTTTTGAGAGCTTTGGTTATCCTACTTCCAAACTAACTGTGCAGAAGTCTTTCATTACTCGCTGTGAGGTTCCCACTGATGTCTCTACCACCTCAAGCTCAGCCTGACTAAGTGCTTTCACGAGTCTGTCTTTGCAAAACAAAATCCTGTTCTCGCTGCTGGCTGTTGACTAATGATTTTAGGGACTTGACTTTAGGCGAAATCTTTGCTAAAGTGCCAGGGCATCAGTCCTCTTTAAAATCAACACACATTAGACACCCTAAATATTAGCTGTTGCAGAAAATGCTGGCCAATTCCTTTTTTCTTTTTTCAGTCTCGTGAAAACATATTTTTGAGTTACGAAAAAAAGCCCAGCCTCCTCCTAGAAGACTTTTGGGCAGAAAATGGAGCAAAGTGCAAGAAGATATAACTTTATTGGAATATAATCTAGATTTATCTTATGTTGCTGCTTAGTAGACAGCTATAGACGAATTTGTGTGAGTCTCTGCAAGTACAAACTTGTAGACCCCCTCCGTTTTTCAGTCAAAATTGGCAAGTCTAACAGGTGAAATGGTTTAATGTATCAAGACTGTAACTGCAAGCATGAATTTAATTGTACCAACTGAGGATATTTTTACATTTTGGTGATGCTCTTTAGACTCTTCCTCTAGGACTAGACAGGGAGGAAGGTGATGCTGCAAGAAGGGATGGGAGATTCAAGTTAATTAGGTGCAAGTTAGTTGGAGCTATCAAGCTGCTTGGTAAGGCAGCACCTACAGTGAGGGGACTGCTGAAGTTCCTGTCCTTCTCTATCACTCCTGCAGCTATTCTTGAAGGCTGTAGCCCCAGCTGGCTTCTCCAAAGCCAGGCAATTAATCTGAAGGGCAAATGTTCCAAAACTAAAGGCAAGAAATGATCAAATAGTAGGTACTTCTGTTGTTTTGCCTTCTTTTATGAAGGCAGCTGAGTCCCTGTGCCTACCACATCTGTGATGCTCAGAAATGCTCTGTGCTAGCTGCACACCACTTCCACTGAAACCAGTCCAAAAGAATCAAGGCACTTCAAAAGTCTCTAGAATATTATGCAATTAGAAGCAATTATCTTCCTTAAGGCCTTTCCTAGCTTAACTCCTTAAATACGTAGGGCTACAGAGTCTAAATCCAAACTGCATACAGCACCTTTTTGGACATGAGGTCGGTCAAATTCAGGTACTTCATACCTCTGCAGCCACTTGAGGTTTCTGCTTTGTCTCACCTGTGTAACTCAGACCTTTGGAGATAAGCCTGTTTTAGCTGGGATGTTTTGAGAATATATGCTAATTAGAAAAGAAGCAACTGGAAATGGTCAGAAAACTTCTGATTTTTTTTATTTTATTTTATTTTATTTTTTAATCAAACTCTTTGCAGAGGAGGCCCAAAGCTGATGTCATGACTGATGCTGATCTGAGCTTAAGTCTGCACTTTCCCAGGGGAGACCAGGAACCTCCACTTAAGTCATCATCTTGTTCATTTGGGGAAAGAGTGGAAGAAATGTCTCCTTTTTTTTTTCTGTGTGCTTTTTATCTTTAATGGTGGTGGGAAGGAAGCAGAATTTATGCTGCCCTTACCTCTCTATTCTCCGTGTTACACACCCCATGTGTGATCCACAGATGGTTTTGGTGACTGTGGCAGCACAGTAGACTTGAGCTTGTTGCAGCCTGGTCCCCAAGCTATGGTACTGAGCAAGTCTTGTAGCAGCAGGGATCCGACTCAGGACTGTGGCTGCATCCCTGCCAACACTTTACATCACGTTAAGCACACTGCACAAGCATTTGTTTGCCAGTTCAGAGGCTGTAACAATATGTCTTTATTCCAGGGATTTTTTTTTCACAGCTCAGTAAAGCTATTACAGCAGAATATGGGAAGAAAAAAGGAAACACAGGGCATTTTCAAGATTTTATTGCCTTTTTTATGTGTCCCCCCTGTTAAGTAGATATTGCTATCAGTGCAGTCAATCTAATTTTGCTATTGGATAACCGCATCACGGCCAAATAAAAAAGTAGCATTTTATATTAGCAGTTTTTGGATAGGATTATGCTGTCATAAACAGGCTCAGCAGGAGTTTCAACCAGGGCTTGATGTGCAGTAATATGCCTGAAATGTCTACTTTTGGTTTCCTTACATGGGATGATGGTCCCAGCTTCTGTGGATCTGACAGATCAGCTGATAACAGCTACATGTTCCCTGCTTTATATTCTGCTTTTCAACTCGCTCATCACTAACCTTAGGTACAAAATAGAAGGTTGGACAGAATTGCTCAGATAGGCCAGGTAACATCTGTAAGCAATTATGTGTGGACTGCAGAACACCCCAAACACTGGAACTCAGTTTGCATGGAACTCAGTTAACTTTATTACTAAGCATAATGCAAATTTAAGAGTGATATTATGCCAAAATCCTTATACTTAAAGAAAACAACAAATTAATGTCCCTCCATGTTCTATTATTATCTTAAGTCATTAACACTGGAAAAGGGAGGATTATTTTGTTTTCATGCTGGCCATCTTTCCCTGCTGGTACCATGTCCTTTCCCTCCTCCTGCAAAAAGGAGGAGAACTGGAGTCATCCAGCTTTACCTGTGTAACCACACGGGACTGTGCCACTCCCCAGTGAAGAGTTTGGGAACATCTGCAGACATCTGGTAGATGTACCCAGTCTGTCTGTCTGCTCTAATCTGTCACTAGGCATTTCAGATCCATTTTTTTAAAAAACCCTGTAAAAGATTCGCATAATTAAAAGGGGAACGGAGTTTCGAAAGGGGCAGCTGACCATCTCTCTTGCCTCCTGCTGGCAGCAGAATTGGCTGGGAAAGGGTTAAACTGAAGTCCTAAAGACCTTTTAAAACCTCCTGGTTGACTTTGCTGTGTTGCTGTTGTAGTTTGGGGTGAAATAGTCCTCTGGATGTCTGCAGGAGCTTTGCTTTTAACGGCGGTTATAGCCTAAGAGCTGGGATTTTCTCCAAGGTGTTTCACACGTTCTTTTGAGGTTGGGGCCAAAGTTTAGATGTTTCAATACCCAGTGTACAGGCCCCAAACCCCTTCCCTGGAGCTGGCCTGCAGACCACTAATTCAATAGGAGACATGGCCTAAGTAATCCATGTTAATGATGTGCCTATTTAAACCATGTTGCCTGATAGGAGATGTCTGGTATCTATTAACCTGAATACCAATTACACTCAGAAGATGGGGAAAAGGCTACTTTTCAAGAACACGGACTATAAAAGATGCACAGAAATAAATCCATTAGTGTAATTTTCTTAATGTCTGTTGCCAAAGGGGAAAAACTGGACTATACTTGGCAAATCTTGGGCACTGGACATTAAAGAGTGGCTACTGTAAACAAGGTAAGAAGAAGCTATGTCATCCCTCCCCATGTGCAGCCCTTTATTTATGTTTCCTGGGAAAAGAGGTCTCTTGTTCTTGGCATGGATAAAAGCCTGGTTTTGAAAAAGCCAAGGGGCCAGTTTCTTGGGAAGGTGGAGAGTGGAATAGTCTTGTAGACCTCCCCGGAGCGAGGTCAACTGGTCTCAGAAGAAGCTGTGCCTCTACAACACGGTGGAGAGGGTGGAAAAAAAGGGGGTGTTACTGCTGATCCTCTTACATCTGTTTTGTTTACTTGGAAAGTTTCTTATTCCTTTTCTGACTAAACTAATCAGACTTGGAGAGATGGCCTTGAGCACACACAAAGCTCCTGCAGCCAGCGGCAAGCCATAATCAGTAGAAGACTTTGTAGCGTTGTGGTCGGGGATCCAAATATTCCCTTTCCTTGGAATGCAGCTTCCCTGTTTCCTCTGAGAGCAATGTTTGCTCCTGGCCCCCACCCGCTCTCTTCTGGCACTGCTGAGATGAAGCACTTGATGACTCTTATAGAAGAAACCAAGGGGCCTGCCCTGCAGGGTTGAGGTCTATTATTTTTCTTAAAGAAGGGGAAATTTGGAAGTGACACACTATTATTTTAAGTTTGGCTATATTTAAACCCTCAGATTCTTCCCAGATTGTTACCCAGTGTATGTTAGCAGGTTGCCATGGGCTTCAGAGCGGCAATGTTGACATACACCTTCTGAGAAACTGAATTTGGTTTTATTGAGAATTCCCGTTTTTGCATGACTTCAGCCATAACATTCCATGATCAGTGTTCATTGGCTTGGTAAGATGAAACTTCAGATACGCTAAAGTAAGGCTGGATTCTGCAATAATAAAATTGATCTGGGTTGCTCAGAAGGAGAAAGAGGCTGATGACTGGGGGGGATCTTTTTTCAAGTGAGAGTTGTCTCAATAGCAATGAAAAGAGCTGAATTGAGCTCCCCCTTCCTTTTTTTTTTCCCCATCAGTAGAGGCATATTTCATGAAGTCCCCTTTGAGGTTAGATACGCTGAACCTATTTGCATACTTGGAAGAGGTCCCCTTATAGAGGAGTACAGTGAATACCTCTGGCATTTCATATTGAAGTTCTAAATATAAAGGCAGTCTAGAAGGAGTTTGTCTGTGAAACTATCCTAACTGCTTGCTTTTCCCACTAACTAGACTTCTTAGTGAAGTGATTTTCTATGCCAGGGAAGTTCTGATTATTATATAGGCATAAATGTGCATGTTGTGCACCCTTGTTAATTGAAAGGCTGAATATTTAATGCGCTGAGGGTGTGCATCTATTTTCTGAGCGCACAAGGAAGGCTGCGAACCCTGAGCACAAATATCCCATAGATGTGTGGGCCAAGAGCTGCATTTACACTGTTTTGGGTAAAGACAAGAACTTCTGGACTACTAGGGCAATTTGGCATATCGGCCTGGCGCAGAGCAATGTGTGATTAAAAAACAATTCCACAGTGTGGATCCATTTGAATACCAAGTTATTTTATAAAGCCTTCACTGTGTGTTTTGAATGCACATTTGCTGTTATGAATAACAGGAATTGTTTGGCTTGGCCTGCCTTTGTGCCGATGCCAGCTGGCACGGAGCGAAGCTGTGACACATGACACTACAGCTGTGTCCACATGTTTCTGCCTTGCAGTATCCACTTATATAATTTACTTTTTTGATCCGCAGTCGAACTATTCAAGTGAGTATAATTTGCTTTTTTGATCCAGAGTCGAACTATTTAAGTGAACTCATCGAATTACACACACCAGCCACTTCTGTGAGAATACTTATTTTGTCATTGTCAAAAAAGAAAAGTATATTCATTATTAGTCACTTGAGGCAACACAGCAACTTTATTAAACCCATTCCAGTAAAAAATACATCCCTAATTGAACTAGAGCATTTATTCCACTTGATATGCACAATTGCAAGACAATAGCTTAGTATTTAATCAAATGAGCCATTAAAAGAGTAACTAATGATGATCTTACTGTAACTGATAGGACCAGACAGTGATGCTGCTTATGTTTCTCTGTACATCATTGGGATGTTCTTATTTGCCATCATGATTGGATTTGTGATTGGTAAAGGTTAGCCTGTTACCTCCAAATTAGTAAGATTTTTTTCAGCCTGTTACAGGAACTCTTGTTATGCAATACTGTATTTAAGATTGGTAAACTTGGAAAAATAGACCTGAAATTGAACTTAACCTGGACTGAACATAGCACGCTGAAACTCTTGTTGAGAACACACTCTAGCTCAATTCCAGTTATCCAAAACCAAGGCAGGAAATAAAAAAAAAAATTAAAATTACTTTTTTCAGCTCGCTGGTAAAAAAGAAATAACATGGCAGTCATACAGACAACATTTTCATGTAAGCCTATTTTATTTTATTTACCTCTTCAATCAGAGTGAAATAGGAGAGGGCATGGACTCAACTTTTTCCCCTCTGAATTTAGGAAATAGTACCCAAGCGTTTTATTCCCAGTGCACACTGAGCTCTGCCGCAAGATGTACTGTCTTGCCTTAATTCAGTGCAGCTTTTCCAACGTCAGGTCTCGTACAGACCAAAGTAGCTGCGCATTATCTGCCGTATGGTCCTGGTGGAGCAACGCGCCGTGTTACAGAGCCAGGGTCACAAGTTCATGGCAGAAATGATTCATATAGCCTGGAGGAGGGAGCCTAAATTCAATATGTGAGACCTGAGAGGAGAGTGGGGGGATGATGCTGGTGGGTGCCCCCATCCCAGACTCTCCTCTTGCTGGCTCTTGCAGAAGGGACAGAGAAGGTGTGGAGGGGCCAGGACCGTGTCTGATGACCTGTGTGCATGTGGTGACCTGACTCATGGCATATATATATAAAATTTTTATATATATGTGTACACACACACATATAAATGCAAGGGAAAAGCTGACCTCAGTTTGAACACAGTGCAGTGTGGTGAGAGCTGAGACATGCATGACAACTGAATATTAAATTCTGTTAGCACTTAGCGTTATTCGGCAGCAAAGAGCTTTAAAGAAACCAAAGCAATTGAGGTTTAACAACAAAAAAAAAAAAGAGAGAGAATGGGAGAAAGTAGAACTTTAAAAATCTGAGCGTTTTCTCAAGACACTCAGTAAGTATTATGTTCTTGGTCAATAACGTTGCCTTTATAATCATATTGACAATGTGTGCTGAAATGTATGTGGCATGGCAAATTGCAATTTAATGTCAAATGACAATAAACCAGTCAGAGATCATTCAACTGAAACAAAATATCACTTTAATTAAGCATTCCACAGGATAGCTGTAACAAATACGTTATTAACACATAAAGTACTCGGTTTCAGGTAAGGCTCATGATATAAGGAAGTAAATTCAGAGCTGGGGCTGACAGTCCGTATTTCACTCATCCCATTGTGCTGAGGGACGGCAGCACATATAATCAGATCCAGTTGCCCTCGAAGACGAAAGGGAGCCTTTCCATTTTAATGACTCATGAGCTACCACACGTATTGAATTTGAGGCAAAACCTGGAAGAATGTACTCCTAGGCTTAATGACAAAGTTGCATGTTGGGTTTGGTCTCTTTTTTTTACAGAGAGGTGAACCTCAAAAAATTTGTTCGTTTAGTTTCTGGGGCTTCTCCCAGCTCTCTGAATTTCTCATGCCCGCAGCACGAGCCTGGAAATCTCACGGACAGGCTTTCCCATGTGGGTTTTGTGCTCCATGAGTCCAGTCAGACCTGAGGAGCAGAATGCAAGACCTCGCTTGTTTGTGAGTTAGACAGCACTGGGGTACATGTTGTACAGATGCCCAAGTGAGAGGATATAGTGCAAGACAGGAAGTGTGAATCTGTGTAAATGCAGAATGGCACTGACTAAATTTTTTTCCAAACCCTTAAAAGGTTTTTCTGATCTTTAAGATGGTTTTTGTTTCATTTTCTTGTTTCTTTCTTGTTTTCCTAAATAGACAGATATAATAAAGCTGAAATACAGTAAAAGAGCTACTTGCTATTGTAATGTTATTGAGACTTTTGATGGCCATTTTATCAGACAATCTTCAATTGGTGTTTGGTTTCGTTTAGGATGGATATTTGTATGAAACCTTATATTTAAGAAAATCCATGTTTTACTGGGGTGTGGGAGAAGTGACTGGTATTAAGGCTCAGTAAGAGCCGGAGGAAAAATTCACACTCTGTATCTTGTTCTTCAAGTTTTAAGCTAGGGAGGAACAAGTAAGCTGTATGAACAGACTGTGAGAAACAACCCCAAAGTAATTAAGTTTGCATTTTTAGGTATCGGACAACTCCCTTATATTCATTTATAGGCAAAGAAAAATTGCAATGTGGCTTGATAACTCTACAGAGACCATGAAACATCTTGAGTGGCCATCTCAGCAGGATGTCTTATTCTTTCCTGAATTTGGATTCAGCATTTAAAAAAATTAATATGAGAGTTACGTTGAGTGAAATATATACAAGCAGATGCACATGTGTGCCATTTGCAAGGGGCTTGATCCCAACCCAGTTAAATAAATGCCACTGCTTGTGTTTTGAATCAAGCCCTCAAGATGTTAGGTCTTTCCTGCCTCAAGCTGTGCTGTTTCTACCTGAAAGCTGTCTCTCTAAATAACTGTGAATGTCAGGTTTTCCTATGGAAAACAGAGTTGATGCATCTAATAAACAACTGTGTGCCACATGGAATTGTTGCATCTTCTCTGACGAAGTGCATCAAATAAAGTGAGAATTATTGTTTTCAATATGCATTGCATGACCATACACAAATTTTCAAGTGATGAAAGCACTGAATGGTTTTTTGCTGTGGTACTTTTGGATTCAAAGGAAAAATACGACTGAATGCGTATGGAATACGGATGAAATGTGTTGTAATCTCTTGTCAATTTAGGAAACCTTTGCGAAGTGGAAAAGTTCTTCATCAGCCTTACTCTGTGGGTCTTGGTCCTCTCAGACCGTGGATCGTCTGGCCTAGCAAAAGTCATTTTATATAACTTTGAGAGTTGTAAGGGAGTTGGTATGTGGGTACTCCATGGTGAGAAAAGCTAGGATGAATTGTGGGAGAGGAATAGGTGAGCAGAGGGATGTTGCCTCCTTTTTTGTCCCACAGAATATTCCATTAGCTTAATGTAAGCTGTGGGGCTTTTCCTAGTTTTTCTTCTTATACTAGAACTTAGTAAAAAAAGGTCTTAGGCGTTTCTACATCTTGTGGAACTGCTTTTTCAACTGTTTCTTAATTTACTAATCGTCTTCACTCTTGGTGAAAACATCTTCTTTATCCATTGACAGCATCTGATTAGGTAATTTTGTTTTCCCAGTAACAAGTTACGTATGCTGATTTTATTTTTTATTTTATTTTCATTCTCTCCTACCCCCTTAACAGGAACTTAAATCTACACTTTGACAATCCCTACCTAATTTGCTGCTGCAAATTTTAACTACTGTTCCCTTTTTAATCAAAGTCATCTTGTGGTGCTGCAGACTTAAACTTTTCTGTCACTCTTACTATAAAGTGATGGACAGACAAGTTAGAAGGATTTGGGGAACTTTGCAATATTTGGGGACAAAACTTGTAGTCATTTGACTTCATATATGCCGGATGTGATCTATTAATTTGGAAGGTGATATTTCTTGCTGACAGAGTTTGAATTTTGAAACAAAATAAGGCTTGGAAGGTATAAAAAAATTGAGAGTTTGCGAAGTTGTCGATCACCCATTAACTACTCACAGAATCAGAGACTGAGTCAGGTTGAAAGGGACCACAGTGGGTCATCTGGTACAACCTTTCTACTCAAGCTGGGTCATCCTAGAACACAGGATTGTGTCCAGATGGTTCTGGAATGCCTCCAGAGAAGGAGACTCCACAACCTCTTTGGGCATCTCTTCCAGTGCGTGGTCACTGCACAGTAAAGAAGCTCTTCCTCATATTCAGGTGGGACTTATTGGGCATCAGTTACTGCCTGTTGCCTCTTATCCTGTTGCTTGGCACCACTGACAAGAGCCTGGCTCCATCAACCATTATTATCTCTGGGAAATGTGGACCTTTTCTTTCTCCTCTTCTGCCCAAGTGTCATGTAAAGAGCTTATACAAGTGTGTTTATGTGTCCTTGTCAGCCCTAGTTTCTGGTGTGATGGCAATAAGATCCACAGTGATGGACTTACAGTCATGCAGTTTTGACAGGAGTGACCAGAATGTCAAACACAAGTTATCTCCAATGTAGCTGGAGTTTGGAAGATGCTCCTCAACAACTTTAGGAGAGACAAAGTTGTCCGATGATAACAACATTTAAAAGAAATGTTTCTTTTAAAATCTAGAATAGGGATGAAAAGGGAAGAATTAGTCACTGGTGTTTGGTGTCCCCTCCCATGACCAAGGTGCTAGACTTGAATTTAAAGAAGTCTTGTGGGACAGAGTCTTGATCTCTCTCACAAGATTAGCAAATTTAGTCAAATGATGGACAGTGAAGAAATGGGATGTTTTACCTTTGCTGTCTGAGAACCATAGCAATGAAACAGCAGCCTAAGTGCTTTGGGACAAGACAATGGCAGCTATTTCCAAAATGATTGATGTTTACAAAATTAACATAAAGAAAAACAGATCTTCTTCCTGTTTGGTGTTTTGTTGGTGTGTGTGTGTGTATTTTGTTTTGTTTTCTTTTGTCTTTTTTTTATAGATCTGCATTTCAAACTACTAGTATTTAATAAAAAGTCTAACATTAAAAAAAAAAAGAAAAAACCAAAAGCTGGTCTACTCTCTCCCCAAAAGCCATTTACCATCCAAAAAAAGCTTTTGACAGAAGCATTTCAATCAGCTCTAAGGAAAGTTTTCAGAAGTATTTGGTGACTGAGAAATCTCTCTGGACAGATTTGTTTGAAGGTGTTGCAATTGATAGTTTAGGTGAGCGCTAAACAACTGTGGCTTTCCATTTTTATAAACAAGCATGATACACAATGTGTTTTCCAATTACATTTCTAGTTGCAGTGGTTACCATTTTAGAAGAACCATCTGCCAACTGTTACCATACTGTGGTATCTGAGGTCCCACACTTATTTCCTATTCCGAGGACAGAGTAGACTACGCTACCTCTTGCAGAACTTTGAGGCAAACGTTGATTAACGTTGACTTTTTAATGGTAACCACTGTGATTTTTTTTATTCCTATAATTCATAGTATTATGCATAATAATAATGTGAATATCACTGAATTATTTATAAACTTATGTTGGTAAATAATAATGAGGTAATAACAGTGAATTATTTCTATATTTACACCAGTAAATAATGAAGACGAGAAATCATTTAAAGGAGGCTCAGTCTCTTACTAGCCTACACCAATTAAAAGATGTTTGCAAATGTATTTTCATGCCAAAAGAAGGAGCTGCCTTGGGGAGGTTTTAGATTTCAAAAAAGCATTTAGAGGTTGTAATGTTTGAGCAAAGCCCCTGCATGATGGAGCAGCTGCAATCACTGCCACCCTCTTTGGATAAATAAATGGAAGTGAAAGAGAGGAACTGCATTTACTGATACTTTGCATTGCTGAGACTCCTGCCAGGACATGTGGATTAGGTTTTCACTTTTGAGGATGTTCAGGTGCGAGAGTGCAGCAAATAGCTGTAGGAAACCCCTGAAGGTGATAGAGAAGAGGAATCTCCTCTACTCAGTGTTGCAGAAAAGAAGACTGAAAGGTGGCTTGACTTGAAGAAGCTCTCAGGGGAAGAAAATACCAAGCAATGCAAAATTGTTTAATTTGGTGGATAAATGATGCAAAACAAAACCAGTATCAGGAAGCCGAAGTGAGACAAGTGTAAATTGAAAATGTAGGTGCTCCTGGAATAAGTAACTGCTCAAGTAAACTGCCAATATGGGAGGTAGTTTTTTGCTTCTTCAAATCAAGACAGAAGGCTGCTTAGTAGAAAATAATTTTCTATGGTAGAAGCATAGGGGGGAAATAAAAAACCAGTAAACTCACCTGCTTGGAGTTTTCCACATAGAAAAGGCTCAGCTACATATGCCTAAATTAGCAATGGGTAAACTCTGATTTTGGCTGAACACAATTAGCAGAGTTTACTACAAGGGTAACTTCATCCGTGGCATTTTGTAGACTGTGATAAACAGTTCAGCCTGGATAAAGTTGTGTTTCCCTCGAATTGCATGGAGCTGTTGCATGCAAGCAGCGTTAAGTTGTGGGAGGTGTGGAACATGGGATGGAGACAAGGAGGGTCTGGGATCCATTTCCAGCCCTGCCACCAACTGACTGTCTTGAGGCTATTCTTCAGCTGTCAGATCCCTGCTTATAAAATTGGCATAACAGTATTTACCTTGTTAAGGAAGCATGTCATGATCTTCAGCTGAAGAATTTAAGGGGCTATTACTATTTATTGTTGTTTTGTATTTTTGACTGTATTAGCTCAGAGTTATTTCTTGGCACTTCTGCAAATACTCCTGGCTTCTGTTCTGAAAGATTGCACAAGGTTGTGGATGGGAGCTGATTTTCTTAGTCTCTAGTTCAAAAGAGGGGAGGGCCCCCTTTTGGATCGGAGAAGAAGGTAAAAAATGTGACTTTTTAATGGTCATGTCCTGCTGTGGAACTCTTGGATATGGGGAGGGACAGTGAAAGTTGTGCAACGGGCATCTCCTGGTAAGAAGAAACATTGAGGAATTGCTTCTTTTGCTTTTATAACACAGTTCTCAGAGAAATCTCTTCCTTTAAAGTGGTTGTGTTTCTTAAAATATGAATGAGATTGCTTCCTGTAACCATGGGAGATGCATTAGGCAGGAGTGTCTGCTGGGGTAGGACATGAGTGGGTCAGAAGAAAGTGGTGATTGTTTGGCCACCTGCCTGATTCAAGGTGCTCAGCTGAAACATACCTTCCCTCCATGGGTGGCCTTTTTCCAAAAGCATTTAAATGACTCAGAAACACAAACCCCACTGACTTCCAGCCTTGTGCAAAGCACTGCTGCAGGAGCTGGGTTCTCATCCTCCTCCTATTACCTAAGGTAAGTTCAGCCAACTGGGCTCAGTTCAACTGGGAACATCAGGAGAGGCATCTTCTGTGCCACGTGTCCCAGCGTGTCAACTTAAAACACTGCCTGTGTGATGAAGAGCAATGCAGAAACCCAACTAGTCCTTGCACAGCTGCTGTGCCTGAAAAAAGCAGATGAAGCTCTTGTCTAAACGCTGCACCCTGCATTTGAACTCTGTTATTGGAGTGAGGGTATTTTTGAAGAGAGAAAAATGAAACAAACCCCCCCCCCCAAAAAAAAAACCCCGAAGTAAGTACTTTTTTGGAGAAACACTGGAAAAGCCAAGCTTCAGCTTTGAAAATTTTTCCCCACCACAGCTATCATTAACCGAGTGGTAATCCGTGTGAAAACCTAGACAAGTTAAATGGCAACAGAGCCATTGAGCATGGGTAGGACAAGGCCTTTGGAGAGGGAATAGCAAATCCCCGTGGGATTTTGTACCTGCGGAGCTTGCGACCTTTTCTCTTTCATTAGCAAACACTGTGCGTTATTGGACAGTACCTTGTGCAGTTACTTACAGGAACATTTAATCAAATAATCTTCTCCCAGGCGGCTCAGCCCACTGCAGTTTTATAGTTACCTACTTCAGCTGGAACAGTTCCTTTCAGCTGTAAAAGCAAATATGCAACATGGAAAAAAGTCTCGTTTTATCAAAACAGACAGAACTATTCCAGCTGCTGATATTAAGGTAAAAATAGCAAGGTTAAATGTTAAACAACCTCTGAGTGGACTTTTATAACTACAAAGAAAGTCAGACCAGTTGCTCTGAAAGCACTTTCCATTAAAAAAAAAAAAAATAAAATCTTGTTTTAATTCTCGAAAGAAAATTTATTTTCCCCCGTTGCTGGTGATTAAATACAGTGGAAAGTAGTTCCCTTGATAACAAATATATCAGTAACGTGTGGTGCTTCCTGCCCCAGCATCTTGTAACTCACAGAAGTTTCCATGGCCAGATTTGAATACTCAAAGTGCTAATAATGTCTGCTAGTCAGCCTTCCTACTGCTCAGAAAATTTCACTCCTGTGGCTTTTTGGCTTGTTTTGAGAAATCACTGTAGAGGTTAGTGAACTTTTCAATGTGTTGGTATTTAAACTGTGGTCAGACAGTGAAAGAAAAAAAAAAAGAAAAGGAAGAAAGGAGAAAAAAAAGGGAAGAGAAGAAAAAAGTTCATGAAAAGAAATTCCCTCTTAATAATTGTTTATGTGACCATTTGCATGGGAATTGAACTGATTGTGAAACCTCCACATTAAAATGGAATTCCTCTGATTCTTAACATATCTTGAAAAATATAGTGCATTAAATGAAAAGATGCTTAAAACAATGCTGGGGTTTTGTTCCAGAGAAACATTTGGGCACTTTCACTGGGAAAGGAGGTTAAAAGGTTGTCAATGCTTTCTCCAGGGGCTCTGTCTGACAGTGAACATGTGTTTCCTCCCTTTAATCGGCTCGCCAGTAGCCAGAAAGCTGCTTGTTTTCTGCAGAGGTTGTCAAAAATGATTTCAGTCTGGAGACGATGAATGATAAAAGAGGTTTTCAAACACAGTTTTGCACTGTAGCATTTGCAGTCCCAGAGAGGATGGATTGTATTACAATCTCGGTGCAAAGGGCCATGTTCCCGTAGCAAGAAAACAGTGCCTTGTTCAACCTGTTTGATGCTCCCACTTACCTTTCAAACTTGAAAAATAGAAGCTGGACCTCAACTAAAGGAAAAAGAGAAAAATATCATCTCAAGAGCGTGTTCCTTCTCTCTGGGAAATTAAATGGTTTATGAATTTAGTAAAATTCCTATTTCCCTCTTACCATTTGTGAAAGTCACATTTCCTTCAGGAGTTTATAGAGTGCTGCTTCTTCTCCTGGATATTTTTTACAGGCTACAGATTTGTTCCCCCTGAAGTTAACAATAAAACTTTCTCCGCACAGCCTGGGCCTATAGTCAAAAAGTCTGATGTCATAAAATAGCAATTTACCTTAGTTTCTGCTGAAATCACTCTTTCAAGACGGAACTCAGCCTCTTCCTGAGATAAGTACCTGTGTGTATGCAGAAACACAATTCTTTATTTTTGGGCAAGACTTTGAAAATTGGGTAAGTAATGACAGCAAAAAAGATTTCACCTGCAGAGATTAATGCCAAATACAGAATCTAACAGGGGATTTATGAAGCTGGCTGGACCCTGGTACCATTTCCACTGGTGGTATCGTTAACTCTACAGGCTCAGAAATTCCATACATCAGGTATTATTTTTAAAAACACAAGTGTAATAACATCAGCAGTAAGCCTTGCCCATGATAGATGATTTTATTCCTGAACCCCTGCAGCCTGTATCCAATGCCTGCATGATGATTAGTTGCCTTCTCTCCCAAGCACGTTGATTAACGTGATGCTGGATGTTTTGCCATCGTATAAGCTGCTTTCTTTAGGAAAAATTCTTTCTCCCCAAACTCCAAATCAGTTCATTATTTTGTCCAACACCACCAGCAAACTGGTTCCTCACAGCTTTTCCATTCCCACTGCCAAGTGATCTCTGTCACCTTTCTTTTTTTTTTTTTTTAATATTCTTCCTTGACTTCTTCACCACCACTGGTCAGGAGAAAGTGCAGACAGGAACCCCCTGCAAGTGCTGTTCATTCCCCAGTTCCACAGCCCTGTATTTTTAGGAGGGAAGCTCTCAGGAGTCATCCTTGCCAGCCAACGCCGGGTTCACCCCATGAGTTTGGCACACAGTGGGGGTTGTCCCCTCTCCAGGCTGGTGTTGGTTGCTGCTGGACTCATCTGTCCCAGCTGGAGCTACCTCCAGCTTTGCCAAAACTTGGGTGGAAAAAGAGCTGACGGTGCAGCAGGAGCAGGAACCACTTGCAGGGGATAACTGAGCTCAGCAAATGCCCCCGAGTAAGTACCGTGCAATGCGGGTCAGATGTATGGAAGGAAAACAAATTTTAGACATACTGAATATATTTGGTTGCTTGATGACGCTTCCCATGTTTTTCTATTCTTTTCCTTTTTATTTGGCTTCTTAACTGAAAGAAAGGAGCCCGGCAGAGTTCCCATCATGAGTTCTAGCAATCCTTTCAGTTCCATTGAGCTGCTGCTAACAGGAACTTCCTGTTTAGTTGCTACGTTTAAAAGGATGTATATAAACAAGAGAGTCACAGAAATTACTAAATACTAAGAACAGAAGGTTTTTATTATCATCTTTTGAGTCTTGTATACGGGGAAAGCTTAATTCCTTCTTTTTTCTTTTTCTTTTTTTTTTTTTTCCTGGGTACAGCTGAATTCCAAAACATTTCTCTACTGGTAACTTGTATTCCGGTCTTTATTATTTTTGAAAACATTTTAAATAGCTGGAGTTGAATTTTCTACCAAGAAAGGCACGCTGTCAGATGGCAACTGTATTGTGTAGAACTAAAAAATTGAATGTACACTCAAAACATACTCGGGAAACTTGAACACAGAACTGGAAAATGTCTTTTTTTCACCTCAATATGATTACCATTTAAGCAGTGTAATGTCGTCAGTGGTTTTGCTGTGCGTATGGTCAGCTTGGAAATCTCCGTTGGTGCCAAAAAACTTATAACAGGTGCATGGAGAATTTGCTAATGTGCTCTGAAGAACCTGTGCAAAACAAGAAATAGTGCGTGTGTCTGAAAAGTCCCCATCTGGCCCAACAGCATCTATGTCATGTTGCTCTTGACTGGTTCTTGGGCAGCACTTTGAATATTTAAAACACTGTCTCATCACAGAGTTTCATTGTGACCTTGGCCTTCTCAGAACTTTCCCCATCCAAACTGAAGTGCCGGGGAGAGGCAGAGAGAAGGCAGCGCATCCCACCAGGGGAAGGTTCAGCTCCTCCTCTTCCTCATGCTGAAATATTTGGTTGATGCCATAGATTTGGCTAAGTGGATTCAATCAACTGTTTTCACTCTATTATAGTTCATAATCCCTATTCAAGATGAAGTGCACTGCAGCCTAATGAATGTGGTAATGGAATCCTTGTGTATGTTTTTCCACAGCGGGGTGCAGATTAGCATAAGTGTCATATTCTGTTGGCATGCCTGCTATTATATCTGAGGCGTTGCACACACTGGGAATTTTTCAACTGGATAGTAATAAGATGAATATGGTATGCACATGCACATAGAACACACGGGTTTTAGAAAGTGATCTATAATAAATCTCACCTGGAGGAGCATTATGATAGATTAACTTTGCATTTTGGCTTAAAAACACAATATTTAAGCCAAGTGAGTGGTAACACGAGTACAAAAGAATTAGATTAAATTTCATGCACAGTTTTAAAGAATGTTGTCATTTAGGGCAGCAGCATGCTAGGAGTGCTCTATAGGTCTTAGGGTTTCCTATTTTCATATATTCAGGTTCAGAAGCCCAGCTCAGATGTCCCACTTGCTCAGAGCTGGTTGTTACAGCTCCAAGAGTTGGCACACAGGTAGAGGAAAGCTTCTGGATTGTAGAAGATCACCATGTACGTGCCTCCTCGGGCTGTTGCTGTCAGTCTGTGAAAGATGAAAAGGAAAACCCAGCTATCTTTATTTCTATAGCCCTTAGGTTTTACCTGCTGAACTGGCTCTTTTTCTCACGGGCTGATCCCACCAGGATGTAGCAGGAGTTCATGCTCAAACAGAAATCCTTTCCAAAACAAGACTGAAGTGCTCACCATGAAGCGTTGTGTAGCACAGTCTATATTTGACCTCCAAAATTAATTTTGCTCCAAATTGGAGAATGCATTTTTAATTATTTAGGACATTCTAGTTTTCCTCTGGTTAAAGAAACTCTTGATGAATCTCCTTGCACATCACCTAGGAGAGACAGCACAGCTCATGATTAGTCCCAGAATTTATTACTTGATTATTGAAAGTGCAGGCCTGACAAATTCATACCACTTAAGAAGTGGTTTAGTGTGACTAATCAAAGAGATTTTCCTGGCACACAGGAGGTATCAATATATATAGACTAGCGTAGAAAGGCATATCTTTATGCTTTTAAGCATGGTGGCATGGTAACAGCTTAAACATATTAATCAACCCAAGGTAAGTGCTGCTTCTGTATCATATTTTAATCTGATTCTTTCTACAGTGCTAGAGAAATTGTATCTGTGGCTGCAATAACGTATAGAAGAGAAATTGTTTGCCAAGTGAACGAGACAATCGGACCAGTCATTCAGCCCTCAGAATTAACCACAAATTTCGTTTACCTTTACTATCAGTACATTTCTGCGCAATCACGAGTCAGACTGTTTGAACTTTACTGAGAAGGTAGTGAGCCATCAAAGGGGGTTAATGTTTGTTTGTTTGGTATTTAGTCTGGAGGAGCTTTGCTTTTAAAAAAAAGTCCTATTAGCGTGGGTCAGTAATCTGATATATTTTCCTTGACTTGGACTTCAGAGGGCTACGCTGATCTGTGATACAATTGAGTTGTGAGTGTTAGTTTCTGTTGTACTCCAAAGCCTGAATGACCTTTTCAAAACTCCAAGAAACCTGTGTTGTGCTCATGTGGCAAGAACTGGTTTTCTAGCAACTTCACAAAACCCGATCTAAAAATAAATAAATAAATAAATAAATAAATATATCCCACTGCTGATTGAAAGAATGTAAATTGGAGTTTCCAGTGAAGTTCAAGCACCCTTTACAATCTCATCACCCTTTTCCTTGAACGTGGTCTAGAGAGGCTGGGTGGCAAATGTATTTAAGATTCTGAGGAAAAGGGCTAAGTCGACCTTGGTAACTTAACTGAAACAGTATACGTGTAAATCCATTGCAAATCCCTGGCCTTTTACAACTTGTGTCCCAATGGAAATCAGATCACAGAACTGTTTACAAGAGACTACGAGTCATTTGGATAAAAAGCCAGGACAGCAGGCTCCGTTTTATTTGAAATTTTAGTAACCCAGGCCTAAATAAATATTCCAGAAGCAAAATAATAAGGATTAGGTAATTATTATGAGGTGATTATACTTAGGATATTTTCTATTGAGTAGAGAAGAACAATTTCACAGTAAAGGTCAATGCTTTACCTTTTTACAATCAATTGTAATCTTCAGTTTAAAGATAACGCTCCTGTTACAAAAAAAAAAAGTGCATATATCTCTTTTACCCTGAGCTTTCAATGTCCTGATTAGTAATTTTTAAAACCACTGGAAGTAGCACCATAAAAATATTTTACAACGTTATTTAATGTATGAGCTAATCCCCAGCTAATGGTCAATTTTTGCCATTTTTTTTAAGTGGGGAGAAGAGGGGAGGGTGAGGAACCTGCTTTTGTTCAGCCCAATGCCCCAACAGTGCAGAAACAAGAGGGAACTTCAAGTTGTAGTGTTCTGAATAACCTTGATATCACAAACACTATGTTTTCATCAGCACTTCAATCTTCCCTAAATAATATTTTATGATTATATGCTTGGAAATAGTCATATTTAAACTCATGTAACTTTGGGTGGTGGGGATTTGCTTCTACCCCAAAGTCACTTTGGAATAGCTACTGCCAACAGAAGTGGGTGTACTGTTAACTTGAAGAATTTAAGTTCTTTCCTCAGGAAATCATTATTTTATAATTAATACTTGTAGAAAGGGAAGAGGCCTGCCTCTATGCCTGCTGTCACAGGAAGTTCTTGGATTGCTCTGAGTGAAATTATCTTTGATGCTTCTTGTAGTGGAGGCTGCCCTGTCCAGCACTGTCCCCATCCCACATGTCACCTACTAGCTGCAGCTCTTCTGAGAGTCCTTTCCATGGTGGAAACCTCAAGGAAAGAAATAAGTGAAACCCACACCCCATGCTTCCCTTTGAGGTGAAATTATCACTTGGTCTGGTCAGGTATGGAAACTGCTGCTGACATGCAGTGGTTCTGTGTCTCCACTGGTGGAACTGTCTGGTGGCTGGCTGAGCTCCTGACATGAAGTCCTTGTTTTGCATCAGCCTGCATACAGGCATGATAACCTTGACCAGTTTGTCTTCCTGGAGGTTCAAGTTCATTTCTCATCCCTTGTGTAGGTTTTTGGTGTCTGCTCTCGGCATGTGGTATTTCCGAGGTGTTTTATCCTTGAAAAGGTAGAAATAATGTTCTTGCCTGGGGATGCCCCAAGCCATAAGTTGTTAGTATTGGTAATGTCCTTAGAAACCCTTGCAGGGAGGAGGCTGTGTAACTGGGTCTGTGATTTGGAAAAGAGAAAATAAGGGTACGTATGAGATTGTACCTCTCAGGAAGGAACATGGAGATAAAGGGCATTTACTGCTCTCTGGGGTGGTGAAGTGATAGTGTGGACACCTGCATCCCAACTAATACCTCAAATGAACACCACAAAGACCACAAAGCTGTAATATTTATGTTCTGGTTTAGTGCATTTATTTTCTTATATATTTTCCAGACAACGAGGAAGCTCACTGCAACGAGTTTCCTTGATGTGTTAACGCAATGGAGGTACAGGGAAATTTTTGTTTTCCTCGTGTAGAAAAGGACTGAAATGCCATATTGGGGTTATTGTAAGTGGTAATTGTTTAGCATGTCACACTCGAAGGGCAGACGCAAACTGAGGGAGTGGGGAAATTAATGTCCTCTGCTGCTGTCTCGTGAAGCCAATACCTGCTATGATTTTCCAGAGGGAAAACGGAGCACTCTGTCCCACCATGTCTTCATAAGCTGAGCACATGTACATACAAACACTAGGGAAAATGTGTCTATACCAATGTACAGCTCTTCAATGGCTGAACCAGCAGTATGTGAGCTGACATTAACGATGCAGAGATATATGTGCAGGATTGAAGCTGTTTTCTGAAGAATGCTGCTCCAAACACTGTTATTCTCCCATTTTTGCTCACTCCAGTGAGCAAAACCTTGATTTTGGTGAAAATCCTTCAATGTTCATCCTGTGGAGAACAGTTGCTCTTTCTCTCCTTGCTCAGGCTTGTCTTCCATTGCTTGATCAAGAATAGCCCAAGCCCAAAGGCACTTACTACTTACAGGAAAATCAAGATCTCCCAGGTAGGAGCAGAATGAGAACTAAATTGTGTTATTTATCAACTCTCCTTTTTACATCCAGTCTGCAGCCTGCAGATCTGTGTGGTGAATGAACCTCATCTGTATTGATGGTTCGGGGTAAAAGGGTCATAAATGCCACCAAAATATTGTCAGAGCATTGTGTCAGGAAATCACCCAGTTGCTGCTCCATGTGCTCTCCTTCCACTAACCTCCTGGCCTGGACCACTATAATTATTACAGCTTCAATTATCCAGCAGTGGATGGTCCCTTGCTGGAAGCAGGGAAGTGTGTGTCAATCCTAATTAGATCCTGATCCTGGAGACCTAACGCTTCTCTCATTTCCAGTCCCTTTACAGACAAAACTCCCTGGATGAAGCAGAATTGGGTCTGATTTGCATTGTGAGGAAATTTGGGATCAAGTCTCTGGCATTTTTGCATGAGAAGCATTTGCTCTCCTGGTTGACAGTAGCAAGACAAGCACATTCACTACCCTGTGGAAGCAAGCTGTAAAATCTCAAATGGATTTTTTTGCTTCTTGTTTGTTGGATACAACACTGCAACAAAGCTGCCCTGGTAACAATCTGTACCTGTGTCCTCACCCAGCTTCTTGTCCCTGGCCTCTTGGGGGACTAAATGCTGTTTTTTGAAGGAATGAAGGAAAGAACTGATGCCTGCAGGTACGAGATGCTGCATAGAAACAGCCTCAGAAACAGATGAGGTCAGCTTCCCAAATGGCTTTGCTATTGTTTGCTTTAGCACGCAGGGCAGCAAAGTCACCATGGATGTCCAGAGCAAAATAGTCAATGCTGAGGATCTGCCACCTTCCCTATGCAGGCACTGTGGAAGGGTTTCCCTGGAATAAGCTCTCATCTGGTTCCCGTGGACTGAGTGCCTGGTGTAGTGCCTGGAATGCATTAGATGTGTTTCTTCCAGCTTTCATCCGAATGGGTCCCTGCTCTGCACACTGTGAAAACAGAACCAAAGTGCTGTAGTAGTACACATTCCTATGTGTAGGAATGGGACAGATGCATCCTTTCACTCATCCAGTCCTGAGTGAATGGCATCAGGCAGATCCTTATTACCTGCAAGAACCTGCATATTTCCACCCAGCGCCACCCCCCATCAACTCAGATGTAGCCTGTCCCTAAGCTGCAAAGCCAGAGAGTCCATAATTCCTCTTTTCCCACAATAATTTGCACATAAACGGCTAGCAGTTACAATTTAGCCTTTTCTTCTAGCATCAGCTAAATAATAGTGACACTCTCCCTACTGTCATTGGGGTTTGCTAATTTTAGCACAGATGTAGCTCTTTTTTCTTCAGGAGAGCCATAAAACCTTCTTCCAACTTCATGTTTTATTCCTCTTTGAAGACCAAACAAATTAGCAAAGTTGAGAACTTTATTTTCAGAGTTCATTAAGCCCTTAACAGTAAATCCTTTTCTCACGTTCCAGATGTTGTGGTTTCCTTGACCTCAGTTTATATTTCCTTCTGATGTGAACAAGCCGATGCCTTATTCCGGCCTTACCGATTTCTTTGGAGAGCTGAGCAAAGGGGCATGCAAGTAGTCTCCCGAAAGGTTTGAGAGAGAGAATAAAAAAAATTGTTGTGCTGTTGTACCAGCCTGATGCTTCATCTGTAGCCTTTAGACATTGCCCTCCACTGCTTAACACCCTGACCTCTGCTGAGCTATTTTTACATATCGAATGCATTTTTGCTGTTTTATTTTTCATCCCCTTCCTTTTCACTTCAGTACTTTGCATTTCAGAGGCAGTGCTCACCTGCATTTGGGTATGTCGAAAGCACGGCCCTTGAATAAATTAAACGTGTTGTTTTGGCAACACGTCGAGATCTGCACAAATCCTTCTTTTCAGCTTTGATTCCGCATAGCGTTTTGGACACGCTGAAATTTAGCAGTTTGGGCAGTCCCCTGGATTTGAGTGTTGTCAATTATGCATTACACGCACTAATTAAGCAGCCAAATATATCTATTCTCTCCCAGCCACCGGTGAATCATTTTAAATGTAGTTTGTGCCTTTTCATCCTCTTCGAATGTTGGATTTTTTTTTTTTATTTTTTTTTTTTGAAGACAGGCACCTGCAAGCCTTTTAGGAGGTGTTACTCCTGCTGTTACTGACATTTTAATAAATGCAGAAATAAATGCTCCCCACCAAATTGTCTAACGTCAACACTTACCTCATTGAGAGAAGTGAGTCAGCTTGAGCAGAATTTATAACATGTGCCGTACGTACCTGTGGCCGCCTGACGTGAAGCGCATCCAGTTTTGTATCCATTTTTCCTGTTTTCTTTGAAACCATAGTAACTATCAGGCTGCGTTCATAAATATTACAATGAATATTTGTCTTTGTGCTCTTGCACGGGGAAACATATGAAAAATGGATCAAAGACAGCAATTCATAAAGGGGTGAAAAAAAACCCACAAGCCCTTCCGTGTGGCGTATCAGTCTGCCTTCCACGCAAGCATCGGTGCTCAGTCTTGCCAACAGATATTTTATGGTGGGGAAAGACAAATACAGTAATAGAGGGTGATGCCCTGAACCAAGGGAGCCACGGGTATTTGGTGACTTCTTGCTTAAGAGAGCACCTCAAGGCATCATCAAATGTGACCAACAAGGTACTGCTTTTTTCTCTGTAGAGAGGCTTTTCTGGGAAGAGAGAACCTTGTGCTGGCATTTCAATCAGCTGATGCAAGCTTGAGCATCCCTCAGATGAAATAAGTTGGGGAAACATGGAGGGAGGAGGAGATGTTGAAACGTAGCTGAACCCAATCTCTGATGTTCTGAAGATTCCAAAGGACTGCACAAGTCACAGCCAGTGCTTAACTCCTGTTGGGAGGCTTTGGCATTATTTATTTGGCCTTGGACCTGGATGTCTGCCCCAGAAAGCAATATTCCTCCTCTGGGGATAGTAGGAAAGCTGGAGGTATTTACACATTGGAATTGCTGTGTTTGTGTGGGTAGCTGGACAAGAGTATTGTAGTATTTCAGATTTTCTTTTACAGAATTCTGTATTTTTGTGGTTCTTATAGACAGAAAACCCCACTTTTATTTTTAAGCTATCCATTTATTTTACCAGTCCTATGTATTAGTCAGACAGTGTATTATCCATTTTTTGAAAGCAGCCTCATGTAAAGAAAATATCCAGACAGGACAGTCATGGAGACATTTGGACATTTGGAAACTTTGTTTCGGTTTGGTGAAATCAGGTAATTCTTTGACTAGAGAGAAGTGAACAGCAAAAGAAATTTCCGAGGTTTGAGGGTTTTTTTCTAGATGATAGCAAACAGTTGAACCCCATAGCTGTGATTTCCAGGTGTAAGAAGACACCAAAAATTGGCCAGAAACATCTTGAAAGCAGGCTAGCTTTCTACTATTTCTTCTGTTTCTTGTCAGAGGACTTTTTGACTTTTTTTTTTTTTTTTTTTTTTTGATGGAGGAGAAGCACATAGAGCTGGGGTAATGTCACCTCCTCTGTTCTCTGTGTCTGAGGATGAAAATTACAGAGAAAACCAAGCTTTGTGGATTTTTGCCAGGTTTAACTGAGGGCTGCATCACCTTCTCAGTTTCACCACTCTAAAGCCAGAATAATTTTGTGTTTTCTTTCTAAAAGACATGAGTCTGGTCCCCTCTGCACGAAATCAGGCAGAAGCCTAGTGCTGCTGATACAGTCCCAGGGTAAAGTGTATGTAAGGTATATTATGTGTCAGGGTCTAAAATCAGGAGCCACAGTCCCCAGAATCATTGTGATAAAAATGTTGGATTCATTTTGCTTGCCTTCTCATTTCTGACTCTCTGGATTATGCTTTGAGGCTTGCATCCAAACCCAAAAGGGATTGAAACTTATTAGGGATGAGGAGTGGTTTGGGATTGGGAGCGAACTTGCTCTTCTGTAACTTGAAAGCAGTTACTGAAGAGCTCTGAATAGTCCTATTCATTGAAAAGATGCTGTCAGTCTATCAACTAGTAAAACCATAGAGAGCAAATAATGGTGCTGGGTCTGGAAAACCCAGATCACTCCGTGGTGCATTTCCACTTGCCCTTCTGCAGGCACAGACACCTGTTTTGTGAGAAATATGGGTTTTCCCAAAAAAGCCCTGAGGTGCACCTGTGCATTGGGGTGAGGTAATGGTAGACAGACACAGGTTTCAACTGAGAAAAGGAGTGGCAAAGAAATATGTGTGTGTTTTCAGGACCCACCCAGAAATGCTGAGGGGGGCAAGGTTAAGAGTGGGATGGCAATTTGGGGTGGGAGGCAGGAGAATTTGTGTGAGTGCCTGAAGCCATTTCCCTCCTCCCAGGAATTCCTCATTGCTTGAGACTGCAGCTGAGAAAATCACAGCTTTGACTAGAACTTGCAGATTTCTGTTCCATTAGAAATTGTGCTGGATGATCAGGCATTATAGATACTAGAGACAAAAGTGTGGTAGAGCTGGAGATAAAACTGCCAATTAATTTTTGGTGACTCTTTTTCTCCCAATAGATATGTTCCGTATTTGAAGTTTTTGTTATTAAATAGGTTTGGGGGAGCTTTTTTTTCCCAGCTTGGCAAAAAAAAAAAATTGTTGCCTTAGAAGATGTTGATCGTTCTTTCTGATTTTTTTTTTTAAATATTTTTAATTATCACATTTCACTGAAGAAAAAGCAAACAAATTGCATTTCCAGAGTCTTGACAGCTAGTGCCTCTGAGCCTCTGGTGCTGCTAATGACCAGTGCTGATCCAGCCTGTTAGGAGTCCAGCCACAAAAACGAGACTCCTTTGTGCTTGGCAAAATGTAGTTTAAGGGAAGAAAATTTAAGAGTTTAGTCCCACATCCTGAAAAATAGACATACAGGGTCAGGACACGGCTTCCTCCTTGTCATGCAATAATGTAGGGTCAGCCACGCGGTTGGCTCTTAGGCTTTTGTGAAACCAGTGTCTCAGCTGGAGCTGGGCTTGCCCAGGAGCTGCTGGGAGAGCCAAACCTGCTGTGCTGACTGGGGGTGCCCATATGAAGCCTCTGGGTCACCCTGCGCTGCAGCTGAGCAGAGGACCCAAAAGAGCAACTGGCTCACTGACTGTGAGCCATTCAAGGAGCAGCCATTCCCTTTGGCTGTTCTTGGCAGTGGTGTAAATAATTCATGGGGTTGGGAGGTTTGGATACTCGTACAGTAGTGCTTTCCATGCCCTGGTTGGTCCACAACTACCTTTCCAGGAGCTCTTCGTGAGCTGCAACGCCTTTGCGTTGTGTGGCATCATCTTTGAGAACGTGCAGTTGGGAGAGGATGTAAACAAGGGGAACTACTGGCATTTAGGGCAAACTTAACCTTGCAGTTTTCCAGTGCAGGAAAGGAGATGGGAAGAAAATGAAGGGGGTTCAAAACCTCTGAATCTGGGCTGCCCAATGCACTGACAGTGAGTGCAATGCACGTGTGGGAGTTGCTGGTGGGCGTCAAAGAAGCAGGGTGTCTTCTGGAGGAGTATATGGGATACGTGAGTTTCCCATGCCTCCAGAGCTTCAGGATGGGGAGTGAACTGAGCCTTAGGTGACTTAATGAGTGTGCAGAGTGAAGAGCAGGAAAGAATGTAAAGAAAAGAGAAATCATGCAAGAGAAGAGGCAGGTGGCTGTATGGCAGAGGGGTTTTCCTCCTCTCATCTCTTTGACATGATTCCCACTTGTCCTAGGAAAGCATATGAGGCACAGTTGATAGGAAAAGTAGAGACCAAAGGAGTATATTTTAAAAGACTAATCTTGACATCAGGAGGGGAGAGTAAAATCAAATGGGACTTTTTTTTTTCTTTTTGGTCAATAAAAATATTTCTGGCTAGCTGAAATATTTTGAAAAGGTGGATCCCAGACTTCCCTTTGTTGTCCCCATTTAGCTACGCAACACAAGCCTGCAAATAAATTCAATTCTTCCTTTTGATTTCCCTGCATCCTTTTTTTTGTGCCTCTCCCCCATTGTCTTCGGAGTCAGCTGCAGTGCTCGCCCGTAGCTTCACTGACCCCATCGGAGCCTAAAGAGTTTCCCACCCACTCACCCCAGGCAATAAAGCTTTCTTTACATGTGGGGCTTATGACTCCCAGCTCACACCACTGGATAAGTAGCATCTGGAGCCCTGGAATATTTTAAAGAGTTATCTAAATGTTCATCACTAGAGGAAAGTCATCAATGTTGCTCTTGGGCCTTTCTGTTCAAAGGGGGAAGGCACTATCAGGATGTAAGGGGTAGTTTTGCTGGTAGGCTGGGGAGATACAATAACCTCACTGTGAAGGCGGGGTCCACTTCATGGGGCTTGTAGCATCCAGTGACATGCCTGAGAACAAGTTTTTTAGCCACAACTGGAGGAAGCGGGGAATATTCATGGAGTGTCAGATAATCCACTGTGACATATGATCCAAAAACATAAGGCTGACGAATATTCCTGGCACTGTGTGCTGGTGCTGAGAGCAGATTATGCGTTTTTAAATGTTTGATGTTCTTTCAACAGTTAAAAGCCATTTTGGGCAACAGATAGCTCTGAAGATAGTTTAAATAATAATAATTTTTTCACCACTGGGGCTTATCAGTGCTTCGTTTTAAGAAGCAGTATCACAGAAGGCAGAGGGCTCTCTAAGGACCTAGTTCTGATCTCACTTACCCCTATTTATATCTGGAGTCACTCGGCTGAAGCAAATGAAATTTACTCCTGCATTAAGCAAGTGTAACAGAGAGCAGAATATAACAGGCTCCTCTGTTTGGTGTTTTCTGTACATCTTTCTGACAAACTACTTTCACAGTTCATGCCATTTCCGTGGCAAAGGGAAACCAGAGCATTTGGGTTTTAGAGCGCGGATGGGCACAACCTCCATGCAAGACCTGGCAGCTGGGTCAAGGAAGAGCACCTAAGCATGAGTCTGAGGGCTCCAGTGTGGGAATAATGCCTGCTCAAGAAAGGAGTCCCACCAAACTCCATGGGGACTTAAGGACTGCACTTACAACAGTTTGTAGAACCAAAATTTGTAGAACCAAACCCCTGTTATTATTTTCAAAATATGTGTGGGCATATAGTAAAACCAACATGTACCGGGGTGTGAAACACTGATACTAATAAACCATAACCATCCAGCCCTAGGTTTCTATTTACCATCTTTCCAGGCCTGCGTATGTTTTTAGAACCAGAATCTGTATGAATGAATTTTAAAAACCCTTATTATTATTATTATTATTGTTGTTGTTGTTATCATTTAAATGAAACACACACAGTGGTAGGAGACACTGATACTAATAACCCATAGCCAACCAGACCTGGATTTGTATTTACTCTTTCCAGTCCTGTGTATGTATTACAAGTGATGTGGCTCTGCAGAGCTCTCTCTCCATCCAAGCATTTTTCCCCTCTCAGGCAATTGCATTTCCCACTAAATGCTGTGCTCGGCTTTTCCTGCCCTGCTGGCAGTGCAAATGTGCCAATCTCATTCTCAAGCCATGGTTCCTGTTGTGGGATCAAATGTTAGGATTTTAAAAGCTAAAGTTTGATGTGGATGAACAACTGCCTATAAAACGCATTAAGCTCTTACCCTGTAATGTATTTAATTTCACACTGACTGATGGTATTGCCCCTGAATGGATTACGGCAGGGGGCTGCCATTGTCCTGCTAAACCACGCTGGTTAAATAATACTTTGGAGCCTAAAGCTGCTCTGGGAGCATTTCATATTGGCTAACATGTGAAATGAATACCTAGCTTTCCTGTGAGCGCTTTGGGTTGGTTTAGAAAAAAAATAAAATTAAAAAAAAATAACTACATGTTGAATTGGTTCACAGTGCAGGAAAATTTCGCACAGTTGTAGGATGGTGCCTTTCCCTCTGTGAAACGCAGACCTGCAGCTATAAAGAGCCGTGGTTCAGAGAGGTGCAGGTGCTTCCCTTGGGTCAGCAGTCTGGGAAGGCTCCTGGAACAGAGTAGGAGCACATCACTGCTCAGGAGAGGTCTCCCTAAGCTCATTCCTCAAGGGTGTTTGGTGCTTGCAGTGTATTTATTCAAGCAGTGTCTCCTTGACACTAGTGCCCAAAGGGTCAGAGACTGGAGTACTGCTTTGAGCTCAAGTATGTTAATGTCTCTGTATCATAGTTGAGGGGTATCAGCTTCCTTACTGAATTTTTATTTAATTGTTTTTAGCTTCAAAAGGTTTTCTCTGCTAAGTAATTCCTGCCTAGTCTGCCTTCTCTGTCCCTCTGAGATAAATCAAGAGTTGCTCCAATGGGGTTACACCTTCTGTATGCAAATTCAGGCTCATGGACTGCACCAATTGTTACTGCATGTTCTTCCTTGAATTGTACCATTTTGGGAAAGCCTGTGGTTAACTCTATGAGCAAATGCCTGCCTGTTTCACCCTGCTCCCCATTATGCAAGCCAACCTTGAATCAAGGAGTATTATTTCTCAAGTCCACACAGTTGCAAGCAAATCCCACTCCCTGCTAAGTCATTTAAAAAGTATGTGCTTTAGCTGCATAAATAAATAAATATGTGTATATATAAATATATATATATAAGGATAGAGATCTGTAGCATCCACAAGTATCACTCACGACTGTGTGGTTGGGGATGCAACCATCTGCAGTGTGCTGAAACACAAGCCCTTAGCAACTTTGCTTATTGCATTAATTAGGAAAAATTAAAAGATCTTTTCTTTCTTTAAAAAGAGAAAGAACTGTGATAAGAAAAGACTAAGGAGGTGGGGTTTTTGTGGGGTTTTTTTGTTGTTGTTGTTGTCCCCCCCCCCCGTTTCCCCTCCCCAGACTTCAGCAGAGCCAGGAAAGAATGCTGGAAGTCATCAGAGGCATGGCTGGGATAGAGAGTGTTAATTCTTCCATATCTAAGCCTCTTTGTCGAAATTCCCTTTGTCTCTTGCCCCAGGTCATTAAACACTAATCCCATCACTCTTCCTAATCCGCTGCAGTGGAGCCAGAGTTCAGTTTCCGAAACTGTCTTTGTTGCTTTCCTAATAGACAGCTCGCTCTGGATTTCGGTTGGTTCGGTCACATTTAGGGCTTTCCAGCGCAGTTCTTTAATGAAGTGCCATTAATGAAACTTTTCCTCCTTCATGCAGTGTGCACGGGCATCAATTGGTTTAGTGTTAAGTAGGGTAAGGTGCCTAGTCATCTTAGCAGCCTTTGCAAAATATGACTGTCAAAGGCAAAACCTAGGAAACAAGACCATTGAAGAATATAGCCAGTGAAGTACTCATTTAATTACTAAGGATTTACAAAAGAAAATCTGTTCTTTGTGGCTTACAAAAGACAACAAGCTCAGAAGAGATAGTAAAAGGTTTGGAACCTATTCCCTTTTCTCCCTCCCCCTCTTCCCAACAAATCCTGGAAGAGGAAATGTGGCTGAGCAAAGGCATCAAAGCCTATTGTAAACTCTTTCCAACCTGCTGCAGGAAAACTAACTTTCTAAGTGGGAGGTGTTCGACTTGCTGCTAAAATAAACTTTGAGACCTCTCCTGTCAGGAGATGTGGCCGCATTATCCAAATCAATTCTTCTGCAGCAGGAAGTTGAGCATTGTGCTGAAAATAAAAGCTTCTTCACAACAAAAATGTTTCTGATAAAGGGAGATGGTTTGTACAGTTGTGTTTTGCTGCATGGATTTCATCTGGTGTGGTGGGTGTTTTGGAGGGAGTACTTCCTAACCAGAGAATAAATAGCAAAACTTTGCCTTTATTATGACAGTGATGCTGAAAACCACCCATATTCAGTTCATTTGCTACAAGTGTAAGAAGAGAAGCAAAATGCTCTTCAGGTAGAAACTCCTGAGAAAAGTTATATATGTCTGGAGTAGACCTACCTCTAGTTTAGAACTGATGCCAGAATGATAGATTCTGTACATAGGTTTAAGTATAACCATTACATCTTTGGAAAGCTTTCTTCTGCAGCCAGGTACAGGAGTTTCTGAGTTAATGGGAGCATCTTTCCCCTAAGTCTTGAGATTTGGGTTTGAAACAACTTCCATGTTCTCAGTGGGATGGAAAGTTAAGAAAAATAAAGACTAAGGGTGTAGGAAAATTATGGAAGCTGGCAAATCTGCCAGCTGTATATATTCTCCTTGGTAGGTGTTAACATTTTTTCCTGTGATATGAACTATCTAATTACCAGCAAACTTGTGATATGAAATAAACCACATCTTATTGTACAGCACGCTTTCCATGCATCCTGTTTTACAATGTTCATATGATGTATAAATGAGATCCAGGTTTGATTATTAAACAATTTAATTGCTCTGGCAAAGTTGATATTAAAGTGCCCTGGAACAGAGTGCTCCAAAGGAGGATATTCCTTTAAAGGCTCTTTTAACAACTGGCGGGGCTGTGTTTGGTTTGTCTAAATCTTAGTTTTCTCTCTCCTTTCTTTTTCTTTTTCTTTTTCTTTTTCTTTTTCTTTTTCTTTTTCTTTTTCTTTTTCTTTTTCTTTTTCTTTTTCTTTTTCTTTTTCTTTTTCCTTTTCTTTTTCTTTTTCTTTTTCTTTTTCTTTTTCTTTTTCTTTTTCTTTTTCTTTTTCTTTTTCTTTTTCTTTTTCTTTTTCTCTTTCTCTTTCTCTTTCTCTTTCTCTTTCTCTTTCTCTTTCTTTTTCTTTTTCTTTTTCTTTTTCTTTTTCTTTTTCCCCTAATATATATATACATATATCAGTTTGTTTGGGAGCTGTTTGCTTTTGTGTTTATGTTCTTGTATTCTTGGATTTTGTTCTATTTTGTTGCCAAAATGTTCTTGCAGGTGACACCCTAATTGGATCTTCTTCAAACATTTTGGTGCAATTATGTTGCCTCTGGTTGTAAGCCAGCTTAATAACTTGCTTTACTAAAAAAACCTCTCAAATCCCCAGGGAAAATAATCAGATCCATTTACAAAGTGAATAAATCACAACGAAGTGATTCATCTGCAAATGAAACCACAACGTTCTCTGTAGATAAAGAAAAACAACTGCATTTTGCCACTTCATCAGGGTTTCTTCCCCCCTCTCAAATTCCAATGTGCATCTACTGTTGGCAATAAAAGTTACACTTGCATGTTGTTAAAAGTCATTCATATGCTTCAGCAATTCAACTTTCCCTGTAACTGACTTGCCAAGTCTCTTACTTCAGGGAGTTGGAACAGCTTTTACATGTGATGAGGAAAAATTTCCTGTACAAGTCACTTTAATAATAATAATAATAATAATAATCCAGAATATATCCTGGTGCTGTTTATAAGCGACTCTGGAGCAGCACAACCTACAGCAGCATCACCAGCTGACTACCAGCTGTCTGCTGGTCTCTGACCCTTTAAACTTCGTCCTCACTCAAGCTGATCTGCTAATGGTGAATTAGCTCCCCATGGCTGCATCCTGGCAGAGCTTTTCATTTGATCCTTTCTTTCCTTTCCACTTCCCAACTACGGGTTCTTTTTCCCCGATAGTCTTCTCTCTCTCTGCTTTCACCAAGTGCAGCTCAGATGTAAGAGGAGCGTTGGATGGGTCCATGCAACTTCTGGGGAATGTCTTCTGCAGGGCACGTCCCCTAACGACTTGGTAATCATTTAGAAAAGCATGTTGAGGATGGACATCAAAACACAGAGTACTGGTTAATGGTGATGTAGCTTTCTCTAAATCAGCCATGACTGTAAATGTAACAAACACTGGTTTAACTAGTTATGGATGTTGAGGTTAAGGCTGGATGCCAGTCATCAACATAGGCTGGTAAGGAGCATGTTTGGCTTGTGTGGCTGCCACTTTGGGACCAGTTTCATGCCCACTTGCATGAGTGGCAGAATCCCCTTGGATTCTGCCCAACTGAGCCAGGCAATCAGCTCCGGGGGGGGTAACAAACAGATCTCATTATTGATTAATATCGAGTTGTTGATACAGCCATGAATGAAACATCTGTTCACTTCCTTGGCTGGGGTTAATTTTCCCTCCCTGCTATCCATAGGAGCCCATGCAGGGCTCCATGCATGTGGAATTTTCTCATGAAGCCCTTGACGTAGCTTCAACAAAAGGACATGAAGAATTTCCTTTCCTTTGCTAGCTCTGGCATTCAGACAGAAAGAGAACCCCTGGAAAACGTAAAAGCTTTTGTAAAAACATGAAAAAAGCATTTAAAACCTTTTCAAAGGAAGAAAACATCAATGTAAAGCCTCCCATAGTTGTCTGCCAGTGCGGTCTCTCTTGATTTGAAGAGATTTTGTTAACTTGCGGGGGAGGGAGGCAGAATTGAGGGGTTTGTTGGGTTTTATTGTTGGTTTTATTGTTCTGCTGGTTTGTTTTGAGTTCCATGATATCTTCCTTTTTATCAACATATGCATAAACTGTGATTATACTTGAGCATTTACTTAGCCCTTCAGAAGCATCACTATTCAACATAAAAATACTTGTGTGTGTTGCTTTGGCCAATAAATTTCTTTGATACACGGCAGGAGTTTTCACTTTCATACTAAGTAGCAATCTTCAGTGAAAGATTTCAGCGATGAGTTTGCATGATTACATCAACTCATCAAGGCAGGAACCAAGCCAGTACCTTCTGGATGTCCCCTTTCCCACTCTGCCCCACAGATCCCCTTTGGCTTTCCAGGCAGCGTTATTGATGGGCAAAATCAAAGCATCTCACAAAGGAGCCACAAAGCTGATGGCCTCCAAAGAGAGCTTCAGACGAAGGAAAGGGAGATAGGGAATGGAGCGGTGAAGGAGGAGAGCTGGGAGAGACTTCTCTAACCAGAAACAGTGAAACTGGGGAGAAGGGAGAAGGTACAGAAATGCGTAGGAAGGATATGCAGCTTTCCACCATTTGTGTGCTTATACTTAGAAACTCGGCCTCTCTGATGGCCCTGTCCCTTGCCTCGCTAAAAATTCCAAAGCCTTGGGAGCCTTGGAAAAGAAATGTCCTCTGAAAACGGAGCCAATAAAAGAAAACCAGCTCTTCAGTCGACATCTTCCTAAGCAGCACCACTAGAGCTGTGGGCATCCCTATGTCGTTTGCTTGGGAGGCTGAAAAGGAACAAGAAGGGTAGTTTTATTGCCAAAAAGAGAGAAAACTGTTCAAATCCAAATATGCTGGAGCACTCAAAATGCATTCAGGGTCTCCTGTTTCTTTCTCTCATTCTATCTTCTCACTGAGTAAATATCTTGGTGAGAATTTTCATGAGAAAACTCAAACCAAGCTCTTTTTAGCACTTTTTGAGGAGAGAGGAGAATTGGAAATTAATTTATCAAAGCTATGTGTCATCTTATCACAGTCTTCTTCCCCCTCTGTTCTTGTCATCTTTCCTTCATAGCAAAATCCTTCTTGCCTCCAACCAAACCCTGAAAATACGCTCCAGTGCCCATCCAGCAACACTAGGCTCTAGGTCTGAGGAGTTTCTGTTTGTGGGAAGGTCCCAGAGGGATCTACCCAGGTCTAACTTGGAGAAGCAAGTACTGGTGTCTTTGTCCAAGAGGATGAGGTGGGGAAGGAAGGACACATAGTTTTCTGAGCACCCTTCTATTGGTGTCAGAGTCCAGCAATGCAAGGAGTTGGGTTTCCTGGTGAAAGTCCTCCTTGTCCTCCCAAGTATATAGTTTTACCTACAGAAACTCCCACTTGTTAACAAACTTCTCCATGCAAAAATGTTAATAAAGGTATATAGGTGAAATTCATTGGTCTCCATTTCAGAACAAGTCATATTCCATGACCTAATGGCTTTGGATGTCTGTTAAAAATTCCAAATTTAAAATTGCCCTATGAAAAGAAGTGCCAAAGTCTAAAGTTATCCTACAAGAAAGGCTCATACAAAGATTTCTCTTTCAGTGGGGTTTGCACATCAAGTTTCTGCTGCTCAAAGGATTCTCAGTGCCATTTGTCAGCTTTGGTTAAGGAAATATTACCCTCTTACCTGGATTTTATTTTGTGTTTGTTTCCCCTTCTCCCTTCTAGCTGTCTACAGCATTACTCTCAAAAAGTGCTAATTACCCATATACACCCTGATGGAGAAACAGCAGCAATACCACAGCCCTGCTGCCAGTGGAGCAGGGGTAAGGGCTGGCTGCACCCACGTGAGTGGAGCTTTCCAAGAGAAACACTCAGACAACACAGCTCCTGAGCGCCTCAACCATAAATCTCTGAGATTCCTGCCTGCTTTATAGACTCTGCCATTTTCTCTCAGACAATTCAGAGCCTGCCCTATTGCCTCTTGTATAGGCTGAAAGAGCACGGCTTGCTTTGGAGAGAAGAAGATTTAAGTTTTCTGTAATATTGGGATAAAATTACCAGAAAAAAATTGATAGGATGTGATTCTTATAAGGTAGCAAGAGAGTGGTGACAGCCTTCTGCTATCTGCAAGGTTAGTAGAAAGTAGAGGGCAATAAGGTTTTAGTCGATGGCTGTTAAGGGAAGGAGTAGAAATAATCAGCTTAATATGCAGTAAAGGAGATTTAGATGAGATATTAGAGAACTTCCTCATACCAAAACAGTTAAGCGTTGGAGCAGAATATTCAGTAACTATGTGGAATCACCACTGTAGGAGACACATCTGTAAAGGTTGGGTTTAAGGAAACATAATCCTGTCTCCAACAGATGGTGTGGATGATTCCTCAGGGGCAACGCTCATCTCAATTTCATATGGTTCACTACAGAGAGCTTTCCCACTATAAAGAGGCTAATATCTGGTTCCTAGGTTCAAAAGAGAACATAAGAAAAGCCATACAAGTTCAAAACTAAATATCTAACTCAGTGTCCCATCTGCCATGGGGGCCCACAGCAGCTGGAAGGAATGTAAGAGCAAGAGCATCATACAGAGGTACTTCCCCCAAATTATGTCCCACTCTGTAAATTTTGAAATTCAGGGATGTGACTTCTCTAACCAGAGGTGTTGTCTCTGTAAGGTCAGTCTAAACAGCTCATCTGTTTTGTTTGTGTCTGTCAGATTTTCACCTTAGTTTTTTGACTCAGGAAAAAGAAAGTGGTCAGGAGACTGTGAAAGAGGCAAGAATATAACAGAAGGGGAAAAAAAAGAAAACTAGGCAAAGAGTGAAAGAGTGGAGCAGAAGGGAAGGGAAAGGAGGAAAGTGAGAAGAGAAAGCAAGGAATGAACACAAAGAGGAAAGAATGTGAATACCTTGGCACTAAGGAAAGCAGGGAAACAGATGGTAGCATTAGGTGTGACATCAAAGACTAAGTTCAAGCCAAATCAAATATGATGACTGTGACACTGTTGCTCTCCACACCTTAGATGCTATGTTTGGGATCCAAATCAATGCCCACACATTTGCCAGCCACAGAGTGAAACATCTGGACAGCAAAGCCCCTCCTATTGCTAGTCCTCTGCTTCCCCTGAGGACCCAGTCCTTCCTTGGGGCTTGAGGGACTGAGAGTGGGATGCTCTACTCAGGTACTGGGGAGAAGGTGGATCTGGTGCCAAAAGTACTCCAGTGCTGATGGAAATGGCACCTAGAAAACCTAAAACAGTGGAGAAGTGGTGAAGGTCCACTACATCCAGGCTTATGTTGGAAAACTAATGTACTGGTGTCTCGTGAACTTCTCTATTCATGACTGACTTATCTGGGAAGGAGCTGATGCCTTGGGTGAAAGAGCATCTGAAACCAAATTGCTGTCAGAAGTTTCTTTGATTTGTGGTATCTTTGGTGTGAAAAGGCTGATTTATTGAGTGTGGTTACAAGAGGGGACTACTGAGAGACAGTTCTAATGAGTCTTGGTTTTTACTTCATTTTTCACAAAGACGTCTGGCATTCCTGGGTTTACCCTGTTCTGACTAACATATTTGAAACAAAAAAATTTCTGTTGTGTGAAAAACACTTTTTCATGATCAGTGATTTGTGATGAGGAACGCAGCAGACGGCCACGGGTCCCAAACCACCCCTTTTTTTTCTGTTCTCCTTGACTTCTGACAGACTCCGGTACCCCTGAACCCTGTCATTGACTTTGCACATGTTCTCGTTGGGAGGTTTATGGATGGTTAATTATCTGAATTAAATTACTGCCTGTGACTGTAATCCTGGAGATTTCTGTTCTGTGGTCAAGCATAACCAGTGTTACACTGAAGCTTGCAGCTTTGCACTATTAGTTGAACTTTGCTGTTGTCATTTTTGCTGCGTGTCTGGATTTGTCTACCTAAGCCTGAGAGTGGGAGAGGCTTTCAGATTTCATTCAGTCATCATGAGGCAGCACTACTCATGTTCAAGCTGGTAGACATCACCAGTGACAATCTGCACTAAAAGGAAATCTGTAACTAAGCTGTCACTTTGGTTAAAATATCTGTCTTAAAAAAAAAAAAAAAAAGAAAAAGGGATCCCTCTGTGTCAGGAGAGGATGGGGAAGCTAAGAGAGTCACACAGTGGTGGTATATAACATCCAGAAATTACATTAATAACGGTACTTCCACTATCCCATCTTTTTCCGATTTTGTGAATGTCACATATGGAACAGCATCATGTGGTTGCTAATTATGACTACCAAAGTGCAATTTGTAATAAGGCTAGCAGATGTTTGCAGTGCTAAATATAAAAGTCAGATCAAACCCAGCTCTTTTTGCCCAGTGCCTATCCAGTCCAGATCACGTAGGGTGTGTGAATTATTTTTTAAATTAGTTATTCTCTTTAAATTCCCTCTTGCCCACCTCCTAATGTCTACATTTCTGATGTGGTCTGTAAGATCAGTTTGGAGAAAATTATAATATTACATTTGTTCATAATTGGGTTCTCATTTTCTTTCCATCAAGCAAAGAGAAATTCTGCCACTGATTGCAGCAAGACAGGACCAGCCCTTCTGTTTTGCTTTCATAAGGATTTTAAAGGCCATGTGAAAATAAGAAAAGTTTGTGTTGACCAAAATGTCTGTGATGAACTAAAAGACAGTCATTTGCACTCATGTGAGAAGAGCTCTGTTAAAAGCCATCAATCCCACTTGTGACAGCGTATTGACACTTGCTGGTCTTTAGGATTCATTTCTTAAAATGCTAATGCAGATGAGTTCCTGTCTGTTGTGGGAAAATATGGGGGAACTTTGTTAAATGAGACACTCAAGTGCAAATAAATGTTTCCTGTAAGAAGGCATTTGGCTCAAATCTTTCCTTTTTTTTTCTTTTTTTTTTTTATCTCCTAAATTGTTTCCCCATGTCCTTAGTGACACCCTTAGAAAAAAAAAACCTTAAAATTATCATCATCAAAAATAAAAGTCACTGTGCACATGCCAGAGATAATTGGAGATTTATAATACATTCTGTATAACTTGTGAGCACTGAAATAATATACGTGAGTGATGGGCTGAAACTTCATGGAATGAAGGATGCCTTTCCTGGATAATTTACATCTTGGGGGGTAGTATCTTAAAATCAGAGGTCCTGTCTTCACTCTGTGCACATTAAAAACCACATGGTGCTTTTCATAAGAGCCTGGGTTTGCCCCAGCCATCTCAGCTAAATTTTTTTCCCTGCTCTTTAGTCTTGCAGCCTGTGCTGTGCTCAGACCATCTGGTCACCATTCTGCACCCTGGCCATGGCTGCTTTTAATGGTGAAATGATTTCTGTCTGTATACAGTTGGTAGAGTGTTTTGCATACTGCATATGCTCAAGGTATTACATATGAAAGGCATTATGTAAGATTACAGGGAAAGAAAAATACTCTCTTAAAAATTGTCAGTAATTGCCCAGAATGCTCCTGTGACACCATTTGATGGTGGAGGATCCTTAACCACTGCTCTGAAAGGGTCCAGTTTTTAATTTGGGTTTTAAATTTATCCACTGTGAAATTCTGTGATTTTTTGGTACCCTCTTTGTTGATGTCTCAGATGGCCATTCTAGAGGCCAGACGTGGATATCTCAAAATGTACAAAAGAGATGAGTTTTAGGACATGACCAGGCTTTCACACTCCACATGAGCATCACTCAGCATGTAGCCCACATTTGCCCACATTTCCCCACTCACAGTTTCGTGATCCTGGCTTGACACAGGTGACCACAGGTCAGTCACACACTGGTACACTGGAAGTCAATGCAGCTGATAAGATGGGTTTTAACCGAACAAACTCGGCTCCTGGGCTTTTGGCTGTGATGTTAACGTATCCATTCCAGCCCTGGTCCTCTCAGGCTGTAATCAAAGCCCTAAAGCTTTGTTTGGCTGCTTAACATGAGCGTTAGGTGAGGCTGGAGGTGATACAAACTTTCAGGGATTTCCACATCAGCATTAGTGTTAAGCAAGGCTGGAGGTGACCCAAGGTTCTGGGAACATCCATACCATAGGCCCACACAAACCTGTGTCCTGTGGGAGTGGGCACTGGGGATCCAACCAGTGCGCTGCCGATGGCTTAGGCTGAACTTACTCTGTCTGAGTCTTGCCATGATTTTAGGCACCTGCCGGTGTCTCCTCATCCTCATGCAACATAAATGCTGCTCTTAAATAGGATGTACCACCAGTCATCCTTTACAGGCTTTCCTGTATCAAGGCTTGTGTTGTTGAAGGTGTTTGTTTCTTCATACAGTGTAAACATGCTGTAAGAGTGTTTCACACTCACCTGTGCAACCACACAACTCAGTTCTAAAGACAACTGTAGCAATGCAGTGTGAGTGCAGGGCTGGGAAATTAAGCCCAAAAATACGACTGTTTTGGTGACAATTTGGCTTGAAAAAGCCTGGCTGCAGTAGTGGGACACGGAGCTCTGGGAGAGGATTTCTGGGCTTTTTCAGGCTCTGCTAAAGGGAAGCATGTTAGCACATCCCTGAAGGCGAGCGTGTGCCCAAGTGTTTTGCAGATCTGGGGTCTTATTTACTTAAATCCTGATTTTACCTTATTCCCTATTTTATGAGGCAAGGTTGTTTTAGAGGTGCCTCCCTCCCCTCGCACACGCACCTTTGGACTGAAAAAGAGAGTGTTCCATCAGCCTTGCAGGGTTTCAGAGTCACGCATCATTTCAGTCTGAAAATAAATCCCAAACGTGGTACACTGTTATTGAAGACAAGCTGAACTGTGCTTTCCATGCAGAAATGATGCTGCATTATATTTTCAGCTTGGGCACGAAGCCAGCACTAACTACTCGCTAATATAATTATGACTGAAAATACTGTGGGGCTGGTCTGTGGGAGGCTCTTCAGTGGAACTGGGCAAACTCCACCACTCAAAATCCTCTTTCTGTGCACATGAAGAGCTTAGGGATATGCACATTTAAGCATGCTTAGTCGGAATCAGGTTTTTAATATAACTACAGTAACTTTTAAATCTTTTTTTGACTACTGAATGGGGTAAAACGTGCTTTAAATTTATTAAAACCAAAAGGTGACTATGGGTTGTAAAGAAGGTCTTTCAACAGCTCCTACTGAAACACAAAGAAGCCATGCTGGAACCTCTCTTCTAAAATCTTTGTAGACATCACTGAGCAGTCCAGCCTTAAAAAAAAAAAATAATTAAATAATGGCACAATTTCACCCTGAATCTTTTGTTCCGTTGGTGAAAGTCACAGAGAAAAGTCCTAAAATTATACAATTATAATAATAAATCAATTCAGCATGTCATCTCTGCTTTTCTACATTAATAAATTAACCATGTAACATTGTTCAAAATTATGTCAGTTACGCATATAATAATCTTTTAAATTAATGAAGTGATGAAGCAGTTTGATGACACCCATGATTTACAGGGCTGCTTTTAGCTAATGTTAAAAGCCTTTCATTTAATAAATTGTCCCCTTGAGAAATTACCAAAAATTAATATTTTCTATGCTAAATGTTCCAAGGTTTACACTTTTTCACTATATTAGCAAATGGCAAGAGAGAAGCATTTTTCAAAATATATCTTCTTTTACATATATTTAATTGAAATTAATTAGTATATTACTTTAGAAGGAAATGATCACAGAGAAAGGTGTGGGATCATTTATGAGAGTTTCTTATGGCAATAAAACAGCATTTAAACAATGGAATTAATCATGTCCTTAAAATTTTTTATGATAGATCAGGAATCATTCCAAGCTTTTTGATTAAATAGAAGGACATTCCATACAGACTGGACTAAAAAAAAAAAAAAAATTCCAGCTATTCCACTGCAGTTAATATTTCCCTGGTTTAATTATGTCAGGATATGCGCATGCTGAGTATTTACTGATCTAAAAGCAGGATTCCGAGTGAGGTTCACAAGATATATTTTGCTTTGCTCTTCCTTGTGGTTGGCACCCTGATGTAATGTATGCACAAGGTTATGAATGCTTAATATTTCCCATTTTATGCACATCTTATCAGAAGCGAGCTTTAAAGCCACTTTCTCCTAGGGTTGGTTGGGATTCAAGGAACATAACGTGAAATGGTATAGTATGTCCTATTAAAGAGGTTAAAATGGAGGTTATAATTATGAAAGCTCAATAGATTTGAAAGCCAACACAGTGCCCCCTCACATGTGATACTATCTCTAGAAAGGGAAAGAGATATATAGGACTATAAAGGGAAGTCTGTAATTGATGTTCTCTGTACTTATTAGGATTTGTTTTAGTAACATCAGGGACTCGTTTTTGTACTACCTCTGAATAAATAATGTGCACAGTAGGTTGGGTCAATTCCTTTTCACTTTGAAATATTTTCAGCGATTGCACTAAACCCAAGAATAATTCATTGGCTTTTTGTAAGGCAGCTGGATGTATTATGAAAAATAGGTGCGTTAACTGATTTATTGGGGGGTGGAGGGGGCGTCTGTAATAGGGGCCAGCATGAAAAAGAAGGGACTCTTGACCTTTGGGGTGATTGGAAAGAATTTTCCATCTCAATCAGTAGCATTTCTCAAAAAACAAACAGGATTGCAGAAAAAGACCTTGTTCCAGTGTTTGTATTTGAATGCTCCACGGGTGAAATCTGCCACATAGCAGAGCGCCCGATGGGACACCCACATATAATTGCCCATGGACAGAGCTCTGCCTCCTGTAAGTAAACCACCATAATGAGCACAGCTCCTCAAATACATATTTGTTTTAAAAATAAGTGAAACAGAACCATCCCAAAAAAGCCTGAAAATTGATTCCAGTGCAGGCTTTGTTTGGCTCCTGCTTCTGGCACTGATTCCAGAGTTTAATATCTCCGGCAAGTTGCTGCCTTATCCCCCGTGCCAAGTTCCAGATCTCTCAAACTGCTCCGGCCCCACAAGTCACCCACTGTATGAGAGACATGGTGATGCTTAGCTAACATTTGTGTCCTTTAGTCCTTTGATATATCTGTGGGTGAAAAGACCCACAGAAGGACGAACTAATTTCTAATAGCAGTGATTAACAGATTAGTTGTGGGTTGTTCTAGTATTTCTATAGGTATCCCTGTGCAGCAACCTCTGAAACTTGTAAGGTTTTTTGCTTGGCAATTTGGTTAGTTTGGGGTTTGTTTGGTGAAAATATGTACTGGGGGGCTTTGGAGGTATGTAATGTGTAAAACTATGTATTACAGCTTTGGAAAGCCGCCTCTAGGGTCTCTCCTCTAGTGCTCCAACCCTTCCTTGGAAAAAGATCCAGGAAATCCTGCCTGTCTATCACCTTCCTCTTGCACTAACTAGGTAGTGAGGGACAGGGGTTTTTTTCTCAAGTACTTTTTAAGCGTGAAAGCCCCCCTTGAAATTCACTCTTCAGGAAGGGTCTAGTTCCACCTGGTCTTAAGAAACAATGTCAATTCTAGCAAAGTGAGAATAATTTCTGTGGTGGTGGAAAACAATATTGCACGCACTTCTGCATACAAAGTTAGTCCATCCAGAGACAAAGGGCCTGATCCTGTAAAAGCATGAGATCTGAGGATACTTAAGATAAATTCCACTAGTGATTTGTACTGACCAGGAGTCAAGACAGTGTTCTCTGAAAAATGTGAAGTATTTTGAGGATCATAGAATCGTCTTCTACTGTGCTATTAGTTTTGGGATACCATCTTGAAAGTGTTGCCAACTTTTGGGGAGGTGCAAAAAGCATCTGTTAATATGAAGTGTAGTTTCCAAATAATTTAGCAAAGCAGAAATATCTGTGTATAGAAGTGTCACTCTCTGCCCCTGGGCAACCAAGACATCTGTAAATTCAAGGCGTGGACAAAAGTCATGGGTCCAAACTTGAGACTTTGTAGGGAAAGGGTTGCTTCAGCAGCTGCAAAGTGACCAACAGCCATTAGGTTTGATTTGAGCTCTCAAGACATTTGGCAAACTTTTGATTGTAGTGAAAAAATTAATGTGGGTGAGTCTAGTTTTTACTGTGAAACTTGCGGATGATTCTAGAGATTATTAGTTTGGGGTGTTTGTTGACAGAACATCTCATCCTGATTTCTGCAAGAAAATGGACTTCAGCATCTTCCAAGCTGGAAAACTGGTGGGAATGATAATATGAGGGAATTAATGATACTTATTTGTTTAAAAGCAGAAATAGTGGTATTCATTTCTCCTTATTAATAGATATTTAGATTTTATCTATAAGAGAATATAATGAGTAATAACAACAAAAGTATAGAATAAGTTGCAGTCTCTGAGAAAAGCATGTCTGACCATCAGAACAAACAAGGAGTTTCTTAATTTGTGCTTCTGTTGGGATAGATAAGGATTGCATCATCCTGTGTAACATAACCTATCCAAATGCAGATAGGGCCAGGAAACCCATGCATTTCTGCCAAGAGAGTTTCTGTTTAAATATCTTTATGGCAAGAAAGAATTCCATCTCACTCCTCAAGTCCTGGAACAAATTGAAGGGTTGGTCCCTAACAGTAATTTTTCAGATGAGGAAATGACCTCAGACTGCCTCAAGAGATTTGGCAGAGAAGGGTCGAGAGGATGCAGAAGAAAAGGAGGAGACCTTGAGAAGGACCGAGGGCTCCCTCCTCTAATGTTGTTTTGGGATGAAAGCTGTAGGGATGGAGAGGGAAGTTTCAGCATAAAAGACCTTAGCTGTTTGCACTTTCAGCTCATGTTCTTGATTTTGTAGCTTCTGCTGCTGTGGGGTTTGCTGTACCTGCCTCTGTGTCCCCACCAGACATATCTTTAAGCTTTAAGCAGAAGCTTGTCCCAGTCCACATAAGGCTCTTTTGCACCTACTGTTTGGCTGAGGCTCAGTCCAAGATCTGTGAAGAGCATGCTCTGAGCCTTGCTCCAGACAAGTGTCAACTGTGGGACAATGCTGTTGGGTCTTAATATTGGTAGGACAGAGGCTTCTATACAAAGATAAGAATTACATGGGGGATGATTTCTAGGTAATTAAGTAGCAGATAAGCCTGCATCAGTGTTTACCATATCCTATTGGCCACAGCAAGGTAGTGTTGCAGGAAGATCTATTGTTTCTCTTGCTTAGTTGTCAATAATATCATCTACATGCCTCTGTCTTACAAAGCTGAAGTCACCTTTCATATTGTTTACCAACCAGAATAATTTTATTAACACCTTTTTTGCAAAAGCATCATCTTTTTTTTTAAAGTTGTCAGACTTGAGGGTTGAGGAGGGCGGTAGAAAAGCTTACAAGGTCTTACAGCTCTTTCTTGCAGAAGAGTGAGGTGAGGCATCCAAGGATCCAGGTTTTCAGGCCTTAAATACGGGATGTAAAGCACAGCTGTGTTAGCAAAGTGTTGTGTGCCAAGTCAAGCGCCTTAATTGAAATTTAGGCCAATGCTGAGAATCTATAGGGAAGTTTTGCTTTGAGTGACTATCACATTTCTGTTACACATCTGTGAAGGGGGTGGGAAGAAAAATTCCTGTCCACTGCTCGAAGTGCTAAGTATCCCCACTTTCCTGGTCCTCCATCATTTGCCCACTGCGTTTAATTACTTGACAAGGAAGGATGTGTGCGTTGGCACATGCAAGATTTAGCTGGAGTGTCACACCAGGTGCAGATTTGCTAGGGGATGCAGGGGCTTTAGGCCTTTCCTAAGCAATCGCAGTCTGTCCTGGGGATAATGGTGTGACTGGATTTGTCCCCACATACTCTTATAATCAGTCCACCTGTCCTGTCAGGTCATGCTGCCCCTGTCCTGGGGCTGATCAGTCCCACGGAGCATCAGCCCTCTGCACAGGGTAGCATACTGAAAAAGTTCACTTTACCAGTAAAATTGACTAAATCAAATAAATCTTTTAAAAGAGCAGCCGGTCTCATGAATGGTATGCCCAGCAGAGGTTGTTTGAATTAGCCAAGAAATAAAGTGATCAAAAATTAAACTAAACAACCAATTTATTAAAGAAGAATGAGCCAGGCAATATTTGAGCAAAAGCATCTCTTTCCACCTGCCAGGAGGTGGTAGAGTTGGTGCAAAGCCACGGTGGTCAGTGGATGAAGACAAGTCAGGAGGAAGAAGAGGAGGGCAGGAAAACTCCAACTGACACAGCCTGCCCCCTCCTTCAGTTCCTTGATGTGCATCACATCCAAGTCCCGGATGAGAGAGGGGCAGGTACAGAAGGCGATCTCAAAATCTGAAAGAATGCAGATCAGACAGCACATGAGTAACGCAAGGAAGGCACAAATGTACCAGAGGGAAAAAGGCACCAGCTGCAAAAAAAATAAACTAAAAAATTTTTAAAAATTAAAAAAAACCCCAAACAAACAAACTTGAAATCTGGCAGTTTATTGGCTGACTGTGGAGCACAAGGTGATACCAAGCATGGTTTTTGCTTGCTGATGGGTACAGAGGAAAGGCTAGGGTATGGTCAGATTCAGACTGGGCTTGCATAGAGGAGAGAAGTTCACAGAGCCTGACTCACCCCTGGTTCACGCTCTGCACGGTCTCTTCCAGCCTCTGCAGAGGAGATGCAAGAAGTGCCAGTTCACGTGGTTGTGCAATACACTGGAGGAGGCTGAGTTCCTCCCAGCAGCTGCCTGCAGTGGCAGCAAGGGTTTGCCGGGCATGAGGAAGGGCAAGACAGAAAAAGCCTTCCCTGGGTGAGGGCAAAAAAAGAAGTCAAAAAGGTAGTGGAGGAGTCACTACTGATGCTCTGTGTGACAACTGTAAGGGCGAGTGGAGAGAATTGAGTTTGGAAGCAGCCACAATGCCCTGCAAAAGCATCTCCCATCATGTAAACATGATGATAGGAGCAAGTAACGCACTGTAATTGGAAACAATATTAACTATTCCAGAACCTCTTTGACCAAAAAGCATAAAATCTTTGCATTTTGGATAGAAACTCCTCCCCAGGAAATATATATTTTGCATATCCAGACCTAATGCTGTTGATTCAGAAGTCAGCAGATAAAAAAGTTACTGTTCATCGTGGGTGCTATTTGAGGGCATGCAGTTGCACACGAAGCTTTATGGATCTGCAGAGGATGAAAAATACTATGTCTAGACTGCCAGCTCAGTGCCAAGCTGCTGTCTGATGCAGTGAAAATATGAAGATATACTGTGTCTTCTTCAGCTTTTAATACCTGGAAATGCCAGCAGACCCTGGCAGACCAAACTGCCACGAAGGGGTCAGTGAGACATAATGAAACATCCATGAGGGAAGAAGCATCCTTGGCATTATACATGCATTTGCACAGGTTTGCAGGGCAACCTACTATTCCATATCTCAGGTTGTGTTAGCTGTTTATAAATTATTCCCTAAGTTTTATCACACACACATATTCATTTTTAATGCTTAAATACACATTAAGAATAATTTTCGCTAAAGGATGATCCCTAATTCCATCAGGAGCAAAGCTAAGGAAATGATACATGCAAATTTGAGCAGGGGTTGGTACCATTAATCACTGGCTTGTCTTCCTGGAGGGAACTTGCCAGTCCTGGGTCTGTTGGAGCTTGCAGCCTGGATGGGAGCCTAAAGGCCTTGGATGAAACCCTACCTGCGTGCCAGAGGTCCTTAACACTCCAAACTTGCCACTCCCACACCCAAAGGAAAGCTCTCGAGCTCTTCTGCTTTCCCACAAAGACTAAATCTTTCAATTGCCTCCCACACAAACCAAGGGAAAGGATGGAGCAAAATGCATTTTAATGAGCATTTGAATAATCATCGGGATGAGCACTTTTCACTGACATAGCACCTTTTGTTCGAGCGATTTATAAACATCCATTAAGCCTGACAACTTCCCTGAAGGGTAATTATTCTTACTTTTTTTTTTTTTTTGGTCTTGGGAAGTGGAGAGCTGGGATTTGCTTGAGGATAGGACAGGAAACTCATGGTGGGGCTGGAAATGGGAACCCCGCGTGCGGGATTTCCTCTCCCCCCTCCATAGGGTTTCCTCTTGGCTCTCTAATCACTGAGCGAGATCTTGATGACCAGATGCTCATAGATAACACAGCTCAAATATTGCTTCCTCTCTGCAAATTGCATGTTGGCTTGGTTCAAAGGCCAAATCCTATTCTGCCATCAGCCGGTGGCAAGGATCCCATCAGACATCAGTGAAAGGGAGGCCAAGCTGCAAGAGTTTGGAAAACAAAGCTAAATATGTGAAAACTTTTGCAACCGGACACAGTTGCAGAGTGCCATGTGGTTTAGAGCATTTTCTTTTGCTTGAGGAAACCTGGAAAGCTTTAAATGAAACTGTTTCTAAAAGGCACATCCAGGGAGCTTTATCCAAAACCACTGGCAAGGCATTTCCCTCCCAGACAGTGTGCACGTTCCAGGGTGCAATGACAATATTTCTTCTCTGACATCGCCAGTTAAAAGGATTTATTTTCAGTAAAATAGAGTACTTCAGTTGTGTGATGGGCAAAAAAAGGTACTATATAATTAAAAGTGGTATTAGACAGAAAAATGAGATGTTAGGCAGATAATTAGGGAACTATTATAATTAGAATGTGCTTTTAAATCCCTTAGTAGCTTCTATTATGAAAGGGATGTCCTCTGATTAACTAATATTTCCTTTAAGTAGATATTTTTCCTCTTCCTTTTGGACAGGACAGCTAGAACTGAATGACTTCATCTTAAAAAATCACAGTTTACTGGGGCAAGAGTTTTCCTTGTAGCAAGCCAGTTTTGCTCAGGAAAAAAAGACCTATATGGGGGTTGAAAGTGGCAGGGAAGACTTTACTAGTAAGCTTATTAAATTGCTTCTCTCCTCTATTAAATACAATCTTATTTATAGACAGTATTTAGTATTCTTTGTATTGAGCCTTTTAGAGAAATTACTGCTGTTAGAGCGGTGATAGCCTTAGATTAAATTTTTATTCATGCAGGTTTTATACAAACGAAACTGCTGCATATTTCTATGTGAAATAGAAAACCGTGATGGTTTTGAAAGAATGGGGAGCTTCAGTGAGAGCTGTCTGACAGCTGCTGTTAATGAACACAAACCAACAAGCCTCTCGGAAGCTGCTTGTCTCTCCCTGGCTCTCCGGCAGGGAGTAGGGAAGGACAGAGATCTGTCCCACTGCTTACAGTCCCATAAATCAGAGTAACTCTGCTGAAGTCAGTACAACTGTAAGAGAGTCAAAACTAGAGGAAGTGGGAGCATTAGCTGTCCCATTCCCCTCACCTAAGCCTTTGCAGGCGCTGGTTTGCAGGGAACTGCTGTGAGAAAATGTTGTGGGCAAATAAGGAAAAATGGAAAAGGAAAACAACTTGCTGAAAATGCAGCCTCCCTCCCCCCCCCCCTTTTTTTTTTTTAAGTAAGTCTAAAATTTTAGGAATTGAGAAAGAAATGAGTACAAAAGTTCAATATGATCACAAAGGCCAAATGTTACCTTTTATTTGTAAAAGTAGGAGGGGAGAGCAGAGGAGGAGACAGCCAAACGTCCATGCCCAGCACTGATGTATGTTTGCATACTGCTGTATTTGGACAAACAAGTCTCCTGGTCTTTCACCTAAAACCCAAAAAGCAGATAGATAATTGCCTTATGCAGGGTCAAGATCCTTGGCATCCATCTGCAGATATAAAGATAACTTACTTAAAAAAGCATTTGTGGTACATCTGATTCCAGCTTACTGGACATTTTGTTGAGAGAATCATTTACAAAAATGCTTCCAAATAGCTGAATGGTAAGGGGAAAAGGTGAAACCAACCCCAAATATAGTACACAGGCCCTGGAGAAAAGAGCCTGGGGAAGAGACACCCTGCCTGAGTTTGGAGAATCCCAAGCCTGACATGGGCATTGCTACGAGAGCAGCAAAAAAGGCTGGAAAAAGTGTTTCCAGTGTGGTGAGTGGAAAGGGTTTCCAACCTACTACTTCTGGAAGGGAAGAGGAGAAACATCTCTTTGGGATGTCTTAAGGAAATATAGACATGGAGATCATCTCTTAGAAGCTCCAGAGATCATCAATGCACCAACACTCCAGTAGCAGGCTCTCAGGCACAGCACTGCCATGTCTACCTGGACCATACACCCACTAACCAGGGAAAAGCCGGCAGCAATGAAATTGCAGTGGTGGGAGAAGGTGGCAAAACATCATCGACTGCCAGTGAGACTGAAGGAGGGACCTGTGGGCAAATGGCCCATCCAAAGATGGGAAACCCTCAGAGTCATAGACAGCCTGGATTGCTGCTTGCACTGGTTATATGGTGGAGTGGAAGCTCGTGCTGCCTGGCAGGGCACCAAGTCAGCATTTCACCGGCAAATTTGGAAACATCATTCATCTGTCAGCACCAGCACACCCCTGACACCGTGATTTGCCACTAAGGAAAACTTACAGGAGCTGGTAATCATCAAGGATCCACTTAAACTCTCTTATAGTGAATGAACCAGATCCTTTGAGATGATTTTTGGCCTTTCTCCATGGATCTGACAGATCCAGCCCCTTGTTGGGGTCAAAGGGACAAGACATCAGTGGTCTAACAGCAAAGCCTCCTGACTTAGTGTTCTTGCTGAAGGAGATGACCACATCAACAAATCCACCCAGGACCGTGTTGCTGAGCCCTCATGAAGACTATCCAGACTCTGGAAAAAACCCATCAAGGTAAACTGCAGAGATGCTGATGCCAGGGTGGACTGGGTTCAAATGATGTCTCCTGACTTTCCAAGCTGAACCCTGACTTAGAAGTCAGGGGGAAAGACACAAACCAAAGGGAGTGAAGGGAATTTGGTGATTCAAAGCTGTAGCCTCCTGCCCTATATTTGCAGGATGAGGTCACAGGGGAATGTGAAACAGTTTTTCTTAATCCATTGAAAAATATCTGGGTTTCTCACTCCTGCAGAAATGAGCCATTTGGCTTAATGATACCTTCCAGCTCTATGGTGCCACTCAGCCAAAATGATGAAGCCTTTTACATGTCTTAATTCATCCTTTCAGCAAATGGCCAAGCCTCTGCACAGCAAAGTGCTCATGTTAACAGTACAGCACAATGGGGAAAATACAGTATAGAAAAATATGATGGTTTTATGTCTTTTATGTCTTATATTGCAAACACATAAAAACAATTAGGGTTTGGAGAATATTTTTTAAAAGCAAAGAGAATGATTGGCAAGGCAGGGAAAACAAGTACTATACCCCTGAGAGTGTCAAGGACATATTATTTTCCCAATTTTACAGAATAGAAGTGCCAGATCAAAATTACTTTCCCAAGATCACACAGGGTGATCCTGCCACCTTTTCTATTGAGTAGTTCTTACTCAAGGGTTTGTCTGTCTTCATGCCCAGAGACCTCTGTGTTTTAGGGAGTTTAAAGCCTGCTATCCAGTGGTGTAAATTTACAGTGTATTAGCTACTCTATATTTATTCCTCACATAAATATCTTTTCAAAATGAGCTGCCTCACCCAAAGGCACTTTCAGAAGTGTAAGGCCAGCGGTAATGCTGCTAAAAGAATTAACATTGTCCCACATAATTAGCGGTAATTAGTACTGGTTAGGACAGGAGTTAATGCACACTAGTGGACATAAATTCTGCCTTTGTGTCCCTGTGCTGACATAAAACCAGCCTGGGAATAAGATCCCACTGGGTGGGAAAGTGAAGGGACCAGGTTAGTTATCTGATGCCTTGTGATGCTGAAGCTCAAATTCTCTTTATTCCAGACCTTTCTTCCCATCATGAAAGCCTGAATACTCTCTTTGGCAAGGTAACCATTCTGCCGATGTCCTGGTGGTATTTCATAACCCATCATTTCTCTGGGTCCTGCAGGTGAAAGAAAACCTGGATATCAAAACCCGCCCGCTGTGCTGATATAGCCAAATACATTCAGGGATTTTTTCATAGCTTCCCACTCTGGAGTTAACTATTTGTGGCAGCAAAACTAAATTACAGACTCGACAGCAACGAAAACCAATCAAAAAGAGAAAGTATCAGAATAAATTCCAGCTATCCCCCTCCTGCATGTGAGAAGTTGAGGGCATGATGGATGGCTTTGCAGAGGAAGGAGGATGTGTGTTGGGGCACAGGTGGCACACGTACAAGTGCCAGTGCACATCTGGCATACACATGGATTCAAGACACCAGAGGAAACTGGGACACAGGTGAGAAGTGAAGAACTAGGCACACAGAGAAGGTACTTCACTAATGCTTCAAATGTATTTTATTTCAAACTGTTTTCTACGCCTTGTCCGAGGTCAGAACTGTCCTCCTTTTGGTAGGAATTGAAGTTTTAAAGAAAATAAGGAGTATACAAAGTCACTTGACTGCAAAATCCCTCTTCTTCTTTCCTTTCTTTCTTTACTTTGAAGATGATTTGTCATAGCCCTCAATAGTTATATATACTTGAAAGGAAAAAACTTGGAGGTAATCTTTTAGACTGAAACCCCTCATTTTTACACCTGGGCAACTGCTGTGCTTATTGAGTTAGGGAAAATAACTTAGCAAACACAGACAGAGTCTCATGATATAATCACAAAGAAAAATGAACTTTTATAACATAGAGACCACCCACTTCAGCTCCAAGGAACAGCCATTGAAAGCCAGGTTTTATTGGGGTTTGAAGGACGTGCAGGCAGAATTGCCGTAGGTGCTGAGGCTGAGTCTGATTTCCAGCATCACTGAGATCCATCTGCTTCTACTGTCTTCACCCAGACCTGCTGGAGCTGAACACCATTCATAATCAAAGCCCAGATGGTCTCTGGAAAAGGGCCTTTTCCAAGCAGGAAAGTGATTTGAAGCGTAATTTTAAATTCACTTTCTAAAATACAGAGGTAAACCCCTGTATGGACACTTACTTTGATTTAACCAAATCTTACATTTATTTTGATGATTCATTTGAGCTAAACAAATAGAAAGTGCTTGTAAATTGAAAATTTTTTTTATTTTTATTTTTATTCTGGGCTTTCTATTACCTTAGCTACTTTAAGGACTCAAGTTAAAGCTGGCATATTTTTATATTGGTTAGTTTTGTCTAGAAACCTGCAGGCCTGTTTGTGCCAGCTCATCGGGCGCTTGTAAATGGATTTCATCTTGATCAAAGCAAGTGGAGGCAAATGTGATTCCCAGTCCGCTGGAGAGGGAATCCCAAGACGATGTCAGCCAAGGGAAGAGTCACCTACTGCAGCCAATGTGTCACAGAACTTCAAAGCAGGATCCGTAGACAACCTTGGCTAGGAGCAGGGAACAGATCCAAGGGAAAACTTGAGGCAGGATGGCTTGGCATCCTAAACAAAATCTATATTAAGAGACGAGCAGGTAAGAAGAACTTAATAAAAAGCATTGGAAAGTGGAAAGAGGGAATGGAATAAACTACATGCCCATGGCAGCAAGTGGTCCTATGATGGAGTTTTCCTAGGAGGTCTCTTACTTGAAACACTAGAGTTTTTAACATGCTCATGAGGTAAAGTTCCTCTGAGAGTTAGTGGCTGTTTGTGGTGGTCTCATGGTGTGTTTGGAGGAACACACAAACTCACCAGGCAGTGAAATAGCAATCAGTGGAGGGGGAGACCCAGGAGCTACACTCTGTGGAGACAGAGCACAGCAGCAGGACAGACCAGAAGACTAAGCAAGGAATGTGTGTCAAACCACATTTCATAGTTTTGATGCCAATGCTGTCTCTTTTTGAGAACAGTGTGTGGCACATAGCTCTGGGAGGAGCCACCTGAATCAAGAAGGCAAGAGACCCCTTTGGGTGGCCCCTCATGGAGGAACCTGGCCCAGCATCCTGATGGCTGGAAGCAGAAATGAGGCAGTTGTCTGCTTCCTGACCCAACGAGGCCAATGAAGGTGACACAAGGATGTCTAGTGAAGTGCTACTGATGGATCCCAGCCTACGTGAAGCCGGTAAGGAAACATTTGGGATGACTGTAGCTCTTCTGAAAAAACATGAAGGGAACTGCAAATATATTCAAGTGCCATAAAGGCTTCAAGTCCGGAGAAACACAGAAAGAGAAATCATATTGCTCACAAGAGTTTGTCAATACCAGTAGGGAGGGAGGAGGAGGTGGCATTCCTAGGTATGGAAACACAGGGCAGAAAGCCACCAGCCACTCAAGTTCAGTGAGGAAAAGCAGAATTTGAACTGTGCAGGCAAGACAGATGGTGGAGCTTTCCCCTAACTTATAGACCCAACATGTGCTTCTAATACAGAAACTAAAGCAGAAGCTAGAGTTACTGCAAGGCCGAGTGTTCTAATGAATCAAATTGTCCCTACACGACTTCAAAGGCTTTGAGAAGAAGCAAGAATAACTAGAAATGTAACGCTAATGGTAAGGACAATGTGTCTGGCACTGGTTAGACCCGATGAGGGTCTCTTCATCAACAGAGAGGCAAACTGTGTATCTAAAAGGATGAAAAAAAAGTGGGTTTGGTGGTGCTGTACAGCAAAGGAGGGCGAGCAGCAGCATCCTCAAGTTCGGTGAGAATAAAAGTGAGGCAGAACAGGCTTGGTACAAAAATTAGGTGAGCAGTACAGTACTAAAATTTGATGGGGACTGAAGTAAGAAGCATTTCAAGTGCTAGCAAGGGCAGGAAAATAATAGAAAGGGTTACAAATGATCAGCAATGCAGACAACTATAATAAACTATAATAAACTTCAGCTTGGAAACATAAAAGGAAAAATATGATCTTGGATGATATCGGAAAAATAATTTAAGCAAGATATTCTGCGGGGGGAGAGATCTGGGTGAGCTCCAAAGTTGCTATTTGTGAGTTAATGAAGAGAGGGGTGGGAACAGCTCATCTTTAGGCAGAGGCTCAAGAGGCAAAGCATCTCAGCTCTGCTTCTTGTGCCACCACGTAGTTTCTTGGTCAATTCCCTTGAAAACTTTCTGTGCTTCAAGAGCTCTGACTGTGGGATGAGGATTTCCTGTCGGGCACACCTGCTCATAAGATGTTCAGCTGCTATGGGGGCACTCTCCATGCCACAAGCTGTCACGTAGCATTTGGATGAGTGATCCCATTTCAGGGGATGCACTCGAGGAAGATCAAACGAAAAGGGATGGTAGAAATGGAGGGGGGGGGCGAAGCCATAGATGAGTTAGTGCATCTGTACGGTATCTCATAAACTTGGCTCTTTTCTGATCATGTTTGCGACTAGAGAGTCATAAAAGTAATGTTATGAGGCAAGAAGAGGGGTGAGGCCAAGAATTCAGTGCCCCTGAAATCCCCTGGAACTGCTTAGGTGGGTATAGCCTGCTGACATGCTTTTGTTGGCTCCACCACAGAGAGATTCAGAGCTACTTTGGTCATGTCTACGTGTACTACGATGCATACCTGTCTTCAGAAAAGTACAGCCCTTTTCAAAAGGGGACTTAGGCCCTTAATCCCAGTGACTTTCAATAAGAGTTGGCTGGTAGGCAGCTCCTAAAGTGTGGCTCAATGTCCACATTTGCTAAAGATGGTTTATATCCCCGGCAGAAATGGGGTGCCAAATTTTCTGTGGACTGTGGTCACTGTAGTGCTGAGAAAATAAACAAAATATCTTTGGAAATCCAAACTGAAAAGTTGAATATAGGATAGTCCTCCTCAAAGCATGCTAAGAGCCCTCTTAGTTAAAATAGAGAGTACTTATTTGGTCTAAATACTGCTAAATGCAGGAGAGCTGAGCTGATGGCTGTACGAGATGCTTCTCTGGTTCCATGTAAAAAGTACTCCCTTTCCAGAGTCTGTCTGATTTCTTATCTTGTTCCCACAACTAAGCTGAGGATAAGAGCAGGAAAGCATTTTCTTTAAAGTGTAAGTACAGCTTTTCAGGCAAATGTAGAGTCTTCAAGGTAAAAAAAAAAGTGCTCAGTTGGATAAACTGGAAGCAAATGTTCTCTTGATGCATCTTGGTGAGTTCTTCTGACTGTCGTTTTCCTTTAAGATCTGCAAATGCCTGCAGATCTTTTGTATGGACCCTTCAACCAAGCCACAGAAAGTGACCATTAGCATCGTGTCATCATGAGGGATGCTCTGAATCCCCGGATTGTTGGAGTTTCTCATCTGAAACCAGCACATGGGCCTGGGCATGAGCCCCTCCCCGCAGACCTGCAAGGCCGGCGTGGAGCAGTCGAGGGCCAGGCCGGGATGCAGGGCTGCCCTTACCGTGGCTGCAGGGCTGTGGAGGAGGCGATGCTGCTGCTGCCTTGTGGGAGGCCCAGGGCTCGGGAGGCAACTCCTGGGTCTGGGGCCCCTCCGAGGGGACGCTTGCTCTGCTCGGAGGAAAGTGCAGCTTTCACTACCTCCCTCCCTGGTCCCCCTTCCTTCTCTCCTTCGCCTTTTTTTTTTCCCCCCCTCCCTGCCTGCTTCTCACAGCTGCTGCCTTGGGGACCCAGCCTTGGTGCGGAGGAGGCCGCCTTCCCCTGCGAGGCTCAAGGGCGAGGGCAGCTGCCTCTGCAGGATGGAGAGGGGCGGCAGGGGCGGGGGCAGCGCAGGCGGAGGATGAGCACGCCTGTCCTTGGGGGCAAAGCCCAGCTCTGTGGTTTGGGGGCTGACGTGGCTGGCGTGGCACTGCTGCGAGTGGGGGGGAGTAGGGAAAGGGGAACGCCGCGTTCGAGTGCCTCTCCTCCGAGAGAGATTTCAAAAATGGTTAGCGAGGAGAGGTTGTTTTCTAAGTTGCCCTTAGACCGGTCCTTCATGTCCGTGCACACGTAGCTTGCCCATATAGGCTTTTCTCGCAGCCTTCGTAGCTGGCCAAAAATTATCCAGGGGAGGTCAGAGCTACACGTACGTCCATGTACTCACCTCTAAGACCCCGAAGTGAATGACAGCCACCCATCCTGCTGTCACCCGTGCTGCTGCTGGTCCCCTCCGCTTGCCTGCACACACGTGCACCAAGCTGGATCCAAACCGCTTAGGGTTGAGCCACTTGTGCCCAAAACGCTACGAAACGAAGGAGCAAGAGCAACTAGAAGCTCTTTTGCAGCCCACTCCTCTCCCCCCCTTTTTTCTTCTTTCTTGCCGAGAGAATTGTTTGCGGGTTTGAGGAGAGGGATGTTTAAATAGCTCCGCAGATCCATTTAGTAAAGTCAATATGCAATTATGCAAAAGCCCGTGATAATGCACCCCCAGATGCAGATAACGACGGGCTGGGCTGTCCTGGGGGGAGACGCGAGCAGCTGGCAAACTCTTGGGGTGGGGGATTGCGGGGACCCTGACACGCTCCCCTGCCTCCCCAGCCCCTCGCAGCCCCAGGCACAGGTCGGTTCCCGGTGCTGGCGAGGCTTGGGATCCCGGGAGCGTCCCAAGCCCCGTTCCGCACCGCACTGCCGCGCACAGAGCTTTGCTCCTTATTTTCCTTTAATTTTCCAATTTATAAAGCGTAAGTGATTTGCACCCGAATTTTCCTAGATGGTATCGTTTGCGGGAAGCCCCCTCTCCGTGAGTGCCGAGCTAGAAGAGAGTCTCGGGTTCCCTCCCATCCCACCAGGCTGACTAGCCCCAGATCCTCTCTTATTAACGCCCATCCTCTGCAATCGGCATCAGAGGCACGCCGAAATAATGCTGTAATGGGCTCATTAGCCGAGCTGCAGACCAGCTTAGGTAATAGGAATGGAGCAATAGTGAAAATTAGTTTGGAGGGAAACATCAAATTGAAAAGCTCTGACAAAACTCCACTTTACTCTAGTTCAGCCGAGGTACTATCAGACACCAATATTCAATTCCCTGTGGCTTCAAATTGATTTTTTTTTTTTTTGTTACTCGCTAATTTGCTTCTCGTACAATGTCGCAAGTATTTTCAGACTCATTTGAAAGGGTAAAATACTTTGTTCAACTTTTTAGAAGAGTGGCGTTTGACTTCTTATACCAGAAGTACGATTTCTGCTTTAATTTCTGCTTTATGTATTCTGAGGAAAGTATCCGTAATACCTTCTTGATAAAAAAAATCCCAATCAGGCAGGTTGTTGTTTCCTTCAAAGACAGCAATTTTACCAACAGAGACGAACTGGGAGCTGAATTTAGCCCAACAGAAGTGGGAAAAGTTTCCAGGAAAAAAAAAAGAAAAGGTATCGAATATTTTAGGCTAATGTCACCCTCTGTTGAACTCTAGCAAGTGGCTCTGAAGGCAAAGAGCTGTCGGAGTTGGTCCGCTACAAGTGGCAGGAGGGTTTGCTTGTACCTTTATTTAACATATTGGAAAAAAAACCCACTATTGTTCATCTACGTGGGTGTCTCCGGCTTTTTAGGCTACGTGCGGGCATATGTGTGGACTGAGAACAGGCGCTTAGAGATCTTTGCTTTAAAAAACTCCTTGCAGCTCACGTAGACCACTCGATTTTTATCTGCATGTCCAGTCGGCTGCTGACATTCTCTGTAAATATGACAGAGGCTTTGCATTTCACAGCCCCTCTGCGTCCCTCGCCTCGCAAAAGTCAACAGTTTTTTTTAAAGGTATTTAAAAAAAAAAAAAACACCAAACAAACTAAAAGCAAAACCTTTTTTTTTTTAATCTCTTCTTGAACTTTGTATTTTTGAGGAGAGCATCCCAGGCGCCACGGGAGCGAAAATCCCAGTGGGCAGGGAGAGAAGGGAGGGGAATTACCCAGCTCAGCTGCATCTGCATGAGAGCACCCGCGTCCCGGGCACGGGCAAAAAGGTTCGGGAACTTAAAACAGCAACTTTATTGTTTCCTCTGAGCCGGGACTAACATTGGGCTGGCGTGAACTGCCCTCCTGATACCCAACCGAATAGTGGCATCAAAGTGATTGCCTTCGCTGCCCTCCGAGAGCATCCTCGGTGTGGGAGCTTCCCGGAATGGAATCTCTCCCTCTGTCCACGAGCTGCAGCCGGCTGGTGAAGTTTTTAAACAATTTGCAAGTATTTCCCCCTTCTTTTTCTAAAAAAATTCCCCCCTGTGCTACATATTTAGCTAATGTCCAAGTGCCTCGCATCGATAAACTCAAACCATCTTTACCATATCATCGCTTCGCGCTCTGCAGTCAATAAAGTCCTAAACACTCAAAAGTGGAGGTTTTATACAATTTTACAAGTGTAGCCGAAGAAAAAAAAAAAATTGTCTCTACGGCTTTTCTGTCCGGTGTCGCTTTTTTCTTCTTCTACCGAGCAATTGGGCGCCTCCGGCCCCCCTAAATTGCCGAAAACTGGACTTTTCTCTCGCAGAAAATTTGGAAGCGTTTCTGCCTGTAGTTTTCCCGTCTCCCAGTAGACGGCACAACAGCTCAATCCTTGGGATGCAGAACAGCCCAGCGGCTTTCCCCCTTTTTTTTTTTTTTAATTAAGCAGCCAGAGTTTTACCCAGCAATTTTGTTTTATTGTTATTATTATTTAATGCAACGAGAAGTATAGGAATATCAACAGGCAAGAGAGAGGGCTTGGCATAGGCAGGGAGTACAGAAGCGCGGGGAGCAGATGGGCTAAAGGCAGGCAGGGAGCGTCGCGAACCCCGGCGCGGAGCAGCGCTTCCAAATTAACCCAAATGAACTTGTAGCGCCTAAATCGTGAAAGAAAAAAACCCTCAGCAACCCCAACACTATGGTGCTGCCGGGCTCTGCGGTTATTTTGGGGATTTTAGGCTGAGATTGTCTATTTGTAGTGTGAGATAGGAAGGGCAAAGCTCAGGTCGGCTCTGTGCTGCTTTGCCCGGGCTCCCCCGGGGTGCCACCGCGGGGGAAACCTGGCAGCCGCCGCAACTTTTGTCCCTGAAAGGCTC
>NW_021940754.1:1060161-1061523 GCF_001715985.3 Manacus vitellinus | reverse complement strand
TTTTTTTTTTCTCCTAATTTTTTTTTTCTCCTTTTTTAATGCTGAGTTACCGTATCGCTTCGCTGAGATCCAGCAAGCCGAAGATTTTACTCGATTGCTTCCATTGCTGGCGACGCTAAGGGATTTTTGCCTTTTTTTGGGGGGTGAGGGGGGGGGAACTTCGCGTTTCTTTCTTTTCACACTGGCCTTAAAGAGGATATATTAGAAGTTGAAGTAGGAAGGGAGCAAGCAGGCCGATGGCGCAAAGGGTACGTATGATTGAAAAAAAATGGATTTCAAATGTGAAATAATATTGAAACGTGGCTGACAGAGACGCTGCGAAAAAAGTTTCTTTTCTTTTTTTTTTGTTTTTTTTTCCTCCTTTTTGGAACAGGGGCACAAAGCGGTGTCCTGCAGTGGGAGGATTTATCAGTTGTACTTGTAGGCTTAAAACCTGCGTATATTGCTATTTTCTTGATTCTTTTACTCCCCATCCCGGAGCTCTCAGGGAAGAGGCAAAGCTTTCTATACATTAATGACATGCAGGCATGTAAGTGAATATGTCCGAGACTCTGTATTTGTTGGTTTTGTAGCTCTAGTCCTACCAATGTCTTTTTTAAAGTCATCAGTGCTTGAAATATTTGAATGTGTGCATGTCTCTGAGCATTTTGCTGTGTTAGTGATGATATACCGCTTCACTTTAGGAAGATAAGTTCTGACTGGGAGTAAGCACAACTTTTTTTTTTTCTTTTACCTCCTTTTTTTTTCTTCCCTCTTTTTTTTTCTTTTTAGTATATATTCTGTCACAAAAGGTGCAGTGTAATGGGCAAACCCCCCCACTCTTCTAGAAAGAAAGTGACTTTAATTTGAATTGGAGGTTAACAGCATTCACTGCCATGTGTATTGTTGTTTCTATTTTGGGTGCGATCTCTTTTTTTTTTTTTTTTTGTTTCTTCCAACTACCTCCTGAATTGAAGTTTTGAGGAGAAAAAAATAAATCAGCCGGGGTCGGGTGAACAGGGATTTGGGAAAGGAGAAAAGTCCTGGAAAGAAGTTTTCTTGCCTAATTTGCCTGCTGCCGTCCGAGAGCTGGTTGGGAAAGAAAGTTCCTCTGCTGACAACTTGCCTTTTACTCTTTCGGTCCAAGCAAGTGTCAGGGATCTTTAAAAGTGTTTATTCACACCTTCGCTTTTAATAGATGAAAAGTGGCCGTTTCCCCCGCTGCCTGGGAACCGCGGTAGCTTTTGCTCCTTAATCTTTAACAAAGAAAACCCTTAAAAAAAAAAAAAACGGAAGGCATTCCCAAAATCCCGAGAGCCCGGGCGAACGTTTCCAGCTTTTCGGCTTTAAAAGTTGCATTCTCGTGGAATTGCTGGGAAATCC
>NW_021940754.1:1052669-1058308 GCF_001715985.3 Manacus vitellinus | reverse complement strand
GGGTTTAGGGGCTTTTTCTTATTTTTTTTTTTTTTATTTGGATGGGGATTGTTTCTTTTTCTGTTTTTCTCTTGGTTTGGTGTTTGGTTTTTTTTTTTCTTTTCCTTTCCCTTTTCGCTCCCAGCAAGTCCTCCAGCAGAAAACAGGAATTAAAAGCTTGAAAGGCAAGAAAGTGTACGTCCAGGGGATTTTAATTTTTTAATTTTTTTTTTTTATTTTTTTTCCTAAAGACAAGGAAAGTTAATTCAAAATGGCTGCTGGAACCGGCTTGGGTTTTATTCTTGGCTTGTCCTAAGGTTGTATTAACAATATCTGCGGCCAGACAGCGCCGAAAGGCCGGGGAGATGCCGGGCTGCCGGCCGGCCGGCTGCGGGAAGGGGCCGGGACGCTGCGGGAGGCGGCGGGGGGTGCCGGAGCCCCCTCTGTGGGTGCCCCCCTCCCCACTCACGCTGCTGCGGGACTAACTATTGTTGTGTTTGGCTTTTTTTTTTTGTTTCGTTATGATATTTTTCCCCCCCTCTGTGTGTGTGACTATTGTATTTTCTTTCAGACACCCCCTGTTCCCTCTTTTAGCACTGATTTTTGAGAAATGTGAATTAGCTACATGCACACCCAGGGAGCCCGGGGTAGCGGGAGGCGATGTTTGCTCCTCTGAGTCTTTCAATGAAGACATAGCAGTGTTCGCCAAACAGGTCAGCAAAACCGGGTTGAAACAGTAAAAGAAAAAAAAAAAAAAAAAGGAAAAAGAGGGGAAAAAAATCCGTAACGAGAAAAACAAGTCTCTGTTGAGATAAAGATGCGCGTTTCCCCCTCCCCCCTCTCTTACTGCAAGAGGCAAAAAAAAACCCCAAAACAAAAACCACTCCAAAACCCCAACCAAAGCAAAACACACAAAAAAACTAATCGGGAAATCTCGGCATTTACCAGCCCCTTAAAAAACTGGGTAATGTGGAGCGGTCTGTGCCTGGCCGGGAGTTTCGCTGCGCGACTCCCGGGAGCCGGGACGGGCTCTGCCGGGGAAGCTCCGTAGGTATTTTTCGGTATATTTGATTCACTTGCTCAAGTGTTTGGCTGATGTACTAAATCCAGCAGTCAGGGCTTTGCACGGAAGGTTACATAATGGACCCGACAGTGTAATGAAGCAAGAAATAATAACGTCTGCTTTTTCTGCTTCCATATTTCAAATCTTTTTTATTATTATTTTTTCCCCCTCTCCTCCCCTTTCTTATATTTAGATCCGAGCAGAGAAACCCCTCTTTTCCTCTAATCCTGAACTGGATAACTTGGTAAGAGTTAACACTTCTTCCTCTCCCCACCCCCACCCTCCCTTCCCATTTATTTATTATTTTTTTTTTAAATTTCTGTGTCATCTGGAGAGGTGGTTTGGTGGTGCTAAATTGAAAATTTCTCACGTGGATTTTTTTAAAATTACAATTATTATGATGGTGATTTTTATATTTACTGGTAAATACGGTGTGGTAGTTGCTTGCAAGTAAAAAGTCCCGTAAGGATATACATAAAGGAAAGCCCCATCCAAAGGGGAGCTGGCGGGCTTGATGGTGAGCTTGCCTGCCCAAGAGGAGCGTGGATTTATCCCCGCTGTAGCCACCCCCTCCACACACCTTTTAGCAGCTCCATGGGAAGGGAAACCTAGAGGATTGCTATGGCTGGAGATGCACTGGTGGCAAATTCACCAAAAATTAGATCTTTTCTCTCTTTCTTTCCTTCCCTCCTTAAGGATAAATATTTTGCCTCTGCTGTAGGAGTCCCGCTCCCACTTTCGCAAAGCGAGGAGCCAGTGATGGTGTTTAGAGAGTTGGGGTTTTTTTTTTTAAAGAAATGTTTATGATCCGTATAATTCAGTTGCTTCGTTGCAATAGGGATTTTTTTTTTTTTTGTTAACTCTAGATCGCTTCTCGTTAAACAGCACACAAAGCCACCGCTATTAAGTTTTAGTGTTATTGCCATAAATCAAAACAACTTTTTATTTACTACTAGAGAAAAGTCAAGCTACAAAGTGCGGCCGGGGCGGCTGTGGGAAATATCTCCAAATCCAGGAATGAGATTAATACTCTTGTTGTTTGTATCTTTGCAGATGATTCAAGCCATACAAGTATTAAGGTTTCATCTGTTGGAATTAGAGAAGGTAATTTTTGTCTCTCTCTTTCTCTCTCTCCTTCCCCCCCTTTCTTCCTCCTCCGTTTCAGTACTGCTGAAGTTCAGGCTTCTGGTAAATTTGCATAAATGTCTTTCTTTCTGGTAATTAGTGTCAAGACCAATCTTGGCGTCCATTTCTCTTCGCAGTTTAATTACAATTTCAGCCTCTAAAACCGAGCTCTCGAACGCCCAGGCCTTGTGTTCATTGTAATACTTTGCTGGCTTTGTATAAATAGTTGCAGTTCTGTGGTGCCGCAGATGAGACTCAAAATGGTTAGTTCAGTCAAGCCCCTGAAATTGTGATTAAAAAATATGTATATATTGTTTTTTCTTGGTGATGGTGAGGAAGGGGCTTCGGTTGCAGTTAGTTGGAATGGGGAATTTTTTATTTATTTTTTTTTTTTTTAAGAGCCATCTGCAGGTCAGGCTCAGGGCGCGGATTGTCCTGTAACATTTTGCAGAGACAAAGCAGAGTTGATAGTTCTGTCTGTCTCTTGTTCCTGGGAATATTGTACACCTCCGAGCAGAAGAAAGAGATTGCAGCCTAACTGCAGGATTTTTTTTGTCGGCTGTTTTAGAAATCTTAGGAGGGAGAATGCTAATTTCTAAGAAGGCGGTGTCATCCGAGCTCACATTAAATTGGAAGTGCGCTCTTGGTTTCCTGAGGATTTTTTACGTGTCATTGATAGCTGGCCTACAAGAGAATTCCCTTTCTCCTAAAAATAAACATTTTGAGAGGTTTTTAAATAGTTGAAAAGTTTCTCAGGAGCCTCAGTCACTTTATCTAACCATAACTGGCAGGTTGTTCTCGCTCTACCGAAATGTGTTCAAATCTTCCCATTAATAAAGGTGGCTCAGGTACGAGGCTATCAGAGCGACTGGGGATTTCAGGGCTAGGATGCCTATAATGTATTTCAGCCCAGTGCATCGGGATTTTTTTTTTTTTAAATCCTTTTTTCTGTCCTCATACCCCTTTGGAAAGGGTTTATGATGAAATAACTGGATGAAATTAAATAGTTTACCTTAAATGTCACCCATGCAGGTCACCTCTCTAATGGCCACAGCTCCGGGAGCAGATGAATTTAACACGGGTGTTGAATATGTTGTAGCCTGTGAATCATCTTGTCACTGTCAATTTTCTGGGATATCTCTATTTTGCGAGAAAAGAAAGTTATTCCTAATTCTGGATGCGTCTAGAGGTCTCAGGGGGATAATTGCAGTGTGTTTCCCCTATTTAGGACTTTTGATGTCACAGGGGTGAAGGGGGGAGACTGGTTGCACTTGTCAATTTTACTTATGTATTCCTGATTATATTTTCTTGCCTTTTTCCCCCCCCCTTCTTTTTTTTCTTTTTTTTTTTTTTTTTTTTTTTTTTTTTTAACCTCTGTCATAATGTAGGTACACGAATTATGTGACAATTTCTGCCACCGGTATATTAGCTGTTTGAAAGGAAAAATGCCTATCGATTTGGTCATAGACGATAGAGAGGGCGGATCAAAATCGGACAGTGAAGACATAACAAGATCAGCGAATCTAACGGATCAGGTATGATCTCGCCAACGCCGCACACACGCTAAAATTTGTATGCAGATCGCTCGCCGGGTCACTACGCCTCCTTTTATTATTTGCATATGATTAAGTCCCTTTTAGATAAATTTCCATCGAAATGAAAATTTTTGAATAATGTGGCTATTATTGCTTCATTAAGGCTTGCTCCCGGATTCGACCTGGCGAGATGAGCTTGTAAAAGCGTCGCCTGCAAACTCGACCTGTTTCTTGTCGCTTTTAATTTTTGTCTTTATTTTATTTACCCTTTCCAATAATGGAAGTGGTGTCTGTGGATCGCTGGCTTCTTGGTAGCTTAGGGAAGGAAGGGCTGGAGTCGTTGACCAAAATAATAATAAAATCCGAGATAGGTGGTCCGGGGAAGACAGAGAGGGTTTGAAATCTAGCAAATACTGGCTATTTTCTTCCCGTCTCTACGGTTCATTAGTCCGTCTTGTCAGTTTTCCTTGGCCGAACGCTTTTAGACTTGAGTGAACATTGCTTTGTGCACGCCTGCCTGCTGCAAATGCGCCCATTTTATTTTACTTAATAGGGGGGGAAAAAAAAAAGGGGAGAAAATAAAATGGGATTCAGGTTTTAAATTCTTTTTCCTTGATCTTGCAAGTTTTCATGCCCTCTCTCTAAAAAATAAATATAGTCAAAGCCAAAGCCAAGCCAGCAAAGCCTCGCGTGGCTGTGACGGTGTCCAGGTTTTGTTTGGGATGGTTCAGACCTTTAATGCCGGCTGCAGCTGGGTGGGAAATGCGAGTGAGCTGAGTGAGGAGAGCTGGCTGTCCCCTCTCCCCTCCCTCCTCCTCGTCTGTCCCTTCCGCCGGCTGGGATCCTTGCCTTTTCATGGGAGCGTTTGGGGCTAATGCAGGAGGTGCCCAGATCTAAATTAGGCTCCTGGGTGATGGAAGTGACTGAGATTTGGCTTTTATTCGAGTTGGGTGAAACGGTGGGGTTTTCGCGGTCCGTTTGTTTTCTCTGAACTGAGGGGTAGCAGCACTTTGCCTGTGAGAGAGGGGACCTCGAGCACACACAGAAAAACAAATCCGCGGTTTAAACCCCCAAGTTATTTCTTCTTTATGATCAGCTACGCAAATAGAGTCTTAGGAGCGATCTGCTCCTGACTCTGGAGGTTTCCTTTTGTTCGAGCAAGGCGCAGCCAAGCAGACAGGAGTTGCCTCAGCCGCTTTGCCGTTATCACCGGCACTGTCAGCTGGGAGTTATTTTATAGATCGCCGACATGGAGGTGCGTTGCATCGCAGCGTGGGCAGTATCTGAAATATTTTCTCCTGTCTGCCAAAGGCTATCGGGGTAGTGTCGTGACAGGGGGGAGGCAGGCTTGAAGGAAGGCATGAACTTTTAAAAAGGGGTTTATACGCGCCTAGGTGGGTTGTTTTGGTGTTTTTGTTTTTTTTTCTTTCCGCCCAATATTGCTGCGGAATGGGAAAGCTTGGTGGGGCGGGAGGAGGGCGGCACAGCAGGGCGGTACCCGGGGCCGGGGAGGATGCTCCGGGCGGCCGGCGGCCCCGTGCAGCTCCTTAGTGCAAGGGGAACCCTCCAGCCAGGGTCTAGCTGAGGGAAGCTCGGCTCGCTGCTGTTGAATAAAAATTGTAATCCAACAAGTCTAACTAGAAAATGGGTTTCTAAAAGCTCTGGAGTGCTGGGTACATAAAGCTATTTGAGCAAATTACAAGAATCGCTCAGGGGCACGAATGAAATCAACACTTTAATTGCCTCCAAAATGAAGATTTATACCCCATTTTCCCAACGAATCATTATTTTATTAAAGTGAAAGCTAAAGAAATGAAGCTATAGTTTTGGGGTTGTCGGGGGTGTCGGTGTGTTTCTCCACACACCCCCTTGCCTCTACCCCCCCCTGCCACCACCTTTTAGTCGCCGGGACCGCGGACCTTGCGCTCCCGGGGCCG